>NC_137615.1:585000-660000 GCF_963280865.1 Gymnoscopelus braueri
CCCTTACAGGAGACACAGAGGGACCTAACCCTAACCCTAGTCTCTCGTGGCCAGACTGTTGCCTCCCACAATTTTCAAATGTTTCCGGTCATACAGTCTGGGACTCGGAAGCTCTGATCATGATTAGAATATAAACCGGATGTGAAGCTTCCTCCCCACTTCCGTTTCGTGCAAATTTATCCGACTATAAATCAAATAAAGTATATTTAGCTTGCTGCTTAGCAGAAATGGAAATTAAAAAATAAAATGTAAAGATATTTTAAAATATATTTTTGTTTCAACGGAGGTGCCAGTTTCCTCAATCGAATTTCGGGAGTTGTAGTTCCAGACTCTATATAGCATTCGGAGATTGTGGAATAGTTATCTGGCTACGCGAGACTACCCTAACCCTAACCCTTACAGGAGACACAGATGTCTCCCTTAGCTGAGAGACAGATGAAGCAGGGACCCCTTAGCTGAGAGAGATGAAGCAAGGGACCCCTTAGCTGATAGACAGATGAAGCAGGGACCCCTAAGCTGAGAGACAGATGAAGCAGCGACCCCTTAGCTGAGAGAGATGAAGCAGGGACCCCTTAGCTGAGAGAGATGAAGCAGGGACCCCTTAGCTGAGAGAGATGAAGCAGGGACCCCTTAGCTGAGAGAGATGAAGCAGGGACCCCTTAGCTGAGAGAGATGAAGCAGGCACCCCCTAGCTGATAGACAGATGAAGCAGGGACCCCTTAGCTGAGAGACAGATGAAGCAGGGACCCCTTAGCTGAGAGATAGATGAAGCAGGGACCCCTTAGCTGATAAACAGATGAAGCAGGGACCCCTTAGCTGAGAGACAGATGAAGCAGGGACCCCTTAGCTGAGAGACAGTGAAGCAGGGACCCCCACTACTGTATAAAAGTGTTGCAGATTAACCATTTTCATAGATTTCATAGACTTCTGTCATTAGTGTTGGATTGATGTTAATGTGTATTTCCAGACATTTAAACACTTAAACCCTCAATACTTAGTAAACTTGATTTTTGACTATGTACTTGGTCTGCTCTTTTTTCCCTCTACACCACACCTCTCAGTGCGAGGCGTTGTGAGCTTGTAGATCTGCTATTTCCGGCTAATGTTCCCCTCAGAATAGAGATTCTAGGGTTCATGTGGTTTAAAAAAAAAAGGTTAAAAAAAGTTGCTATCACTCAAAGATGTGGCGGCCCTCCTGTAGTAACTCTGAAGACCCCCTAGGGGTCCCGGACCCCCTGTTGAGGACCCCTGGTTTATCCACCACAGTAAACAGTATCAATCAATCCTGACAGTATCAATCATAACCTATCAATCAATCCTGACAGTATCAATCATAACCTATCAATCAAACCTGACAGTATCAATCATAACTTTATCAATCAATCCTGACAGTATCAATCATAACCTATCAATCAATCCTGACAGTATCAATCATATCCGTATCAATCAAACCTGACAGTATCAATCATAACTGTATCAATCAGATAAAACCAAGTGTAAACATAACCTTACCTGACCCCTGACCCTAACTGTTAACAGTCATTAAGATAGCCGTGGGAGGCGGGGGTCGTCGTCTTAGCAACAGCAGGATGGATGAAACACATGACAGATACATGTTCACAAGCATGTGTGTGTGTGTGTGTGTGTGTGTGCATGTGCGTGCGCGTGCGCGTGCGCGTGCGCGTGCGCGTGCGCGTGTGTGCGTGTGCGTGTGTGTGTGTGTGTGTGTGTGTGTGTGGCAAGAGTAATCCCTCTATATAAAAAAGGAAGCAAACTAGATCCTGGCAACTATATGCCTGTTTCCATCCTTTGTTCCATCTCAAAGGTTATAGAGCGATCAATCCAAGAACAAATCAACAGCTACCTCGGCGAGCGTAAACTTTTGTTTGAATTCCAATCGGGCTTCAGAACATCCCACTCCATCCTGATTGGCAAATTCCAAACATTGCTGACCCACAATAACCTACCTGACCTGGCGGAGTCCTGTGCTCCGAGGAGCACTTTTTCTAGTTATACGGTGTGGTGATGTGAGGTTAGTGATCGATTGTCTAGTAGTTATTATAAAGCTGTTTTGTCTAATGTATCAAAAATACTGAAGACAACAGGTTTTCATCCATGGATCAATTTAAGTTTTTTTTTTAAAGGATTGTTGGGTTATAATTGCACAAACATGAACTCACACACACACACACACACACACACACACACACACACACACACACACACACACACACACACACACACACACACACACACACACACACACACACACACTCTCACTCTCTCTCTCTCTCTCTCTCTCTCTCTCTTTCTCTCTCACACTCACACTCCTTGTACTGAAGTCTAGATCATGTCAGAGTGAGACAGACAGAGAGACAGACAGAGAGACAGAGAGACAGACAGACAGACAGACAGACAGACAGACAGACAGACAGACAGACAGACAGACAGACAGACAGACAGACAGATAGACCTACCTGCTGCTGATTTTAAACTTAATTCCACAAAGAAACCCAGAGTAACGTTATAGTCAGTGTGTGTCTGTCTGTCTGTCTGTCTGTCTGTGGATCTTACAGCTGCTCGCAACTGAAATCTGAGAGCTAAGACCAGGTAGTGTGTCACTTCACACACACACACACGCACGCACGCACGCACGCACGCACGCCAAATGATATCTCTATCATCTCTCTCGCTCTCTCTCTCTCTCTCTCTCTCTCTCTCTCTCTCTCTCTCACTTTGTATTTATTAAACAGTCCTCAAACATGTACATGTCAAATTATTGTCTTTCTCCGCAGACCATCTGAATTAAAAACAAATATACATATATTCCAAATATTATTTCACTTTCTTTTCAAGATCTTTTTGAAAATAGCAGATCTACAAGCTCACTGTGAGTCCCGCAAACACCGTTCCTGTGTAAACGGACGGCACATTTGATACTTTATTTTGCCGTTTACTGTAAAGACTGTTGTCGTTTAAACGGCACTTAAGATTAGATGTTGGCCAATTTAACAGTTCAGAAGCACAATTGCCTTGATGCCTGGCCCTATAACAATAAGAGCGTCAACGAGTGTCGCTGGACACAGACACAAACACCTGCCCTCTGCAGTGACTGAAGTCTGTCTCATTTCTCTGCAAAAGCCCTTGAATATGATGGAATATGATTAAGGATTACTGTGATTATGGTAAGCTCACATTTCATATCACACACACCATACAGTAAGAACTACTAAATACTACTACTACTACTAAATCTTAGGGTTTAGTGTAGGGCAGTGGTTTAGTCAGTGGTTTAGTCAGTGGTTTAGTCAGTGGTTTAGTCCAGGGCCCTATTCCACGAGTGGTGGCCTGGCTTTAACACCTATCCTGGCTTAATTTGGCCAGGATTAGGGATGCATCGGTTTCATGAAAGCTGAATTATCTTGAAGATTAGTTTAGCCAGTTCACCCTGGCTAAGTTTAGCCATGACTAGATTTCACAAAAGAGAATTGAAGCAAGCCTAGCTTAGTTACCATGGCAATTTAGCTGTGAAGTTAGCCTGGTCAGGAGCAAGCTAACAGCCAAGTTTACTTAATCCAGTGCCTTGTTCTTCAAGTTTTTCCACAGTTAATTCAACACATGTGTTTGTATATGGACTCATTTTAATGACCCTGCATTCAAATAAAATGAAATAAATACAATAAGATATAATCAATGTAATTATATTACTGAAATAGTGTGTGACCATGAATCATAATAGTTTCACAATGACTCATGTGATATGTCATTGTCACTCTGTTAACACTGTAGCTCATATTGTTGTTAGATGTTTGATAATATATTACAGATTTGTTTTAATATTATAAAAAATGTCTGACATATATATATATATATCAATTATTAGTTACGCGTTTAAAAGAGCCTCTTCACTGAATGTAAGTCAATAAGGAGCATATTTTAAATTATCAATTTCTAGTCAATGGAGAAATTATTTTTTATTTCTTGTCCACCTTTGGAGTTACATCATGATGGCAAGGTAACTACAACCCAAACCTCTACACAGTGTCTATAAGGTAACTACACAACCCAAACCTCTACCAAAGTAACTACACAACCCAAACCTCTACCAAAGTGGTCTTGAAAATGTGGGGTTATTGCGCGTCAACCCCCCACCCCCGTGCGTCCCGTCGCGGTCAACCCCGTCCCCGTCCCGTGCGTCCCGTTGCCCCCCCGTCCCGTCCCGTCGCAAACACACACACACACACACACACACACACACACACACACACACACACACACACACACACACACACACACACAATCTGTGTGTGCTTGCAATACTTTGCCACGCTTTCTCCCTGGATCTATATTTATTGCGGCTGTGTTTCCTCTCTTGCTTATTATACATTTTACTTCCTGTATGATTTCATGAGTTGCTGCAGTGCTGCTGTTCAGCCACAGAGAAGAACGCTGCTCTGGTTTTGGACTCCATGATTGGTCAAGTTCAAGGATTCTGCTATCGACTTTCATGGTCTTTTATAGAAATACGTGAAGCCTGGCTTCATTATCCTGGCTCGACACAGCCTGGCTTGACAAGGCCTAGCTCGACAAAGTCGCTCCTTTTCAGCCTGGCTTGGCGTTCATGGAACGGAATAAACCAGGCTATACGGACCCGACTTTGTCAAGCCTGGATTTGACTTAAGGCCAGGCTTATTTAATTCACCTTTCGTGGAATAGGGCCCAGGTCAGTGGTCACCACCTGCGCTACAAGAAATGAAAAACTGGGTTAGGGTTAAGTCGAACGCGATGTCCACCGAACGCGGCGGTGAATTAAAAATAATAAATATTAAAATTGGCCGTTTATTTTGTAGAGCGATGACGGTGCGGAAAAAGGCCTAGAAACAATTCAATTCAATTCAATTTTATTAAAGTGTCAAATCACAACAAGTTGTCTCAAGACACTTTACATGTAGAGCAGAGACCCGACAGTCCCACCCTGAGCAAGCAATTTTGCGACAGTGGCAACGAAAAACTCCCTCTTAACTGGAAGAAACGTCAGGCAGACCCTAGGCTCTAGGGTGGCGGCCTTCTGCCTCGACCGTGTCGGGGGGAAAGAAGAGAGAGAGAGGGAGAGACAGAGGAGAGACAGAAAGAGATACAAGTAGTAACAATAACAATAGTAGCAAATATAATAGTGTAAGATAGTATATGGTAATATAATATAGTAAAACAATAATGTGTATGCAGTATATAATGGTATAATATAAGAATGTTAAGATAATATACAGTATAGTGTAGTGTAGTAGAAATCCACGGTCGTGCTCCATGGAGAGGCCCGGTCCGCAGTCACAGTCTTGAGCCGCAGCTTGGGGTCCGTAGTGACAGGCCATGGACCTGCGACGTGGGAGATAAAATAAACTCCGGGGAGCGGGTCCCCGGGTGTAGAATTAGTGGCAGGCCTTACCAGGGCGTGAATCCGTACAGGGTTAATTACGATTGCACCAATGGGACACAAACCCACACAACCAAAAGGGAGGACGAGAAGAGAGAGGACGAGAGGAGAGGGAGGGAGAGGGGAGAGAGGATGACTATAGGGTGACTGAGTCTATACACTTCGGCTATAGGCCTGGGTCTGTGTCAGAACCACACAGGCTCACTACTGGGGTTCCCCAAGGCTCGGTTCTGGGTCCTCTTCTTTTCTCTCTCTACACTACATCTCTTGGTGCTGTCATCCACTCCAATGGCTTTTCCTACCACTGCTATGCCGATGACACCCAGCTGATCCTCTCATTCCCCCCCTCTGACACACAAGTGGAGGCACACATTGCTGCTTGTCTGGCTGACATCTCGGAGTGGATGTCGATGAACCACCTGAAGCTCAACCTGGACAAGACCGAGCTGATGTTCCTCCCGGGAAAGGGCTGTCCGCACCGAGACATGGCCATCACCATTGATAATGCTGTGGTGACGTCAACTCGGACTGCGAAGAATCTGGGTGTGACCCTGGACGATCAACTGTCGTTCTCGGCTAACATCGCATCAGTGACACGGTCCTGCATATTCCTCCTCTACAACATCAGGAGGATTCGCCCCTTCCTCACGGAGAAGGCAGCCCAGGTGCTCATCCAGGCTCTTGTCATCTCCCGCCTGGACTACTGCAACTCCCTCCTTGCTGGTTCTCCGGCATCAGCCATCAGACCTCTGGAGCTTGTTCAGAAAGCTGCGGCTCGTCTGGTGTTCAACCGCCCCAAGTTCTCCCACACAACTATCCTTCTCCGTTCTCTGCACTGGCTCCCCGTAGCGGCTCGCATCCAGTTTAAAACCCTGGTGCTAGCCTATAGGGCAGTGAAAGGAACAGCTCCTTCTTACCTCCGGGCTATGGTCGATGCCTACACCCCTGCCCGACCACTTCGGTCTGCCACCTCAGGGCGACTGATTGCCTCGTCACTCAAGGGTCCTTCTGGTCGATCGACACGGTCACGACTTTTTTCTGTTCTGGCCCCACAGTCTGAGTTCTGGAATGAACTTCCCACTGATGTCAGGACAGCAGAGTCACTGCCCATCTTTCGCCGCAGGCTGAAAACCCACCTCTTCAGGAAACACTACCCTTCCTCTTTGCCTGGCCTACTTGTTGTTAACTAGTTGTACAAACTCTTGTTTTATTTTTGTATTGTTTTATTGGATCTTGTTTAGTCGATACACTTATTTGTTTTAGCTCGTGCTCATTTGATTTTGCTATTTTGTCTCATCTGTTTAAGAAAGCAGGTAGCTGATATATTGCACTTTTACCTTAGCGCCGCTAGGTATACTCTTGGTGCTTGTTTTTGCAGTAAATGCACTTCAGACTTCTAGTGATTAGTAGTTTCGTTCCCTACCTATGTTGAATGCACTTATTGTAAGTCGCTTTGGATAAAAGCGTCTGCTAAATGACTGTAATGTAATAGGCTTTATCATAGAGAAAGGTTTTTAGTCTAGTCTTAAATATACAGAGTGTGTCTGCTTCACGGACTGAGACTGGGAGAAGGTTCCACAGCTGAGGTGCCTGAAATTTAAATGCTCCGCCTCCTGTTCTAGCTTTTTGTGGATTTCCTGGAGCCGTAAGCATTTTTTCATACTGTGGACGCAATGGTGTTCTGGCTGGTTTATAGGGCTCGATGAGTTCTTTGAGGTATACTGGTGCCTGTCCATTGAGAGCCTTGTATGTGAGGAGGAGAACCTTAAACTCTATTCTGTATTTAACCGGGAGCCAGTGCAAAGAGGCCAGTGAAGGAGTGCTATGATCTCTTCTTCTGGTTCCTGTCAGTATGCGTGCAGCGGCGTTCTGGACTAGCTGCAGGCTATTTAGGGACTTACTTGGGCAGCCTGATAATAAAGCGTTGCAATAGTCCAGCCTAGAAGTAACAAATGCGTGAACAAGTTTTTCTGCATTATTTTGGGACAGAATGTGCCTAACTTTTGCAATATTACGCAGGTGAAAAAAGGCAGTTCTTGAAATTTGTTTTATGTGGGACTGAAAGGACATATCTTGGTCAAACGTGACTCCCAGATTCTTTACAGTGGCCCTGGAGGTCAAGGTAATACCATCTAAGGTAAAATTATCATCGGCCAATTTATCTCTGAGGTGCTTAGGGCCAAGTACAATAACTTCAGTTTTGTCCGAGTTGAGGAGTAGGTAATTACGGGTCATCCAACTCTTGATGTCTACAAGACATGCTTGAAGTTTAGCCCGTTGATCTGTTTCATCTGGCTTCATCGATAGATATAATTATGTATGATTGATTGATTGAAATTTTTATTAGGCAAAAGAATGTAAAACAACACAGTTACATTTATAATGCTTTTGTCTAAAAGGTCCGGCCAAAAAAGTCCTTGCGGACTTGTTTCCGTTGGGGTCCTTGAGTTAATTTCATAGACATATATAGTAGCAACCAAACAGTTCAAAAATCAACATGAAAATACAGATAATACAGAAAAAATACCACTATGTACAAAAAAAGCATTTAAAAAATATATGTACATAAAAAAGGGGGGGGGGAAGCACGGAAAAATAAAAATTATATACAAAAAAAGCATGAGGAAATACAAAATATGTACAAAAAGAGGAGGGGGGGGGGTCGTCTGTCTACAGGGAAACTGGTACTAGCTCCTCTTTCGGCCTCCAGAAAGATGGGTTTTTAGGGCTGTTTTGAATGAGCCCAGCGAACTGCATTTTTTGAGGGATGGGGTTAGACTATTCCATTCCTTGGTGGCTGTGCTATAGAAGGAGAATTTGCCCATGTTTGTTTTATGGGTGGGTGGTACCAGATTGTTGTTTACGCTCCCTCGAGTTTCGTGGCTGTGGGTGTCACTAACTTTTTCGAGGTATTTATACAGATATGCGGGTATAGGGGGCATATCGGGCAAATCTGCATTTACAATTTTGAAGACCAGACCCATTTTTAGTTGTTTAACCCTGTCTTCTACCCTGAGCCAGCCTAGGCTGGCAAAGTGAGTGGGAGAGAGGTGGGTCATGGGCCCCAGTCCGAGAAGTAGTCGGATCAGTTTGTTTTGGGAGGTTTGAAGCTTAGTCTGCAGTGACACTGAGGTGATCATCTGCATAACAGTGGACATTTATAGAGTGTTTCCTAATGATCTCACCTAAAAGAAGCATATATAGAGTAAATAGTATTGGTCCAAGTGCAGAGCCTTGTGGGACTCCGTATTTAACCTTTTCACGCAATGAGGGTGTATCGTTAACGCTTACAAACTGAAATCTGTCAGACAGATAAGACTCAAACCAGTTCAATGCAGAACCCTTAATGCCAACCAAATGCTCTAGTCTCTGCAACAAAATATGGTGATCAATAGTATCAAATGCAGCACTGAGGTCCAACAAAACCGACAGAGAGAAGGTTATTATCTGATGCAATCAGGAGGACATTTGTAACCTTCACCAATGCCGTCTCAGTGCTATGGTGTGCTCTGAATCCTGACTGAAAAGCTTCAAATAGCTTGTTGTTATGTAAAAAGTCACATAACTGCTTGGCGACTGCTTTCTCACGGATTTTAAAGAGAAATGGTCGGAAGGTTCGATATACGTCTATAGTTAGCCAAAATACCTGAGTCGAGAGTAGGCTTCTTGAGGAGAGGTTTGATGACAGCTACCTAAAAGGACTGTGGTACGTAGCCCGTCACCAGAGACATATTAATCATATCGAGTAGGGATGCACCAACCGGGGTCAGGACCTCTTTAAGTAATCTAGTTGGGATTGGATCCAAGAGACAGGTCGTTGGTTTGGAAGATGTGATCATTAAGGTAAATTCGGAGAGCTCGACCGGAGAGAAACTGTCCAAATATACACTATGTCGTACAGCCAATTTTGAGGATAGTACATCCGAGGGTGGTCCGGTAGGGGCTGAGAGTAGTAGGTTATCAATACTATCTCTGATAGTATTGATTTTACCATTGAAAAAATTCATGAAATCATTGCTGCTAAGGGATATAGGAATACGTGGGTCAGTAGAGTCATGACTTTTTGTCAGTTTGGCTAGAGTGTCAAAAAGGAACAGATGGTTGTTTTTGTTTTCCTCTATTAGGGATGAATAGTAGGTGTCTCTGGCATTGCAGCGAGCCTTCCTATATATTTTAAGGCTGTTCTGCCAGGCTATACAGGATTCTTTCTGTTTGGTTGAACGCCATATCCTTTCAAGCTTACGTGACGTTCGCTTGAGATTTTTTGTTCCAGAGTTATACCATGGGGCTAGCCTCTGTTGCTTTATTACCCTTTTTCTTAAAGGAGCAACAGAGTCAAGCGTTGTCTGAAGGGAGCCTGTGACACTATCAACAAGGTGATCGACCTGAGAGGGGCTATAAGTATAGAGATCTTCAATTGTGTTGGAATATACTGAGTTGATGGCTGATGGTATTGCTTCCTTAAATTTGCCCACAGCACTATCATATAGATTTCTACCAAAGACATTTTTGTCCAATGGTGAGTAATCAATTAATGTAAAATCAAAAGTTATTAAGTAGTGGTCGGAAAGGTTCTCATTGTATGGAAAGACTATGAGATGTTCAATTTCAATACCATAGACCAAAACAAGGTCGAGGGTATGGTTGAACTTGTGGGTAGGTTTATCTACACGCTGAGAGAAACCGATTGACTCAATTAATGTAATAAACGCTTTACCGAGGGTATCAGTTACTACATCCACATGGATGTTCATGTCGGCAGCCAAAATGATTCTATCAGAGTCTAGGACTAGACGTGATAGAAACTCTGAGAATTCAGATAGAAATTCAGTGTAGGGCCCATCAGACCAGTTTTCCCCTCGAAAGTTTGCCAATGATGAATGAATGAATGAATGAAACAGGAGCTACTAGGAGCTAAAGCTAAGCTGCTAACCACAGTGTTCAGGATGAGCAGGGGTAGAAACAGGAGCTACTAGGAGCTAAAGCTAAGCGGCTAACCACAGTGTTCAGGATGAGCAGGGGTAGAAACAGGAGCTACTAGGAGCTAAAGCTAAGCGGCTAACCATAGTGTTCAGGATGAGCAGGGGTAGAAACAGGAGCTACTAGGAGCTAAAGCTAAGCGGCTAACCACAGTGTTCAGGATGAGCAGGGGTAGAAACAGGAGCTACTAGGAGCTAAAGCTAAGCGGCTAACCACAGTGTTCAGGATGAGCAGGGGTAGAAACAGGAGCTACTAGGAGCTAAAGCTAAGCGGCTAACCACAGTGTTCAGGATGAGCAGGGGTAGAAACAGGAGCTACTAGGAGCTAAAGCTAAGCGGCTAACCACAGTGTTCAGGATGAGCAGGGGTAGAAACAGGAGCTACTAGGAGCTAAAGCTAAGCGGCTAACCATAGTGTTCAGGATGAGCAGAGGTAGGGAACGCGAGAGGCGATGTTGACGTCTCGTAGGTACTGAGACTGGGGGGGGTTCATGACCATGATGTATACAGTGAGGAGCATGATTGCCTGGAAACTAGATGAAGAGATAAAGTTAAAGTTTAGATAAACTAGATGAAGAGATAAAGTTAAAGTTTAGATGAAACTAGATGAAGAGATAAAGTTAAAGTTTAGATGAAACTAGATGAAGAGATAAAGTTAAAGTTTAGAAGAAACTAGATGAAGAGATAAAGTTAAAGTTTAGATAAACTAGATGAAGAGATAAAGTTAAAGTTTAGATGAAACTAGATGGAGAGATAAAGTTAAAGTTTAGATAAACTAGATTAAGAGATAAAGTTAAAGTTTAGATAAACTAGATGGAGAGATAAAGTTAAAGTTTAGATGAAACTAGATGGAGAGATAAAGTTAAAGTTTAGATGAAACTAGATGGAGAGATAAAGTTAAAGTTTAGATGAAACTAGATGGAGAGATAAAGTTAAAGTTTAGATTTAGTAAAACCTGTAATCTCACTTTAAGAGTAAAGACAACAATGCACTCGTCGTTGGCAACATGTTTTAACACAGAGAGACAGACTGGACAGCAGGGAGACATGCAGTCTTCAGAGAGAGAGAGAGAGAGAGAGAGAGAGAGAGAGAGAGAGAGAGAGAGAGACAGACAGACAGACAGGTCCTAAGCAGGGAGACAGGCCGTCTTCAGAGAGAGAGACAGACAGGTCCCACTATACT
Source organism: Gymnoscopelus braueri (assembly GCF_963280865.1). Lineage (NCBI taxonomy): Eukaryota > Metazoa > Chordata > Actinopteri > Myctophiformes > Myctophidae > Gymnoscopelus > Gymnoscopelus braueri. The sequence continues at coordinate 596,592 of NC_137615.1, forward strand.
GGGGTCAGAGTTAGACCCCACCCACTGTACTGGGGTCAGAGTTAGACCCCACCCACTGTACTGGGGTCAGAGTTAGACCCCACCCACTGTACTGGGGTCAGAGTTAGACCCCACCCAGCCTTACAGGTCTATAACTCTGAGAGTGTACACATGGAACCAAATGGACCCTTACAGGTCTGTAACTCTGAGAGTGTACAAATGGAACCAAATGGACCCTTACAGGTCTGTAACAGGTCAGGTACAGGTCTGTGACTGACGTCACGGATCCAAGATGGCGGCACGCATGTTTACACGCTCTGCATGTTATGTTTGTTTTAATGTTTTAATAGTTTTAATGTAATCTGTAGCTTGTACCACTCATACTACTGGTGGTTAGTTTTAGGATCTTGGAGCTCCCATTCAGCTTTTGTCCTGACATTGGAGGATAATTGTTTTATTTGAGACCGGCTCTACTGGTCCATTGGATACAGCTAGCCCCGAGGCTATTATCAACGCACACAGTTGCGGCTACTGTTGGCGTTCATCTTCGGCAGTACACTATTGGGATGTCCCGAGGGTAGATTTGTTCTTCTGTCCCGGTGCGGTTGGCCCGTTTTTGGCCGGGACCGCCATCCCCTGAGGCTGTTCGATTCTCCACAACCGACGGAGCTAGTCCTGGAGGCTACCTGGCTGTATACATACAGCAGGGGCTGCTGTTAGCGCATAGCTATCAGTACAGTTGTTTAGTTTCGGTTGTTTGTTTTTGTACCTGGCTGTTGATAAACAGTTGCCATCGTATCGACGCCTGGATCCCCAGAGGCTCGTCGACTCTTCACATTCAGTCCTGGAGGCTACCAGGCTGTTTTCATAGTTTGGGTCCCCTGGGGTCTATTCCACGAAACCTGGATTAGGAGTAAACCGGGTTTAATCGGCTATCCTGGCTTAAATTATCCATGAATCGGTTTCACGAAAGCTGAGTTAGCTCGGCAGATTAACTTAGCCAGTAAACCTGGATATGTTTATCCATGATCCTGTTTCACAAAAGAAAATTGAAGCAATCCTGCCTTAGTTACCATGGCAATTTAGCTGTGAAGTTAGCCTGGTCCGGACCAGGCTAACAGCCAAGCTTTATTAATCCAGTGCCTTGTTCTTCAAGTTTTGTGAAATAGCTGTTAGTCCAATGACTCCAATCATAAACCAATGAGTTTTTCCACACTTATTCAATTCTTATGCGAAAATCGAAGATCTACAAGCCCGAAATGTTTTTGTCTTATGGCGGCCGGGGGTCCCCGGCCCCCCATGGACCCCCGCCCCCGTGGACCCCCGCCCCCGTGGACCCCCGGACCCCCGGCCCCCTGTGTACATCCGGACCCCCGTGGACCCCCGCCCCCGTGGACCCCCGGACCCCCGTATACCCCGGACCTCTGTTGGGGGTCAACGGGGGTCCGGGAGTACACGGGGGGCCGGGTACTCCCGGACCCCCGTTGACCCCCGCCCCCCCGTTGACCTCCGTGGACCGGGGACCCCCGGCCGCCAAAAGGCAAGCTTTTCACTTGTAGATCTTCGATTTTAGAAATTAGAAATTAGAAAAGTATTTTAAGTGTGTAATTATAATTCCAACATTCACTTAAACTCCTTATGTTTAAGCCTAACTGAATTATATATTTATGGATTTGTATATAAATTAATTGCATATTTTTGGACAACTTGTGCATTTAATTTGTCTGCAATACTTTGCCACGCTTTCTCCCTGGATCTATAGTTATTGCGGCTGTGTTTCCTCTCTTGCTTATTATACATTTTACTTCCTTGTATGATTTCATGAGCTGCTGCAGTGCTGCTGTTCAGCCACAGAGAAGAACGCCGCTCTGGTTTTGGGCTCCATGATTGGTCAAGTTCAAGGATTCTGCTATCGACTTTCATGGTCTTTTATAGGAATATGTGAACTCACATTCAGCCTGGTTTAACCATCCTGGCTCGACAAACCTCTCCTTCTCAGCCCGGCTTGGCGTTCGTGGAACTGAATAAACCAGGCTGAACAGCGCAGGCTTGTCAAACCTGGATTTGCCTTTCAAACCAGGATAATTTAATTCCGCTTTCGTGGAATAGACCCCTGATCGGACGGAGCCAGCTCTTCAAAGAGGGTGTCCTTGCATCGGATTGTTCCCGTTCCTGGCACCGTTGGTCTTCAGTTGACTGGGTCTACTACCCCCTGTCCTCGTTCTCTTCTCTTCGTCTCCTGCTCATCTGCCTGCGGTGGAAGCGTCTTGCTGGCTCGGCCACGTACTAGCTTGGTAACCGGCTATCCTACAGTTCCCACGTCTCTCAACTTGGCTGTTGCTGTTTATTTACGGATTACAGTTCTCCTCCTCCTGCTCCAGTACGGCGTATGGTGGGTCGCACAAAACACTACTCATAACATTCTGTGGTTGTTTTGTTCTCATTGCATTGTGTATGCTACATGCTTCATTGTACGTTGTGCATAACATTCTGTGGCTGTTTTTGTTTTTGTTTTCATTGTATTGCGTATGCCCTGCGGTGAAATGTTTACCATGTTGCCTTGCAATATGTTGGCTGTGTTGATTGTCTCGTTAGGCATGGGTTTCATGTCACTGGACACTCTCCATCTGAGTAACACCACTTCTTTGCCACACTCGAACATAAACACTGCTGGTAAAACACGCGTTACATCCGGATTTCTGGAAAATGTACTTTGGCCACAAGGACCAAGTAAACTTGATTCTCTGAACCGTGTTTTTCCGCTTGCTCTGGACATGGTGATTCTTGGATTTTGGCGCGATCCCTGTTGTATTGCTCACTCTTGCATGTCTTCCTCCAGAGCCCCTGGTGTTGTTTCAGTGTTTAGGAGAACATCAACAAGGTTATTGATTTTGCTAATGCTGTTTATCTCAGGTAATGTACACATTAATCCTGGACCGGACCCCATCTTTGAGGCCCTACCAATGTTGTCTACCCCCCATGATTTCAGTTGTAGGCATGGCCTAGGCTTCCTCCATTTTAATGCCAGAAGCCTGGTGCCTAAATTGTCCACTTTTCGTTGTTGGTTTGAAATAGCCAAACCTGATGTGGTTGCTGTTTCAGAAACCTGGTTAAAACCTGTCTCTACTGATAACGTGGTTCGTGTGCCTGGCTATAATCTCTATTGAACTGATCGTAAAGGCAGATGTGGGGGAGTTGCTCTGTACATCTCTGATAGATTTCAAGGGTCTGTTCTTCATTCTGTAACCATACCTAGACAGTTTGAATTTTTAGCCGTCCAGATAATGGTGGCTAACTCTCCTTTGACCATTATCTGCTGTTATAGGCCTCCTTCTGCATCTAGTGAAGCTATGGGAAACCTAGTAGATTTAATTTCTAAATGTACTAGCTCCGAGATTGCCTTTCTCGGTGATCTGAATTGGGATTGGTTGACTGATAAATCTGCTAGTTTTAAACAGCAATGTGATTCCCTAAATTTAACACAGATCATCCATAGCCCCACTAGATTTAACCCTGCCAGACCGGATGGTGACACTCTGATTGACAATATATTAACAAATGCAGCGCACAAATATGTCTCTGTTGGTGTGTTTGCAAATGATTTGAGTGACCATTATACTATTGCATGTGTCAGAAATACTAAGCTGCCCAAAACCAACGGCCTGACTGTTATCAGGCGCTGCTTTAAACACTTCTCGGAACAAGCCTTCCTTCATGATTTGTCTGCCGTTGACTGGTTTCGCATGTCCTTAATCCCATCAATGGATGAGGCCTTTCGGTTCTTTCACGAACAGTTTCTCCATCTGATGAATAAACGTGCACCTCTCAAAAAAATCTGAATTAAGAACCGAGCAAATCCCTGGTTTTCAAGGAACCTGGCTGATCTGATACATGAAAGAAATAGGCAATGGTCACTTGCAAGAAAGTCAAAATCGGCTCACGATTGGCTTCTGTTTCGTGTCTTGAGAAATAAATGTACGGTCCTCACCAGGAAGTTGAGATCGGAACATTATTTGTCTCTCACTACCGACACCTCCAGTAATCATTGTAAATTCTGGAGAGTAGTTAAAACCCTTCAACAGAAAGGAGCAGCAGGCCCACCGCCTAAGATTCGGGTTGGTGATTCCCTCATTTCCGACAAAAAATGTATGTCTAATGCTTTTAACTCGCATTTTAAAAGGGCGGGACATATTTTTTATGAGAAAAATGCCAAAGCTCCTCAGAATGACGCCCAGGAAAACGCTGGTTCATCTGTTGTTTCGGATTTTAATTTTGACTTCTCTCCCATCCTGGTTTTGGATGTTGTGCATGCCCTGTCCACCCTAGACCCTAAAAAGTCTGCTGGCCCAGATGGCCTTGACCCTTTCTTCCTAAAATTATCATCGGCTGTCATTGCTCAACCTGTTACTGATTTGTTCAACATCCACTCAAAGTGTACCTGAAGAGTGGAAACAAGCAAATGTTTCCCCTCTTCTCAAGGCTGGCGACCCTTGTGACGTAAACAATTATAGACCTATCTCTAACCTCTCTGCCTTGGCAAAGATCCTAGAAGGTCAAGTATCAAAACAGGTAAAAGTTTTTCTTGATTCACACTCTATTTTAAACCCCATGCAGTCAGGTTTTAGAGCAAAACATAGTACTGTAACGGCGTGCCTTAATGTTATTGATGACATCAGGGCAGCCTTGGGTAACAAATCTTTTTGTGCTGCCTTATTCATTGACTTGAGCAAGACCTTTGACACCGTGGATCCTCATGTATTGCTCAAGGTCCTTTCTAATGCTGGTTTCTGTCACAATGTGCTAGGCTGGTTCAAAAACAATTTAGTTGGCCGCACACAGTGTGTTAAATTTGGCGATACTGTTTCCGATTCCATCACCCTTGAGAAGGGGGTCCCTCAAGGTTCCATTCTTGGTCCATTGCTTTTTCTGTTGTATGTCAATCATATTTGCAGTCAATCTAAGCATTGTAAGTATCACATGTATGCTGATGACACAGTTCTGTATTCTTGTGCCCCTTCACTTGACGTGGCAGTGTCAAACTTGGCCTCAGATTTTGTCTCTCTGCAGCATGAATTGGTAAACAGCAAATTGCTACTAAACGGCCAAAAAAACAAGGCCATGCTATTTGCTCCAAATAGTACTGTCATTAGCCCCCCAAACATCACCACTTTGGATGGAGTAACCATCGAATGGGTGGCGCTTTACAAGTACCTTGGGATTTGGTTGGATAACAAGCTAAACTTCAATCACCACATTGATGCCTTGGCAAAGAAGTTAAAGTTCACACTGAGCTTCTTCTATAGAATGAAGTCCTGTTTTTCTTCTGCCTCACGGAAAAGGCTGGTCACTAGCCTTTTTATGTCGCAACTTGATTATGGCGACACTGTGTACCGATTCGCCTGTTCCTCAACATTGGGCAGACTTGATCCCCTTTATCATTCTGCATTGAGGTTCATTACCAGCTCCACCTACAGGACACACCATTGTATTCTGTACTCCTTAGTAGGGTGGTCCTCCTTAGCATCTCGCAGGTTGCTACATTGGTACACTTTTATCTATAAAGCCATTCTTGGTAATCTCCCTACTTATATTTGTTCAAAATTTGAACTAGTCCAAAATTCGCTTAACCTCAGATCAAATGCTTGGATGCGCTACGTCGTACCCAATACCAAATCTGAGGCAGGGAAAAAAAGCCTTGCATTTTTTGGGCCCTGGTCGTGGCCTACATTAAAATACAGACCAGATTAAAATTGGCTTCTCTGATCCCCCTAGTGACTTTTAAGAGGATTGCCATGGGCACACTCTCCAGCCATTGCTCCTGCTTTGACGAGTAGCAAACGCTGTGATCTTAGTTTTATATTAGCTTAGTAGTTTCATGATATATTGTTCTTATTAGTTTTTTATTAGTCTGTTAATGGTTAGCTATTTAGATTCTCTCTGAGCCTCCCTGGTAGTAGGTTTTTCTTGGTATTACGGATGTTATTTGTTTGTCTTTGTCATGTCATGTATTTGTTGTTACTGGCAGAGCTGTGTAACATATATTTGCCTCTTCTCTTGGCCAGTGCACACTCGTAAAAGAGACTATGGTTTCAATGTGATTTTACTGGTTAAATAAAGGTTAAATAAAAATAAAAAAGAGTGTACACATGGAACCAAATGGACCCTTACAGGTCTGTAACTCTGAGAGTGTACACATGGAACCATATGGACCCTTACAGGTATGTAACTCTGAGAGTGTACAAATGGAACCAAATGGACCCTTATAGGTCTGTAACTCTGAGAGTGTACAAATGGAACCAAATGGACCCTTACAGGTCTGTAACTCTGAGAGTGTACACATGGAACCAAATGGACCCTTACAGGTATGTAACTCTGAGAGTGTACAAATGGAACCAAATGGACCCTTATAGGTCTGTAACTCTGAGAGTGTACAAATGGAACCAAATGGACCCTTACAGGTCTGTAACTCTGAGAGTGTACAAATGGAACCTATAATGGCAACTTTACTTATCCAATATTATAGCCAAATTTAGGATCTTGATGCAGAACTGTAGTATTGACTCGTACTCATATCATTAAAGAATTCTCCACTTCTTATTCGTTATATTGACAACTTACAACATCCAAGGAATGGCGGTATTCGTTGTGTATTTTAGGGGGTTTATACAGGTCTGTAACTCTGAGTGTACACATGGAACCAAATGGACCCTTACAGGTCTGTAATTCTGAAAGTGTACACATGGAACCAAATGGACCCTTACAGGCCTTTCACACCCGAAGTTCTCTAAAGAGGTCAGAATTAACCAAATTGTTACATTGTTGCAGTTTTCATTAGGTGTGGTTTGTGTGTTAAAGAACCAAAATGTGTTAAACTTCTTCTATTGGACAGAACATAACTAGTGACACATGATACACCTTCTTCTATTGGACAGAACATAACTAGTGAAACATGATACACCTTCTTCTATTGGACAGAACATAACTAATGACACATGATACACCTTCTTCTATTGGACAGAACATAACTAATGACACATGATACACCTTCTATTGGACAGAACATAACTAGTGACACATGATACACCTTCTTCTATTGGACAGAACATAACTAATGACACATGATACACCTTCTTCTATTGGACAGAACATAACTAATGACACATGATACACCTTCTTCTATTGGACAGAACATAACTAATGACACATGATACACCTTCTTCTATTGGACAGAACATAACTAATGACACATGATACACCTTCTTCTATTGGACAGAACATAACTAATGACTACATGAACACCCTACCCAAACACTAGACTACATGAACACGAACGCGCCTGTCGCCCGCACTCACACACATGCCTTGTGGCACAGACATCTACAGCTTGTTACAGGCTGATGAGAACATACAAATAACTCAATATTATATCAGTTATGTCCAACTGCCTGTGTTCTGTTTGTTGTGGCATCTAGATCTTTAATGTTACAGACCCACAGCTGCAGTGCATAATGTATTGATTAGACCACAGACCTGAGAGCTGCTACATGAGTCATTGTTAATCACAGCTGGTCTAAAGAGAAGCCCGTGTGTTGAGAAGAATCAGTGTTGTGTAACTTACTTTGACTGTCTGTGGGCTTTGAATATATCAGTCATTTAGAAACAGTCTCCTCCACAGTCAGGACAGACACTTGTCCTTTCAGCTCCACCACTCTTTTTCTTAATGGTAAGGGGCTTGGGCTCCATATTTGATAAAGATAACATGAGACAAACGTCATTTAATCTGCTTCTCAGACAGATCTCACAGCTCTCTCTCTCTCTCGTTGCTGCTCTGTTTACAACTGCACTGTGGTGATGGGGGCGGGGCGGAAAGCCAAACAAGCCATTCACGTCTTGATCCTTCCCAATTTTTTGAGGTACTTTTACTTTAATGGAGTATTTCCAATGTTCAATACTTTTACTTCTACTCCACTACATCTCAGAGGCAAATATTCTACTTTTACTCCACTACAATTATTTCATGAGGAGGAGGAGGGACTAGGACAGGTTCCTTTCATGAGGAGGAGAAAGCTGATAACATTTATAATATATGATAATATATATAATATGTATTAACAAACTGAGAGAACCCTTAACAACACACTCAATGCCATGGAGACAGACAGACAGACAGTCTCACTGCGGCCAGAGAGTGGTGAGACAGCATGTGACAAACATAAGAACATGATCCTCTACTTACCCCTAGTGGTACGTGAATGTACTGCAGATGGTTTAATGATAATGAATAATGAATAGAAAGATTGAGGAAATGGTGAGGAATGAAGTTCAGCGGTACTTCAAAGAGCCACCTCTAGCCAAAAAGGGAGACCCTCTCAAATGGTGGCGAGAAAATGAGAAGAGTTTTCCCACACTGTCAAAGGTGGCAAAATCTATTCTGTGCATTCCTGCAACATCCACCCCGGCTGAACGAATCTTCTCTGCAGCAGGGAATATCTGCTCTCAGAAGAGAGCCAGCCTCACACCAGAGCATGTGGAGATGCTAACTTTCCTCACTTTGAATAAACTGTGAATTTATTTGACATCATGTAGCCTACTAGGCTAGCTCATGTTGCAAGTTGCAAGAGAGCTGTGTCTGTCAGACCACAAAGTGAATGCTGTGCAGTGTTCAGAGAATGCACTTTCTTCTTTAATTGAGCTGCTACATCCTTGGTTTAAAAAAAACTACTATTTTGGTGCTACTGTAGTTTGTTTACAGGAAATGTAACATTTTGATTTTATATCAGCACTTTGCCTACAGTGTACTGTTTATATTCAGTATATTTTTTATTTGATTGAATACTTTTTATAACAGTTTTGTTATGTACTTAACAGTACAGTTGTTGCACAGTCAAGATAGCGGTAATAAAATATTATCTTTGAAGGAAGTATTCATTATTATTGTCTTTATTGTTAGTTAGAACATGCCTAACACAACCTAAAATCGAAATTATAAGGTAATTGCTTAATAAGTGCGATAATCCGATTAATCGATTAATCGATAAGATAATCGACCGATTCATCGATTATGAAATTAATCGTTAGTTGCAGCCTTAACCTACACACACACACACACACACACACACACACACACCTACACACCACACCTGTACAAACACACACACCTACACACCACACCTGTACAAACACACACACCTACACACCACACCTGTACAAACACACACACCTACACACCACACCTGTACAAACACACACACCTACACACCACACCTGTACGAACACACACACCTACACACCACACCTGTACAAACACACACACCTACACACCACACCTGTACGAACACACACACCTACACACCACACCTGTACGAACACACACACCTACACACCACACCTGTACGAACACACACACCTACACACCACACCTGTACGAACACACACACCTACACACCACACCTGTACGAACACACACACCTACACACCACACCTGTACGAACACACACACCTACACACCACACCTGTACAAACCCCCCAATGTCCCCACCAGGCTGTAGTAGGCGTTCTGTATTTTCATGTGAGCTGCCATCGTCCCCTTTAGGGTTAGGTTATCCCCATCGTCTCCTTTAGGGTTAGGGTTATCCCAATCGTCCCCTTTAAGGTTAGGGTTATCCCCATCGTCTCCTTTAGGGTTAGGGTTATCCCAATCGTCCCCTTTAAGGTTAGGGTTATCCCCATCGTCTCCTTTAGGGTTAGGTTATCCCAATCGTCCCCTTTAAGGTTAGGGTTATCCCCATCGTCCCCTTTAAGGTTAGGGTTATCCCCATCGTCTCCTTTAGGGTTAGGTTATCCCCATGGTCCCCTTTAGGGTTAGGGTTATCCCCATCGTCTCCTTTAGGGTTAGGGTTATCCCCATGGTCCCCTTTAGGGTTAGGGTTATCCCCATCGTCTCCTTTAGGGTTAGGGTTATCCCCATCGTCTCCTTTAGGGTTAGGTTATCCCCATGGTCCCCTTTAGGGTTAGGGTTATCCCCATGGTCCCCTTTAGGGTTAGGGTTATCCCCATCGTCCCCTTTAGGGTTAGGGTTATCCCCATGGTCCCCTTTAGGGTTAGGGTTATCCCCATCGTCCCCTTTAGGGTTAGGGTTATCCCCATGGTCTCCTTTAGGGTTAGGGTTATCCCCATCGTCTCCTTTAGGGTTAGGGTTATCCCCATGGTCCCCTTTAGGGTTAGGGTTATCCCCATGGTCTCCTTTAGGGTTAGGGTTATCCCCATGGTCTCCTTTAGGGTTAGGGTTATCCCCATGGTCTCCTTTAGGGTTAGGGTTATCCCCATGGTCTCCTTTAGGGTTAGGGTTATCCCCATGGTCCCCTTTAGGGTTAGGGTTATCCCCATCGTCTCCTTTAGGGTTAGGGTTATCCCCATGGTCTCCTTTAGGGTTAGGGTTATCCCCATGGTCTCCTTTAGGGTTAGGGTTATCCCCATGGTCCCCTTTAGGGTTAGGGTTATCCCCATGGTCCCCTTTAGGGTTAGGGTTATCCCCCCTTTAGGGTTAGGGTTATCCCCATGGTCTCCTTTAGGGTTAGGGTTATCCCCCCTTTAGGGTTAGGTTATCCCCATGGTCTCCTTTAGGGTTAGGGTTATCCCCATGGTCCCCTTTAGGGTTAGGGTTATCCCCATGGTCCCCTTTAGGGTTAGGGTTATCCCCCCTTTAGGGTTAGGGTTATCCCCATGGTCTCCTTTAGGGTTAGGGTTATCCCCATGGTCTCCTTTAGGGTTAGGGTTATCCCCATGGTCCCCTTTAGGGTTAGGGTTATCCCCCCTTTAGGGTTAGGGTTATCCCCATGGTCTCCTTTAGGGTTAGGGTTATCCCCATGGTCTCCTTTAGGGTTAGGGTTATCCCCATGGTCCCCTTTAGGGTTAGGGTTATCCCCCCTTTAGGGTTAGGGTTATCCCCATGGTCTCCTTTAGGGTTAGGGTTATCCCCATGGTCTCCTTTAGGGTTAGGGTTATCCCCCCTTTAGGGTTAGGGTTATCCCCATGGTCTCCTTTAGGGTTAGGTTATCCCCCTTTAGGGTTAGGGTTATCCCCATGGTCTCCTTTAGGGTTAGGTTATCCCCCTTTAGGGTTAGGGTTATCCCCATCGTCCCCTTTGCCATCAACAAGGGATCAACTGATCCCAGACCCTGAAACTGGTTCCTCCTGGTCTTCCAGACAGACAACTTAAAGTCCCATACACAGCATTAACCAGTGTTACAACAGGTCTTCTCCTGCTGCTGTATTTTGGACCAAAAATAAAACTGAAAGAGAAAAAAATCTCCCCTCGTTGCCTAGTTATCCTATTAGTCTAACACCCTGCCTAGTCTGGGTCCTATTAGTCTAACACCCTGCCTAGTCTGGGTCCTATTAGTCTTAACACCCTGCCTAGTCTGGGTCCTATTAGTCTAACACCCTGCCTAGTCTGGGTCCTATTAGTCTAACACCCTGCCTAGTCTGGGTCCTATTAGTCTAACACCCTGCCTAGTCTGGGTCCTATTAGTCTAACACCCTGCCTAGTCTGGGTCCTATTAGTCTAACACCCTGCCTAGTCTTGGTCCTATTAGTCTAACACCCTGCCTAGTCTGGGTCCTATTAGTCTAACACCCTGCCTAGTCTGGGTCCTATTAGTCTAACACCCTGCCTAGTCTGGGTCCTATTAGTCTAACACCCTGCCTAGTCTGGGTCCTATTAGTCTAACACCCTGCCTAGTCTGGGTCCTATTAGTCTAACACCCTGCCTAGTCTGGGTCCTATTAGTCTAACACCCTGCCTAGTCTGGGTCCTATTAGTCTAACACCCTGCCTAGTCTTGGTCCTATTAGTCTAACACCCTGCCTAGTCTGGGTCCTATTAGTCTAACACCCTGCCTAGTCTGGGTCCTATTAGTCTAACACCCTGCCTAGTCTGGGTCCTATTAGTCTAACACCCTGCCTAGTCTGGGTCCTATTAGTCTAACACCCTGCCTAGTCTGGGTCCTATTAGTCTAACACCCTGCCTAGTCTGGGTCCTATTAGTCTAACACCCTGCCTAGTCTGGGTCCTATTAGTCTAACACCCTGCCTAGTCTGGGACACTCAACAAACAAGTGATACACAGTCTCCTCCTGTCTACAAAATGGACACCCCACCCCGAGGATCTAGGTGTGCCAGAGACCCGTTCGTAGCTATCCCCCCCCCCCCATGTAAAATTCTCTTTTCAACGGGTGGTTTGTACAGGGACCGCCAGCTGCCTTTCGGGGCAGAGCCTGGACCAAAAGCCCTGTCCACCTCGATGCCTTCATTCCCCTCAGAGAAAGCCTGTGGGCCCCCACCTTCACACGCTTGTGTCCTCAAAGTCCCCCAGCTCTGGTGTTACGAAAGACAGGAAACTCCCTCCTGCCAGTCCTCCACAGCAGCAGAGACAGTCAGTACAGGGCGAGTGTACCCTCCCCCCTCATCCCACTGGGTTAGGGTTAGGGTTACCCTCCCTCCTCATCCCACTGGTCACAAACAGTTTGTTGATCGATAAAGAGAGAGAGAGAGAGAGAGAGAGAGCGAGAGAGAGAGCGAGAGAGAGAGAGAGAGAGAGAGAGAGTGTGTTTGTGTTGTAACAAACATTGATGTTGAAAGATGGCCGGTCAATGAACTGTCCACTGGACTTACTGGAAACACACACACACACACACACACACACACACACACACACACACACACACACACACACACACACACACACACACACACACGGTAAGGTCTTGTTTACTGTGTGAGCTTCTCTTTTCTATAGAAACAGTGTCAGAGAAGGGAAGAGAAGAGAAGAGAAGAGAAGAGAAGAGAAGAGAAGAGAAGAGAAGAGAAGAGAAGAGAAGATGAAATCTATTCTTCTGTTAATAATTGTCTTGTCTGATTGTCTGCAGAATACAGGTTAGTGTCTGTCTGTCTGTCTGTCTGTCTGTCTGTCTGTCTGTCTGTCTGTCTGTCTGTCTTTTAGATTATTTTGTGGGGCTTTGCCTTTTATGCCTTCATGGAGGACAGTTAGACAGAGGAATGGAGAGATAGAGATGGACAGTTAGACAGAGGAATGGAGAGAGAGAGATGGACAGTTAGACAGAGGAATGGAGAGAGAGATGGACAGTTAGACAGAGGAATGGAGAGAGAGAGATGGACAGTTAGACAGAGGAATGGAGAGAGAGAGATGGACAGTTAGACAGAGGAATGGAGAGAGAGAGATGGACAGTTAGACAGAGGAATGGAGAGAGAGAGATGGACAGTTAGACAGAGGAATGGAGAGAGAGAGAGATGGACAGTTAGACAGAGGAATGGAGAGAGAGAGAGAGATGGACAGTTAGACAGAGGAATGGAGAGAGAGATGGACAGTTAGACAGAGGAATGGAGAGAGAGAGAGATGGACAGTTAGACAGAGGAATGGAGAGAGAGAGAGAGATGGACAGTTAGACAGAGGAATGGAGAGAGAGATGGACAGTTAGACAGAGGAATGGAGAGAGAGAGATGGACAGTTAGACAGAGGAATGGAGAGAGAGAGATGGACAGTTAGACAGAGGAATGGAGAGAGAGAGAGATGGACAGTTAGACAGAGGAATGGAGAGAGAGAGATGGACAGTTAGACAGAGGAATGGAGAGAGAGAGATGGACAGTTAGACAGAGGAATGGAGAGAGAGATGGACAGTTAGACAGAGGAATGGAGAGAGAGAGATGGACAGTTAGACAGAGGAATGGAGAGAGAGATGGATAGTTAGACAGAGGAATGGAGAGAGAGATGGACAGTTAGACAGAGGAATGGAGAGAGAGAGATGGACAGTTAGACAGAGGAATGGAGAGAGAGAGATGGACAGTTAGACAGAGGAATGGAGAGAGAGATGGACAGTTAGACAGAGGAATGGAGAGATAGAGATGGACAGTTAGACAGAGGAATGGAGAGAGAGAGAGATGGACAGTTAGACAGAGGAATGGAGAGAGAGAGAGATGGACAGTTAGACAGAGGAATGGAGAGAGAGATGGACAGTTAGACAGAGGAATGGAGAGAGAGAGATGGACAGTTAGACAGAGGAATGGAGAGAGAGATGGACAGTTAGACAGAGGAATGGAGAGAGAGAGATGGACAGTTAGACAGAGGAATGGAGAGATAGATGGACAGTTAGACAGAGGAATGGAGAGAGAGAGATGGACAGTTAGACAGAGGAATGGAGAGAGAGAGTTCTGCCTGATTCACACTTAGTTGTGCGCTTTGTTGTGCACCGAAAAATATCAGATCTACAAGCCCTGGGCTTGTAGATCTTACGGTAAAAAATGGAAATAAGAATGGCATTCATAAAGTCCTCACAGGTATAGTAAAACAAACATGTGTGTGTGTGTGTGTGTGTGTGTGTGTGTGTGTGTGTGTGTGTGTGTGTGTGTGTGTGTGTGTGTGTGTGTGTGTGTGTGTGTGTGTGTGTGTGTGTGTCTGTGTGTGTGTGTGCATACAGAGTGTGTGTTGTGTTTCAGCAGTGTGAATTGGTTGTCAGGGCGATGTGAGGACGAGGTCGGCGAGGTCAAACTTGATGATTGTTGTCAGAACAGCAATTATGGTTACCTAGGCGACGATGGAGTGTGTCGTTACTGTGGGTCAGTACACACACACACACACACACACACACACACACACACACACACACACACACACACACACACACACACACACACAATATTTATTTATGTCCACATAATGAGAAGTACAAGATGTATAAAGGACATAAACACTGTCAGATAAAGGGAAAACAGCCAGTTACAAAGTGCATGTAAAGCAGAGCAACGTTACATACAAAACAAAAGATGACATACTTGTCAACACAGCGGACAACAATCATGGGTAAAGGAAGCAACGTCTCCTCCACATTGAGCGGCTTCCTATAATAGCTGATATTGAGCAGTACCTTGCTAATTGTTTAGCCCTCCTTTTGGAAAGGCCGGCCATTTGCAGGCCCCTCACAACCAACTTGTGCCCTAGACTACCAAAGATAAAAACCAAAGGTTTACATCTGTAGCCTAGCTGAGAGATGGTCTGCTCTAGCTGATGATATTTTAGCACTTTGGTTAGGAAGGCTTCCTCTAAGCTGTAATCAAAAGTACAGCCGACCTCGAGAATGAACACCTCCCTATGGTTTTCATTAACAACAATGACATCAAGGGTGTTAGCTGAAATGTTAGAGAACACAGAATCATCATTACACAGGTTAAACATGTCATAATGTTAGAGAACACAGAGTCATCGTTACACAGGTTAAACATGTCATAATGTTAGAGAACACAGAATCATCATTACACAGGTTAAACATGTCATAATGTTAGAGAACACAGAGTCATCATTACACAGGTTAAACATGTCATAATGTTAGAGAACACAGAATCATCATTACACAGGCTAAACATGTTATAATGTTAGAGAACACAGAATCATCGTTACACAGGTTAAACATGTCATAATGTTAGAGAACACAGAATCATCATTACACAGGCTAAACATGTCATAATGTTAGAGAACACAGAATCATCGTTACACAGGTTAAACATGTCATAATGTTAGAGAACACAGAGTCATCATTGCACAGGCTAAACATGTTGTAATGTTAGAGAACACATTCTAAACATGTTGTAATGTTAGAGAACACAGAATCATCGTTACACAGGTTAAACATGCTCGGCTTCACAGTAGAATGCTTATACAGCATGATGGAGGACCTGAAAATAGAAGAGATATCTTTAGATATCAGATCCACTATTCTGTCATGCCTACTTATGTAGAGTCCCCTGTGTACACACACACACACACACACACACACACACACACACACACACACACACACACACACACACACACACACACACACACACACACACACACACACACACACACACACACACACACACACACACACATTGATGAGGCAATAGCAGTCCAGACAATATTCTAGGTGGTGATGGTTATGCTGTATGTACATGTCTCTCTCTCTCTCTCTCTCTCTCTCTCTCTCTCTCTCTCTCTCTCTCTCTCTCTCTCTCTCTCTCTCTCTCTCTCTCATATCATATCATGTACATAACCACCACCATATCATGATATGAAAATAGCAGATCTACAAACTAACATCCCTTTACTGGGGAAATATTCACTGAAAATAAAAGATCTACAAGCTCTGTAACAATTTGAGATATGGTGGAGAGAGAAAAAGAGTGGATCAAGTACCTTGCAAACTTATTGTGTCTGTTTTATCATGTGACTGTGTAAGAGAGACAGACAGACAGACAGACAGACAGACAGACAGACAGACAGACAGACAGAGCTGACTCCTTGGTCCAGTTATATCCAACTCTGTGTGTGTGTGTGTGTGTGTGTGTGTGTGTGTGTGTGTGTGTGTGTGTGTGTGTGTGTGTGTGTGTGTGTGTGTGTGTGTGTGTGTGTGTAGTCCTCTAGTTGTGTCGTCCTGGTCGTCATGGTCACAGTGCTCGGTGTTGTGTGGTGAAGGAAGTAGTCACAGAACCAGGAAGTGTTTCGGTCTTCCAGAACCTGATCTCAACGACCCCAAATGTTCTGCTCTGAACCGCTACCAGACACGACCGTGTAACAGCACCACCTGCTGTTCAGGTACAGCACTACAGCATTTACAATATATTCATTTATCAGACTCTTTATCCAGAGTGACTTAAAATAAACAAGATAAAAACATAGAATACAGAGAGACAGTGTAGTGTCTCAATAAACTATAGGATCATAGAATACATAGAGACAGTGTAGTGTCTCAGTAAACTATAGGATCAATACAGAGACAGTGTAGTGTCTCAGTAAACTATAGGATCATAGCATACATAGAGACAGTGTAGTGTCTCAGTAAACTATAGGATCATATAGAATACAGAGAGACAGTGTAGTGTCTCAGTAAACTATAGGATCATAGAATACAGAGACAGTGTAGTGTCTCAGTAAACTATAGGATCATAGAATACAGAGACAGTGTAGTGTCTCAGTAAACTATAGGATCATAGAATACAGAGACAGTGTAGTGTCTCAGTAAACTATAGGATCATAGAATACAGAGACAGTGTAGTGTCTCAGTAAACTATAGGATCATAGAATACAGAGACAGTGTAGTGTCTCAGTAAACTATAGGATCATAGAATACAGAGAGACAGTGTAGTGTCTCAGTAAACTATAGGATCATAGAATACAGAGACAGTGTAGTGTCTCAGTAAACTATAGGATCATAGAATACAGAGACAGTGTAGTGTCTCAGTAAACTATAGGATCATAGAATACAGAGACAGTGTAGTGTCTCAGTAAACTATAGGATCACAAAAACTATGGGATAAACAATATAATATCTAAATAATAATAATCTGTATAATGAAACAATTCTATACAATTGATAGAAGAAAGACTACTTGGGTGTGTGTGTGTGTGTATGTGTGTGTGTGTGTGTGTGTGTGTGTGTGTGTGTGTGTGTGTGTGTGTGTGTGTAGCTGTGCAGTGGGGGGAGTGGTCACCATGGGGGGCTTGTTCTGTGTCGTGTGGGGGAGGGGACGGAGCCCAGCAGAGACAGAGGGAGTGTCCCAGTGATGAGGTGGGGTGTGTCAACACGTGTGTCGGAAAAAAGAGCGAATCACAGCCCTGCATTGAACACCAGCCCTGTCCAGGTACCTGTCTGTCTGTCTGTCTGTCTGTCTGTCTGTCTGTCTGTCTGTCTCTCTGTCTGTCTGTCTGTCTCTCTGTCTGGATTTGATGTATGCCAAAACGGTCTCCAAGCGCTCACAGGCCAACTTCAGAGAAACAAAAACAATGACCACATAATCAGAACAAGGACCTCATGGTTAGAGTTAGCCTAACCCTAAGGTTAGGGTTAGCCTAACCCTAAGGTTAGCCTAACCCTAAGGTTAGGGTTAGGCTAACCTTAGGGTTAGCCTAACCTTAGGGTTAGCCTAACCCTAAGGTTAGGGTTAGGCTAACCCTAAGGTTAGGGTTAGCCTAACCCTAAGGTTAGGGTTAGGCTAACCCTAAGATTAGCCTAACCCTAAGGTTAGGGTTAGGCTAACCTTAGGGTTAGCCTAACCCTAACCCTCATGCAGGTTAGGGTTAGGCTAGTCTCGCGTAGCCAGACAACTATTCCACAATCTTTGAATGCTATACAGAGTCTGGAACTACAACCCCCAACATCCCAGAGAGGAAACTGGCACTTCCGTTCATGAAAATATCTTTTAAAATATCTTTACACTTTATTTATTAATTTCCATTCCTGCTAAGCAGCAAAGCTAAATATACTTAGATGATTTGTATTTATATTAGGATAAATCTGCGCGACTGTAAAGACGAAACGGAAATGGAGAGGAGGCTCCACATCCGGTTTATATTCTAATCATGATCAGAGCTTCCGAGTCCCAGACTGTATGCCGGAAACATTTGAAAATTGTGGGAGGCAACAGTCTGGTAACGCGAGACTAGGGTTAGGCTAATCATAATGCAGGTGTCCCCCTTGCTCTCAAGACTAAGGAGACAAACACCTAAGCACCCAAATGACTGAAATCCAAATGTACTGCATCTCAGCATAGTGTATCAAGTCTTTTAACATTTGACATGTTCTATGATACTCCTTCATAAAACCAACAGGTATTATATTATATTAATATTATATATCTATGTTCATAGTTCATGGTACATGGGGCTCTTGGGGGGCGTGGACAGTGTGCTCAGCTACATTATGGAAGGGATAATGTATGGAGGTGGTCATTATTGAAATGTAAAGCCAGACAGGGTGAGTATGTATAATCACCCTGAAGGGCTGATGTTTTCAGAACATTCTTGAGAGCAACGTTTAGTTGTAAATTACATTGTGTGTTTGTTTACATGGCTGTCATGTTGGATAAAGCATAAAACCAAGCAGCGCAGGTTGATATGAGCAGGTGTTCTGAGTCTCTGATTACACAGCGGTCCGTTATAGAGCTCATCGGTCATTATCCAGAAATAATGACCAATGATTGACCAATCAGAATCAAGCATTCAACCAAGCCGTGTAATATTATATTATATTATATTATATTATATTATATTATATTATATTATATTATATTATATTCATGTATTTATTTTTATAGTTCATGGTACATGGGGCTCATGGGGGGCGTTGACTACCTGCTCAGCTACCTGTGTTTCTGGGAGTGAAGAGGACGTCTGGGGAGCCGTCTATCCAACCAGGAGCCGGAACCGCCTCTGTGATAGCCCCGCCCCTTCCTCTGACACCGTTCCGCCCGGCAACACCTGCCCCGGAGAGAACTACGATTTAAATAGCTGTTCAGACCTTCCCAACTGTCCTGGTAGGATTAGTATTATTATTATTGATATTAATATTATTACAGTCACACATAAATCAGTTCTATTGAACAGCCTTTACGTCTGTGTGTAATTTACAAATGTTGAACCAATGAAAGGTATAAAAAATCACTTCAGACTAAACCCCCTAACTCCATTGGATCCTCAAACTGTCAGTCAAATCTCCTAACTCCACCTTGTGGAGAGAGTTGTTTTGTCCATCACTGATTAGAACATTTATGTTATTATTATGTTTATGTTATTTATTAATGTGGAGATCCACATTAATAAATAACATAAACATAATAATAACATAGATAAAAAACCCTATCTCCACATGAACTCTTTTACCGTGGGCACTTGGTCCTCAGTGCCATGGACGCTTAAACGCGTTTAGTTTTTTAATTGTTTTATAAAGGATCGCGCTGTGATCTATGACAGAGTGACCACTGTGTGAGGGAGCAGGGTGTGAGGGAGCAGGGTGTGAGGGAGCAGGGTGTTAGGGAGCAGGGTGTGAGGGAGCAGGGTGTTAGGGAGCAGGGTGTTAGGGAGCAGGCTGTGAGGGAGCAGGGTGTGAGGGAGCAGGGTGTAAGGGAGCAGGGTGTGAGGGAGCAGGGTGTGAGGGAGCAGGGTGTGAGGGAGCAGGGTGTGAGGGAGCAGGGTGTTAGGGAGCAGGGTGTTAGGGAGCAGGCTGTGAGGGAGCAGGGTGTGAGGGAGCAGGGTGTAAGGGAGCAGGGTGTGAGGGAGCAGGGTGTGAGGGAGCAGGGTGTGAGGGAGCAGGGTGTAAGGGAGCAGGGTGTGAGGGAGCAGGGTGTGAGGGAGCAGGGTGTTAGGGAGCAGGGTGTTAGGGAGCAGGGTGTAAGGGAGCAGGGTGTGAGGGAGCAGGGTGTGAGGGAGCAGGGTGTGAGGAAGCAGGGTGTTAGGGAGCAGGGTGTGAGGGAGCAGGGTGTGAGGGAGCAGGGTGTTAGGGAGCAGGGTGTTAGGGAGTAGGGTGTGAGGGAGCAGGGTGTTAGGGAGCAGGGTGTTAGGGAGCAGGGTGTGAGGAAGCAGGGTGTTAGGGAGCAGGGTGTGAGGAAGCAGGGTGTTAGGGAGCAGGGTGTTAGGGAGCAGGGTGTTAGGGAGCAGAGCGGACATTGGAATTGGGCCGATATATATTATTAAATGTGGTTCATTTTTTAGATGCATTTAACAGGAAACCCAACTTGTCTCTTTGTTTTAATCCATAAAAACTGGAAAATGTGAACTGAACTCTGAACTGTAATTCTGTCTGTCTGTCTGTCTGTCTGTCTGTCTGTCTGTCTGTCTAGTTGATGGGGGGTGGGGGTCTTACGGACCTCCAGGTCCATGTTCAGTTACCTGTGGGGAGGGGCTGCAGCTGTCTCTCAAACATTGTGACACGCCCACGCCCAAATATGGAGGGAAGCCGTGTGCAGGACCCAGTACCAAGATTCAAGGGTGCAACAAACCCTGTCCTGGTAACACACACACACACACACACGCACGCACGCACGCACGCACGCACGCACGCACGCACGCACGCACACAAAATGAAAGATGAAATATGTCATTATGGATTTGGATTGGTTGTTTGATAGTTTTTCTCTCTGTGTGTCTCTCTCTCTCTCTCTCTCTCTCTCTCTCTCTCTCTCTCTCTCTCTCTCTCTCAGTCCATGGTGGATGGACAGGATGGTCCAGTTGGAGTGAGTGTTCTACTTCCTGTTTCCCAGAAAGCCGAGCGTCGACCAGAACACGACATCGTTCCTGTACTAGCCCCGCCCCTTCCTTCAACGGAAACCTCTGTATGGGCGACGAGAGAGAGACAGGTGTCTGTGAACACCTGTCTCACTGCGCAGGTAAGACTACCTGTCTGTCTGTAGAGGTAAGGGAGAGACAGGTCTCTGACCACCTGTCTCACTGCGCAGGTAAGACTACCTGTCTGTCTGTAGAGGTAAGAGAGAGACAGGTCTCTGAACACCTGTCTCACTGCGCAGCCAGGTGCACTGATCACATTTTGTGGGACAAGTTCGGGTCTCAGCTCTATGTAACTCTCTCTCTCTCTCTCTCTCTCTCTCTCTCTCTCTCTCTCTCTCTCTCAGTGGACGGGGGGTGGGGGTTATGGAGTTCCTATACTTCCTGTCCGGTGACGTGTGGGGTGGGGCTTCAGCTGTCAGTCAGAGATTGTAATAACCCCGCCTTCAAACATGGAGGACTGCCTTGCCAAGGAGCCGGGAATCGTACCATCATCTGTAAAACAGACGTACTCTGTCCAGGTAACACACATAGATACACACATACACACATACACACATAACACACATAAATACATAACACACATAAATACACACATAACACACATAAATACATCATCTGTAAAACAGACAAACACTGTCCAGGTAACAAACATAAATACACGCATACACACAACACACATAAATACACACATACACACATAAATACACACATACACACATAAATACACACATACACACATAACACACATAAATACATAACACACATAAATACATCATCTGTAAAACAGACGTACTCTGTCCAGGTAACACACTACATATAATGTATGTATGTATATATGTTACACTACAACTTACAACGCTAGAGGGCAATGCAAGCCAGACTAGAGGGAGTGTGTGTGTGTGTGTGTGTGTGTGTGTGTGTGTGTGTGTGTGTGTGTGTGTGTGTGTGTGTGTGCGTGTGCGCGTTTGTGTGCATGCGCGCGTGCATGCACACAAACGCGCACGCACGCGCCTGCGCCTGGAGGCGCGAGGGCACGCCTCCTCGGCCTCAAGCTCTGCTGAGTCGGCGCGCCTCCGTCATGGACTAAAAATGAGCGCTCTGTCTTCAATCGTCCTGGTTCTTCAATCGTCCTGTGACATATATATATATATATATATATATATATATATATATATATATTAAATATATGTATTTTAATATATATATATTAAAATACATATATATATATATATTCTTTTTTTTTTTCAATATAAAAATAATAATAGTGAATTTTCACCACAAATCAGCCCATTTCAAATCCTCTGCTTTGCAAGCTCTCTGCCTCCATGTATGGAAGTGTGTGTGTGTGTGTGTGTGTGTGTGTGTGTGTGTGTGTGTGTGTGTGTGTGTGTGTGAGACTGCATCTCTGTCCAGGCTTGGCAGGTGTAGTGCACTCTGGCAGCTGCACACAGTGCACACAGACAGAGCCACACACAGACAGAGCCTCACACACAGTGATGTGTTCTACCGTGGTACGCTGTACACACAGTATGGCCTGCAGATTTTTTTCGTCGCCACCGCATACATCCAAAAACGGTTCGAAACGGCGTATCTGATACGTTGATACGCATCTGATACGCTGCACCCAGGAGTGGCTGGGCTGGGGGGCAGCAATACAAACGTCTGACTAGTCTAACTCTGAGGTGAAGCCGTGAAGGCTTCATGTGTGTGGCTATTGTTCTTGGGGTGATAATTAATGGATACTGGTGAAGGAATTCACACATTTCAACGACCTGCCATTCACTTCATTGAACGTAGGTCACTGAATTGAGTACTTCATTAGTATTCAAATTGCGCGTCATAGCAAAATCTTGAATCTTCAATACAGTTTGTGTCTTCAATGCCAAGTTAATACTATTCTGTAATAGATACAGGAAGGCTCGCTGTTAACACTGCTATAATTATATCTGATAAGCCTAACCAGCATTTGTTTATAACAATGCTTGCACTTCTATGGTACATTAATAAAAAATTAAATAAAATGCATCTAAGGCTAAAAGCAGCTCCGAAGTGGTTGAGTTACAGGGTGATTAACATTAGAAACAGTATAAAATCAGTCTAAATCATATTGTAAGTGTACTCAGTGTTACTGTGAAACTGGGCCTGAGTGGGCCTGGCCGAGTTTGCGGGGCAGAAATGCGCGCGGAGTGCGCGCATTTTTTTTACATTAATTAATTATACCCGTGTGTGTGCCGTGCGTGTGGGAGGAACTAGGGGGGGAATTGTTATAGTATACCCTCCAAAAAAATCTAGAACACACCACTGCTCACACACACAACCCGAGCACGGTTTCATAGTAAGCTCCACTTGGGCGGAGCCTCCTTCCGCGTTCGCAACCAGTGTAAAATGTTCTGCATTGGGAGGTAAATGGGAGACACTTTATTGTGAAGGTAAGACCGGAAGAAGAGAGTTGTTGCTGCTGCGTAGTTGTTGCAATATATTATAACTCCGTGGTCTGCACGGCAGTCAGACAGAGACCGCGGTCCAGTTATAATAATAAAGTTGTGTATTTAACAGTCACACACAAGCTGTATCATTACGAGTTAGAATATGTCACAGACACTAGGCTACTACAAGGCAAGTTGCCCTACTACAGTTTAACAACAATGCAATTTGAAGATGAAACATCCAACACAGATGCGTAAATACTCTTCACAACCACCCCATTCGGATGCTATCAATGCATTGAATGGGACATTATCACCTTTTATCAGACCATTGAATGGGCGAAGTAGGCGACATACTGACCTACCCGCGATTTATCAGACCATTCATTGGGTGTTATCAAGACATACTGACCTACCGACGGAGATGACTTAAATAGTCCAGTTTTGGTTTTGGTTTTGGTTTCGGACCATGACGGAGGCGCGCGGTCTCAGGCGAACTGTCACCCCGTGAAGGACCACCGAGGGAGCTAAAGCGACCGAGTTGCCGTCCCTAACGGTGTGACGTTCGCCTGCGCCTACTCAGCGCCGTTGGAGTTATGTACCGATAGGCACAGAATCGTAAATTATGTTGTGGGGACTGCTCCGCCTCCAAGTAGGTCAGTAGCTCCTGATTACGCCCAATGAATGGTCTGACAAATCGCGGGTAGGTCAGCATATCGCCTACTCGTCGCCTACTCGCCCATTCAATGGTCTGATAAAACGTGATAATCTCCCATTCAATGCATTGATAGCATTCGAAGCCGGTGTCACAACAGCTATAGGCTACTGCAACTGTGACATCCAGTTGAAACACGACGTTAATCATAAAGGTGAACCTATTTTTAACTCTATGAGGTGGACGCGTTAAAACGTTACCACTTTGAACTGAATAGCTCTCTGAGGAGATGACAAGATTCTCACAACTCATCAACTTTCCCACGGCTGTCCCAACTAGACGCACGGACGATATCCACTGCCTAACTATACAGTATAACCTCCTGTGAGTGAGTAGCCTGGGAAGCAAAGCTTTTCTGGTCTATGATCCGGTCGGGAGCGGAAGTAGCCCTACATCACCAGGTGCGTCATCCGCGTCATCAGGCGACCGGATGGCAAAATCCGGAAAGACGTCACCCCAAAATAGGTCCGTCCTAATAAAATCCTTAATGCGGCGTAGTTTAGCTTATTTTTTAAAAATAAATGTGAGTGTACTTTCCGGAGACTATTTAGTGTCTGTATTATCCGTATTATCCCACGGGGAAATTCTATTCCATTTAAATAGGGATTGGGGAACCAAAACAAAGCGGCACCGCAAAACCGGATCGCGACAATCCGGAAAGAGGATTATTTTTTTCGTAATTTTTTTCCAGTAGGCGTGGCCTAGACCGGATCATATGGGTCTTTAGTAACGCATACCAGGCTTTCCTCCGAGGTGGAAAGACTGGTGACGCGAGGTTAGTGCGTGAGTAGTGGTCTATACTTTATTCCCCTAACAGGTCAGCTGAGCCACCACGTTATGAAGGATTAATCTGAAATGCCCATTTTTGTGCAGTGCCCTTTGATTAGAAAATGCGTTCAAACGCAATTGATTATTGAGAAACCATTACGCACGCAGTGACGCAGCATGCACAAATGGTAATGTAGGTAATTCATGTATTTGTGCAAGATGACCCTGCAATATAAAATGTGTATATTACTCTTTCATCATGGTTCATGTTCAAATAGCTCAATCCAAAATATAATGCTATAGGCCTGAGTGTTAGGCTGTATTTACGCACCTGCTTGTAATTAATGCATAAACATAATTATGACCGGTATTTTTATCAGATGTCCGATAAATTTTAATCATTCCGGACATTGCGGCAGATCCTAGCGCGACCCCTGACACCCCCCTGTGTGTGTGTGTGTGTGTGTGTGTGTGTGTAGTGGATGGGGTGTGGACAGAGTGGTCAGACTGGTCACCCTGTCTGTTTTCAGGAAGATCCGTAAACTGCAAATCAACAGGAGGAACTCAGAACAGAAACAGACGATGTGAACACAGAGACAATGGAGGGAAACACTGTGCAGAGGGCAAGCTAACGCAGACACAAGGCTGTTACGATATAGACAGATGTAACTGTAAGAACACACACACACACACACACACACACACACACACACACACACACACACACACACACACACACACACACACACACACACACACACACACACACAGATTGATCTAGATAGGCAGACAGACTGTGGATATAATGTTAATAGGTGTGTGTGTGTGTGTGTGTGTGTGTGTGTGTGTGTGTGTGTGTGTGTGTGTGTGTGTGTGTGTGTGTGTAGTGAAAGGAAGCTGGGAGGGGTGGGGGGAGTGGTCTCCATGTACACCCAGCTGTGGAAAACCCAGGTCCGGGAGGCCCCACAGACTCCGATCGAGGATATGCAACCCTGACCTATCAGGATACAGGTAAATATAACTGACCTATCAGCATACAGATAACTAAATAAACAACTATTACCGACCAATCAACATACAGGTAACTAATGTAAAGAGTCCACATTCATCCTATAGGATCATATGGGATTAAACACACACACACACACACACACACACACACACACACACACACACACACACACACACACACACACACACACACACCAATTGCTCCAGCCACTGAGGAGAACCGGGCAGAACAATTTTTGTCTCACCACCCTCCACTATGTGTGTGTGTGTGTGTGTGTGTGTGTGTGTGTGTGTGTGTGTGTGTGTGTGTGTGTGTGTGTGTGTGTGTGTGTGTGTGTGTGTGTGTGTGTGTGTTCAGGTCTACCATCGGTAAGAATCAACTTCAAGCTCATTTTCATGGAACTCCAGATTGTGGATCTCTGCCGACGGCTGAAAAAAGACAAATTCAAAGCTGCATCATTCCTGCTGTCTGTCCACCCTGATCATCCATCCATCTCTACATCCATCCATCTATACATCCATCCATCTATACATCCATCTCTACATCCATCCATCTATATGTTACAGGACGATTGAATAACCAGGACGATTGAAGAAGGAGCGCTTGTTTTCAGGCAATTCTGTAAAACCAACGCTAGAGGGCAATGCAAGCCAGACTAGAGGGAGGGAGGGTGTGTGTGTGTGTGTGTGTGTGTGTGCGTGTGCGTGTGCGTGTGCGTGCGCGTTTGTGCGCACACGCACACGCATGCACACACATGCGCGCGCGCGCATGCACGCGCCCACGCACACACGCATTGTTTTAGTTTCTCCCTGAGACACACACACACACACACACACACACACACACACAGTGATCCATGAAAAGAACTTTTCTGTCCCTATCAGTTTACAACTCGGACGGTGCTGTGTCGACTATCAGAGCATCGGCCGGTCAGCGCGCGCCTGGAGGCGCGAGGGCGCGCCTCCTCGGCCTCAAGCTCTGCTGAGTCAGCGCGCCTCCGTCATGGACAATAACTATTATCACGTGCGTGTGAACGCGTGTTCAGCGTTCCCCTAGCGTAGCTTCCTGGTTGCTACGTGGGGGGGAACAACAACAGACAGGTCCGTGTCGCAGCAAAGCCCCGCCTCGCCCCGAAGCCCCGTGCCTATAAACGAGCGCTCTGTCTTCAATCGTCCTGGTTATTCAATCGTCCTGTGACATATACATCCATCTATACATCCATCTATACATCCATCCATCTATACATCCATCTATACATCCATCCATCTATACATCCATCTATACATCCATCCATCTATACATCCATCTATACATCCATCCATCCATCCATCCATCCATCCATCCATCCATATAAAAATATTGTAAGAAATTGTATTAATTACATTGTATTAATTACATTGTATTAATTAAATTGTATTAATTAAATTGTATTAATTAAATTGTATTCATTGTATTGTAACATTGTATTAAAAAGAGAAGAAACATATGTTTTTGTGTGTCTGCTCCCAGGAGAGCTTTTGACCACAGCCTGGTCTTCATCATCTAATGAAACGTTAAGACATTCATAACTAACTGAAACAAGCTACAAGGCGTGTTATAAGACAGACCTCCATCACCATCTATATCTATATCTATATCTATATATATATCTATATATATATATATATATATATATATATATATATATATGCCATCATCAATAAATGGTTATTTATGATAAATGTATAAACAAACATCATAACTCATTTTAAACCTCCAGTTACAATATCTAGGCCAAATATATGCTTTGCTGCCACCTTGTGGTGACAATGGACAAACAGAATACATTAACATGCGTCATGTTGTTAGCCTGCTAGCTGTTCGCTGTTAGCTTTTGAACAATGACAACAAAGTATTTTGCCCTAATAATTGCTACACGATTAAAACCTGTTTTGGGGCACGGTGGCGCAGTCGGTAGCGCTGTCGCCTCACAGCTAGAAGGTCCTGGGTTCGATTCCCGCCGGGGACGCTGTGGGCGCTGGGGGCGTGTCTTCTCCTCCTCGCCATCAGCGGACATACCCTAGGTGGGGTTGGCAAAAGGGCCTACTCTGTGTGAAGTTTGCATGTTCTCCCTGTGTCTCCTGGGGTAGTTAGTTAACTCATTCACTGCTAGACTTATTTCTGGCTGCTTTTGCCCAGAGATTTTTCATAGTAAAAATTAAAGTACACAGGAGCCGAGATGCAGATTTTTTAAGTAACAGATTTTATCCAAACGTCATGCAAATCGGTACACAGTATCTCTATAGTCATGTGATCAACACGGATCTGTCAAATTTCCCATATTCCATCCTCATTGGCTAAGGTTGGCTTCCAAAGTTTGCAGGATTGGTCCGTTTTGAACAAAAGGCCTCAAATTATGCACGCAACTTGCAATTTCCGTGAAATTTCACACGCACATATCCCACTAGCCCGAGGAGGAAATGGCCCCCTTTTCACATTGGCCTGTTATAGCGCCACCAGCAGGTCTAATTTAGCAAAAGACATTTTTGGAACAAAATGCCTTAAATCATGAATGCCGTGTCCGATTGCCGTGAAAGGCCTAAGAATAAATGGCAGCCTTTTCACATTGGCCTATTATAGCGCCACCAGGAGGCCACAATAACGTACCTGACCTGTGCTCCGAGGAGCACTTTTTCTAGTTCTGGAATTGTACCCACACTAACAAGTTTTGGAAGGATGTATCTCTGTATATTGTTGATAATGTTGACTCTGACTTTAGTCTTTACTGGCTAAATGTACTGTTTGGCTTTTAGTAAGGCGGGAATATGCCGTTTTCAATACACGATAGTGCACTTGGTGGTACAAGCGTGAAATTTGGCACAGATGTCCTTCATATGAAGATTTCAAGATGGCCACCACCAGTTTTCAAAATGGCTGCAACTGGGCCAATGTTTTGGACTATATCACTTTGCTGGGGCTTATTTTAATATATGAGAATTTGTTCTGGAGGTATTTCTACCAAGTAAGACAAAAAATAACATTAGGTTCCAATATGGTGGCATGTTTTCCAATATGGCTGCCGATAAATTGCAGAAATGTGCATCTGCTTATGATTTATCCACATGAGCTTGTAGTACATGTATTTGTATTAATTACCATACACAGAATCCATTTATGGAACATTTGAAAGTGATTTATTAGCTTGGTAAAGCTTAGTGCTTACTTTTTGTTTTGTTATAAGTCATTATAAACACATTCTCATTTACAATGGTGGCTGGGCAAGTGACAGGCCAGTGTACTAGCAACTGCAACCACAGAGGGGTGTGCAGATAAGTCCAAACTTAAAGCATTTGCAGTGTCCAGAACATGCTTTTTTACATCCACATCGTGTCAGCTTCTGGCATAATTTGGCAAACAGGACTGCACAAGAGTGACTGGCCCCATATATGTCCTACTTGGAATGCACTTCACTTGCATTCACTTCCTTGTAGGAACTACTTCTATGAAGTTCTATCGTACATGAGTACTATGAACTCCTCAATGACTTGCATATGTTTATCATTTATTGCAACAGGTGTTGAACCTAATTTGGAGAAGTTGTCTGCCATGCTGACCTTTTTCCCTTTCCATGGAAGGACGAAACTGTGTGGCATCCCCTGAATGCATGAAAGAAGCAAAGACCTGATGACTTTGATTCAATAGCTGATGCAATTTCATGAACTTCCAAAGGCAATCCACAGCTAATTCAAGCCAAGTCTTTGAACAAGTGAAACTGTTATGTCAACAATGTCAGTATCTGAGGCAGAGCTGCAGAGGATAGCATCTGACACATCATGATTCGCAGCTCAGATACTGACGTTGTTGTCATAGCAGTTTTTCAAGAACAGTGACCACTATGGACGACTTACTGGCGCGCGTTAAGTATAATAGTGAGACGAGGAACACGTCTATTGTTGTGCTAACAGAGACGTGGCTAACGGAGTTAGCATCTGATTCTTCCATCACTCCTCCTGGCTTCACCGCGTATAGGAAGGACAGAGACCCTGTACTGAGCGGTAAGCAACGTGGGGGGGGAGTTTGTGCCTTGATCAACAACAACTGGTGCAAAGATGTTAAAATCCTAGATAGTCACTGCTCACCAGACCTTGAACTTTTAATCATAGCCTGCCGTCCTTTCTACCTACCACGCGACTTCAGCATTGTAATTTTAGCCGTTGTTTACATTCATCCTGGAGCTAATAAGGACACAGCTATGAG
The DNA here is from genome assembly GCF_963280865.1 of Gymnoscopelus braueri. Classification (NCBI taxonomy): domain Eukaryota; kingdom Metazoa; phylum Chordata; class Actinopteri; order Myctophiformes; family Myctophidae; genus Gymnoscopelus; species Gymnoscopelus braueri. The sequence continues at coordinate 626,833 of NC_137615.1, forward strand.
GGAATTACACCAGGCTATCAGTGCACAAGAAAATCGTCACCCGGACTGCGCAGCCATCTGCCTAAGCGACTTCAACCGGACAGACTTAAAAAAAGGTCTTTCCCAAATTCCACCAGCATGTCACCTGCAGTACCCGTGGTGATAATATTCTTGACCACTGCTACACGCCGTTCAAGGATGGATACAAAGCTCTCCGCCGCCCACCGCTAGGAAGCTCTGACCACTACGCCATCCAGCTGCTACCTGCCTACAAACAGAGGATAAAAAGGGAGCCGGTCGTTGAGAAGGAAATCCGAATCTGGTCTGAGGACACAGACGCTATGCTACAATCCTGCTTCTACCAGACTGACTGGGGGATGTTTAAGAACGCCGCTGGGAATAACATCAACGAACTCTCAGACTCAGTCACTGGCTTTATCAGTAAGTGCATAGATGACATAGTCCCAAAAAAGACAGTTCGGATCTATCCCAATCAGAAACCATGGATGGACAGCGGAGTACGTGCACATCTGCATGAACGGGATGCTGGTTTCAAATCTGGCGACGTGGAAACGCGCAACACGACGCGCGCGGCCCTAAACAGCGCCATCAGGAAGGCGAAAAAGGCCTACACGAAAAAGATGCAAGACCAACTCAGCAATGGCGACATCAGGAGCACATGGCAGGCGGTACACACCTTGACAGACTGCAAAACAAGAACCAGAAGCGAGGTGAACCCGCCTGCCTCCCTCCCCAACGAACTGAAAACTTTCTACGGCCGATTTGAGATCAGCCCCAACCGCGGCAGCCAAGCGGGGCCATCAGCAGCACCAGCAGAGGAGAACCCTCTAACCATCTCGGAGAGAGAAGTGCGTACAGCATTCGCACGGGTCAACATCCACAAGGCAGCCGGACCTGATGGGATTCCAGGCCGGGTCCTTAAGGCATGTGCAGACCAGCTGGCGGGTGTCTTCGCTGACATCTTTAACCTCTCCCTCTCCCAGGCTGTGGTCCCTGCAGGGTTCAAAATGTCAACCATTGTGCCCATTCCCAAAAAGGCCAAAGTGACATGCCTGAACGACTGGAGACCTGTCGCTCTCACCCCGATCGTCAGCAAGTGCTTCGAGAAACTGGTGAGGGAATACATCAGCTCCACGCTACCTGCCTCGCTGGATCCGTGGCAGTATGCATACCGCAAAAACAGATCCACCGACGACGCTATTGCCATGGCTCTCCACACCGTCCTCTCGCACATGGACAACAAGCTGCTGAAGGACAAATATGTACGTATGCTGTTCGTGGACTACAGCTCAGCATTCAACACCATTGTCCCAGCAATACTTGACAAAAAGCTCAGAGACCTAGGGCTACACCCAAGCATGTGCGACTGGATACAGGACTTCTTGTCCAACCGACATCAGGTGGTGAGAATGGGCAGCATCACATCCGACCCCCTGACCCTCAACAACGGAGCACCCCAGGGATGCGTGCTGAGCCCTCTCCTCTACTCCCTGTACACGTATGACTGCATAGCCACACATGTCTCCAACACCATCATAAAGTACGCGGACGACACGACAGTGATAGGCCGAATCGTCAACAACGACGAGTCTGACTATACACGAATCCACAGAGCGCTTCCCTGTAGGTATGGCGCCGCCCCCTTTAGGTAGCGCCGCCATTACTGCGGTGTCAATATCAGTCAGCTGCTACTACGCTGAGTGCGGTGTCAGTCAGGTGCAGTCACTGACTGCTCAAGTTATTATTTTTACCTGCTTTTTACTACTAACTAAAGATGTACAGAAAGTCGGGACGCACTTGTGTTGTTTATGGCTGCTCCAACAGCAGTGGACAAATGCAACTTTGGAGACAAACGGAATGTGAAACACAAGCCTAAAGTTCATGACAACTGTCTGTGCCTCAGGCCATAATATGGCCTGAGGTGACTGGGTACAATGGTTTATGCCGCAAGTGATCATTTTCCATTTTTTTCTTGTTGAACCTTAAACCCCAAAGCAGAGAAATTGCCCTGCAAAGATCCTAGAGATTTTAACACCTCAGTGGCCCAGAAATGGGTGTGACAATGGGAGGGACAATAGGTACTCAACCCCACCCCTAATCACTCCCCCACCCCTAACCACTCCCCTACAGGAGTGACAGTAGGTTAGCTGTCAACACTAGAAACACACTTGACAAGACAGACCTGCTTTTAAATTTCTAAATGTACAGTGAAACAGTACATTATGTGGCAGCTGGACATAAACCAGGAAAAATTCCCAAAGGGAAGAATAAAGTCACCTAGAACTCTGACATTTTTAAGCCTGTAGATCATCTGAAAAAAAATCATAAGAATAAAAAAGAGAGGAGAATTGAACTAGTTTGTTTATTTTCACATAATTGATAACATCCTCATTTGCCATGTTGGCCAAATCAAAGAAAACTGTATTTCAAAAATAAATGTCATCATGCTAAAATTTCTGTAATAAAGTATGAAAACATAATGGTCATAGGCCTATACAATATTGCACTTTCCATGGGACTGAGGATAATAAAGGATATACAGTTTAATATTGCACTGGTTATTGTGGTAAAGAGTCAAGTAACAGTCAATATACTGTACTGTATGTGTAGGGGGCAAGTGGGAAGAGAGATCAAACAAGAGAACAACAAAAAAGCCAAAAGAGTTATCTACATATTTACACTAGTAGCCTACCTGAGATAAAAAAAATATGACGATGGTGCCTGAGCATAGCAGCAATGTATACTGTGTACAGTATGATATACACCGAAGAGGCCACACTTGCGTGCAGTGAGAAAAAACAATGGCCTAACCTGAAGAGCAGAAGTAGGGTAGTGCACCTGAGAGGAGAGATAAAAAAAAAACATGACATTAATATCAACATCCTAACTTGAGCTACCAATACAAACAAATCACAATCATGTAACAGGCATGTGAAAATATAATTAGAATTAGTCTCACCTGTTGTGCAAAATCAAAGCTGTAGTGTAGTGTGATGTTCTTGCTTGCAGGTGTGGAGGGGCCCAGAGATAGCTCCATGTCCTCACAGATCTTCTTAGAGGCAGCTGTCATCTGTTGGTACAACTCTCGTTCTTTTCGAGCACATGCCAGGTGATCGATTTGCTCTTGATATTTCGCTGCTTTCTCCGGGTCGTCTAGGTTGACACGGCGCAGCTGGTAGTTGTTTTTGTAGCATTGCCAACACAGATCTGTCCTGGGTTTGGTGGCTGTTATCTGAGGGAGGATCGCCTTCCACAGCCGTCTGAAGCAGCCGAGACCAACAACACGTTGTCCTGCAAAGACAGAATGTTTTTAATAATAAAGAATGAACCTTTTTTTATCATACATTTACAAATAATTATTTAAAAAATAGCCGATCTACAAGCTACAAAGACAAATATAACAAGCAATTTTGTAGCGTTGTCATGCATTATGTTGGTATTATTATCTATGTAAACAAAATAAACAACAATCACATACCATCTTCCACAGAGGCTTTGTAGAGACGCCACACTGAGGCTTTGGTGACATCACTGGGCAGCAACTTCAGACTATAGTCTTTGTGACCAGGATGCCGACCTGGCAGTGAAATGGCATGTATCTCTCCGTAGTTTGTTATGAACGTCAGGACCATTTTGATGTCCTCAGTAGTCAGGAATTTCTTGTTTGTCCGTGGACCGCTCTTCCTCTGGCGTGATGTTAAACCATTCTCCTTGAGGTGTTTCACAAGGGCTTGGAGAAGGGATTTGCTGATCCTGGAGAAAACAACACCAACAATTGGTTACAAACTAACAGACAACAAAGTTAAACTATACATGGATGCCCACAGTGGTGTAAAGTAGCTAAGTACATGTACAGATGTGCTATCTGCTATATATAAATATGGGTGGAGTCCATTGAAGTTATTACAATGGACAGGTAATGGTCGTCAATAGCACAACATTTAACTATGAATGAAATAAAATTACAAAACACAGCTAATGATTGTCAGGTGATGGACCATTAACACGTTTGTAGATGTTAATTTAGGCTAGTACTAGTACTAGTACTAGTACTTTTACTTTAGGTACTTTAAGTATATTTTGATGCCAACACGTTTGTACTTTCACGCAAGTAACATTTTAAACACAGGCCTTTTAATTAAGTAAATATCTGAGTACTTCTTCCACCACTGGATGTTTAACACTGTACCTGTGGAGAGCGTGGTTTCTATTTACTGTTCAGGGATCAGATCCGGTCTAAGGCCCGCCCATTGTATCCGCTAATGTTCGCATACACATACATTGACGCACACAAACTATTTCCGTATCCGGAGCTCTAAACTGGATGTTGATATACAGTAAACAGTGTTTAGTAGCGCTAAAAGGCTGTGTCCGTTCGACGTTAAACTAAAAACTAAAAGCACCGTGCCGCGACAATATTAACAAGACATAGGTAATAATAGCATAGATTACACTGTAACTCACCCATAGACGAAGAGAAATGTAGCGCGACAAACTGCAACAGTATTCACAGAGTAGCTTGATCTGATGAACTGTCGCTTTCCATTGGTTTTCCTCCTGGTGCTCTGAGTCATTTCGGAGTCATTCATGCACGTCCGTATAATCCCCATAAGAACCATGTCTCTCTGGTCTTTCGACAATGCTGCCATGTCCATTCGAGATTCCCAAATCATGTCTGGATCCAATTTTTTACTACAAGACACAGACGGGTGTTCTGAGTTCTCCTTTCGCCTGTCATGACATTTGCAATCAAAGTTTCTAATCTTCTCCATTTCTGCTGGTCGATCAGTGTCCACTGCCACATTATTCACTTCTGCACATAGTAACAGCGGGGCGATGCCGACGTGTACGCCACCGGGAGCAGCTGTCCCACCAGTTTCATCCTCCTCGTTGTCACAACACAAACTGCTGTCGACTTTATCAAAAACTGTGCCATCGTCTTCCTCTTCATCGTCGGATTCGTCCGTGATCTCTAAGTCAGAGTCACTGCCACCGTGTATGAAATCCAAAATAAATGCATTCAGAATGCTGTCCTCTGTTTCACCATTCAACGCGCTAACCAAGCGTGCTGACGCGTTACTTGCCATTTTGAAGAATGCTGTGTGTTTACTAACAGAAACACGTTGTACTTATGGGGGCTGTACTAGAGAGAGAAACCGGAGAACAAAGCCTAGCCAGGACCAATTGAAACCACTCTATGCAAATCTCGGCCGAGTAAGTCTCCACCCCCCTCTCCACACGCAAAGTAACACAGAGACTTGCTCTAAGCAGCCTAGTAGATCCTACTTTGCCCTACAAATGTAACCATTTAATGATTCTCCCACGACTATATTTTGCAATAGAAACCTTCTTTAACATTCGAACTGTTTTAATATGAAAAAAAACGAAAAACACAACAAAAAAAAACGAAGCTAAATTCTCATTTTCACTCTGTTTCCACAAAAGCGACTTGGGGAAGGTCTCATTGTATTCAGTCACATATGGCTTGCACAGATTCCCTGGGCGTGAGAGTGGAGAGGACCAAGATGTTCGCCAAAAGTGGATAAAAAATGTGAACTTAAAGGACTTTGTTCCCACAAAGAACAGCGTGGTAAGTTTTGGAAACTTTTGGTTAGTTACTCACTCACTCTTAATGTTAGCATGCAGCAGCTGCTAAGTAGCCCTAGCTCTGGCCCACAGCGTCAGAAGGAGTTCTCCTTAACGCTATGGGACCTTCTAGCCTTTGCCCGAACACCCGCGGTAGCACAGCCTCTCCTCTGTAGTAAAACAAAAAAATACACTTTCGCTAGTCGCCAAAACAAAGACCGTTTAAATATGTTGTAAGCCTACTTTCCTTAGTGGGAACACTCTGAGCCCCCCACCTCACGTCTAAAATACACTTTTTGCCCAGAAAATAAAGTATTTAACCGAAGGAAAAATCAGATCTGTAGGGGGCGCGGTGGAGTAACTGTGAAATATTTATTTTCTGTCCAAAAAGTGTATTCTAGACGTGAGGTGGGGGGCTCCAAGTGTTCCCACTAAGTAGAGTATGTTTTCAACATCTTAAAACTGTCTTTGTTTTGGTGAGTAGCCAAAGTGCATTTTTTATTACTCGAGACGAGAGGCTGAGCAGCCTGCGATCCCGTTGGTATGCGGGCAAAGTACCATGACGTTAAGGAGAACTCCTTCTAACGCTATGGACCAGAGCTACATGGTTGAAACATGTTATCTTATCTAAGTTCAGCTAACGTTAATAACATCATTGTTAGTAGTATGCTAAGCTGCTGCTCTTGTGTGTGCAAAAATAAACCACCTGTAGCGTTATTGTGATGAAATAGTACCTTATTTGGTAAAACTATGGCAGTCTAATGAACACAAACACTACTGTTTTTATGTTGTATTCAGCCACTTATGTAACAGGGGATACACAAATGCATTTAGTGTACACATTTTAAAAGGTCTGTGGAGTTGAAAATAATAATAATAATAAAAATATTATTTTCAATTTTATAAAACGTTGCCCCAACCTACACAATTCTGTCAGGGTGTAAATGGAACCAAATGAACAGAGTGACTGTTGACTCAGTCACAACAGTGGCTGAATGTTGATGAGCTTTCTATGAAAGTCTATGACATGAAACCATTTAGTGGACAATAGTTTATGTATTGTTGAGTTATATGTGGTACCAGTATTTACTATTCATTTTCTTTATTCCATCTTAAGGTTTGTGGAGTACACTTCCCAGATGGTAGGCCATTGAACACCCATATCCAGTTTTGCAACTCAGATATAAATATCACGTACGTTAGATCCTTTTCCCCTTCAAATTGATTGTTTTTGGTTCAACATGTTTAATTTATTTTGAAAATAAAAATAAAAATGTAGTACTGTTTATTTTTTTTTTGTTTTCATAGGGGAGAATGCAGTCTGGTAGAGCCCCCCCTAAGAGAAGATGCCTTCAGCCATTATGCAGCAACACATTAAGAGTAGCGCCTGAAGACACCACCAAAATGTCGATCAAGTACATTAGATCTTTTTCCCCTTCAAAATGATTGTTTTTGGTTCAACATGTTGTTTAATTTATTTAGAAAATAAGTAAAAAAATTTAAGCAGTTTCTTTTTCTTTTGTTTTCATAGGGGAGAATGCAGTCTGGTACAGCGCCCCCTAAGATAAGATGCCCTCAGCCATTAAGCAGCAACACATTAAGAGCAGCACCTGAAGACACCACGTCAGCACCTGAAGACACCACATCCAATGTGGAAAATGTCATGCCTCTGGCTGTGAAGCGTGACATCGGCACCCAGTGGCCCGATAGGCCTACTGAGCTCAACTACTCAACTACCAAGACAAGGCGCAACAGGGCAACACAAACTGATCCTACACCATCATTGTCAGCATATGACCTGGATGACAAAGATTACAAATTTTACACAGGCATAGGGATTGAAAGTTTTTGGCAGCTTTTGCATGCCGTCATAGATTTTCTCCCACCTCCAAAGATTACCTATTTAGCAGTCCACGACCAGCTCTTACTTGTTTTAATGAGGCTACGTCTTTGTTTGATGTTCACAGACTTGGGTAAACGATTTGGAGTAAGCAGGAGCTCAGCATGTAACATCTTTTCACTTTGGAGACCAAAACTTGCTAGGTTTATGAGGGAAAAGGTGATTGCGTGGTTGCCCAGAGATACTCTCAAAATAATTATGCCTTCCTGTTTCAGTGTAAATTATCCCAAAGCAACATGCATAATAGACTGTACTGAAATATTTGTACAAAGTCCAAAACACTTAAGGAAAAGATCACAAACATACAGCAACTACAAACATCATAACACTTACAAAGTCTTATATTGCATTGCCCCGAATGGCTATCTAATGTTCACATCAAAACTGTTTGGTGGAAGGGCCAGTGACACTTTTATCACAAAGAACAGTGGGCTTCTGGAACTCCTGATTCCTGGTGATCAAATTTTAGCAGACCGTGGGTTCAGCATCTCTGATGTATTGCCCCCAGGGGTGACTCTGGCTCTTCCAGCCTTTACTCGCGGCCTCAAAGAACTTCCTGAGCATGAAGTTGTGGCAACACGACGCTTAGCAAATGTCAGAATCCATGTCGAGCGTGCAATTAGAAGGTTCAAATGTTTTAAAATTGTCTGTTATGTTATTCCTGGGAGGGTACAGCATGTTGATGACATTGTAAGCATTTGTGCTGGGCTTTGTAATTTGCAACCCAAGTTAATTCAGACTGAAACTGAGGAAACATCTGATATTGAGGAAGAAGAGGAATGTCATTTGGATGAAGCTGATGAGCAAGATAATCAAAAAGCAAATTGAAGCACTAACAAATCTCCCTTTGCAACTTTGTCACAGCTTTGAGTTAAATGTACTATTGGTTTCTGAAAAGGAGGGAGATGTTTGTATGAAATGCATCATCTGTGTATTTTAAGACAATATTGTACTTTGTTATATATCACAAACTTTGTCAACTGACCATTTCCCTTTTATGAAGTGCATTTCATTATGATTGAAATCATTTGACCCTCATTAGATTCAAAAGAGGACTACTTTAGTCCATGTACTTTCATGACTCCATGTGCTATTCTAGTAGCTATTGCTGGTAATAAATACTCAAAGTACACAACCTTCAGGTGGCCGATTTTCTCTGTTATCCACTCTTGGTTGTATGGGACATCTGTGATAATCTTTTCATTTTGGGTCCATACAAGGAACTTGCACTTTGTTTTGTTAGCACAATGCATTTCTAGCTGTACCTGGTAATAGAACCCTAATCCTGATGCTGTTTCCCTCAGAATATATTGTCCATTAATATGCCTTACATCATATTTGTTTGACTCAATCATTTTTAGCAGACTGCCACTGTGCCTCAAGTTGTCGGCGCCCCCTGCCATGTAGGGGGCGCCGGTCAGCTCAGTCAGCTGCTGCGTGTCAGTCCGTCTGTTGACGTTACTTTACCTGCTGCTTGGTTTATTACTAACTAACACTAACTTGGTTGTGAAAAACAAAGTCACCAAACTGACAGCCAGTGACTAACAGCATGAGTACCTGGATTGACGACGTTAGACAGTGGCCCAGAGTTACTGATAAAGGTATTTCAATGATGACAATCATGATATTAACCACTTAAAATTCTTATTCCAAAAAAAATAGCAACGTTAGGTCTGCCAGTGTTTAATTTCTGTTTGTTAGCTAGCAAGATTATGAAATGCAACTCTTAAGCAGTGGTGGAAAAAGTACTCACATTTTATACTTAAGTAAAAGTATCAATACTGCAATGTAGAAATACTCTGTTACAAGTACAAGTCCGGAATTCTAATCTAATTGAGTAAAAGTACAAAAGTATTGGTATCAAAATGTACCAAAAGTAGAAAAGTACTCATTATGCAGAAGTATTTGCATAACTATTTCACAAGTTTTCAAATGTATAAAAAAATCTTTTGAAAATAGATCTACAAGCTCACAATGCATGGCATTGTGAGCTTGTAGATCGGCTATTTAGCCGAAGTTTAAATAGGGTTAATGTATGTTTTGTAATAATAATCCCAATCTACGAAGCAACTAAAGTTTTCAAATAATTGTAGAGGAGTAAAAGTATAATATTTGCCTCTAAGATAGAGTAGAGGTAAAGTAAAAAATCCTCTAAATTGTACTTAAGTACAGTACTTGAGTAAATGTACTTAAATACTTTCCACCACTGCTCTTAAGGACTATACCATCTAGTTAATATTTGCATTTCATAATCATTACAGATCAGTGGTATTAACCCTATTTGAAAAAAGAATATTTTTTTATTATTTTGATAGGTATTCAAGAATATTTCATTCATCACCTGGCATGTGATGAGCAACAAAATGCCAACTACAGGTCCCTGATAGAGGGTCAAAATTACCTGAGCTCTGGATGGGTTGGCCAGATACTCCACATTCTACCAGATGATGAGCACATCATTCTGAAAGGACCTGTGCGTTACTCACAGGACATAAAACATTATCATCATGTTGAAGTAACTCTGCAGAGGAGGGATGGCACAGTTGTAGATGTGAGCTGTGACTGCATGGCCAACCGAGGGAGGAGCTGCAGTCATTCAGCTGGAATACTGTACAAAGTGAAAGATGCTGCCAGTCAGGAATTCACAGGCACAGCATGCACTGATGAGGCTTGGGCCTGGAATAAATCCACCTGTGAAAATGTGGTGCCTGACACAGTGGAGAACATACGAGGGCCAGACCAGGGACCTCGAAAAAATATGAAAGTCACAGCTACGGCATTTCAGACAGATGCAGACGTCATTCAGCACTTTTCATCCCCTGAGATGGCTGGCCTAGCCAATATACCGGGTACCATTTTGCATAATGTGTTGACTGCACAGCCACAAAAGAAAGCAACTGTTAATGAACTGCCTACATGTCATAAACAATGTGCTGAACACATATGTACACTCTGTAACTCTGTTTTTGAAAGATATGTGGTATGTGGGAAAGATGAGAGGGAGAGAATAGCCACAGAAACAAAGGGCCAGAATAGTAAATTTTGGCTAGATCAAAGGAAAATTAGAATTACCAGTAGTGAGGCATCTGAAGTGCCCAAAAAGGTAAACCCACAAAACTGGGTGGAACGGAAACTGAATGGCACCTTTGCTGGTAATGCAGCCACAAGACATGGTCAGACATCAGAGCCTTTGGCTAGAAAATGGTTTGAGGAGACCACAAGACTGACGGTGGAGACTACAGGTCTTATTGTGCACGAGGAAGAAAATTGGCTTGGTGCCAGCCTCGATGGTATCATAGATGCAGATACCATCCTTGAGATTAAATGTCCTACAGAGAAAAAACTTGAGGCACACAATGGCAGTCTGCTAAAAATGATTGAGTCAAACAAATATGATGTAAGGCATATTAATGGACAATATATTCTGAGGGAAACAGCATCAGGATTAGGGTTCTATTACCAGGTACAGCTAGAAATGCATTGTGCTAACAAAACAAATTGCAAGTTCCTTGTATGGACCCAAAATGAAAAGATTATCACAGATGTCCCATACAACCAAGAGTGGATAACAGAGAAAATCGGCCACCTGAAGGTTGTGTACTTTGAGTATTTATTACCAGCAATAGCTACTAGAATAGCACATGGAGTCATGAAAGTACATGGACTAAAGTAGTCATGATTTCATTCATGAGTAAATGCACTTCATCAAAGTGAAATGGTCAGTTGACAAAGTTTGTGATACAACAAAGTACAATATTGTCTTAAAATACACAGATGATGCATTTCATACAAACATCTCCCTCCTTTTCAGAAACCAATAGTACATTTAACTCAAAGCTGTGACAGTGAGATTTGTTAGTGCTTCAATTTGCTTTTTGAATATTAAAGCTACAATGGAGAATGAAGTCTTAATGATTACAACTGTTTTTGGAGTAATCAGCACATATTTTCTCCATCTTGCTCATCAGCTTCATCCAAATGACATTCCTCTTCTTCCTCAATATCCTCAGTCTGAATTAACTTGGGTTGCAAATTACAAAGCTCAGCACAAATGCTTACAATGTCATCAACATGCTGTACCCTCCCAGGAATAACATAACAGACAATTTTAAAACATTTGAACCTTCTAATTGCACGCTCGACATGGATTCTGACATTTGCTAAGCGTCGTGTTGCCACAACTTCATGCTCAGGAAGTTCTTTGAGGCCGCGAGTAAAGGCTGGAAGAGCCAGAGTCACCCCTGGGGGCAATACATCAGAGATGCTGAACCCACGGTCTGCTAAAATTTGATCACCAGGAATCAGGAGTTCCAGAAGCCCACTGTTCTTTGTGATAAAAGTGTCACTGGCCCTTCCACCAAACAGTTTTGATGTGAACATTACATAGCCATTCGGGGCAATACAATATAAGACTTTGTAAGTGTTATGATGTTTGTAGTTGCTGTATGTTTGTGATCTTTTCCTTAAGTGTTTTGGACTTTGTACAAATATTTCAGTACAGTCTATTATGCATGTTGCTTTGGGATAATTTACACTGAAACAGGAAGGCATAATTATTTTGAGAGTATCTCTGGGCAACCACGCAATCACCTTTTCCCTCATAAACCTAGCAAGTTTTGGTCTCCAAAGTGAAAAGATGTTACATGCTGAGCTCCTGCTTACTCCAAATCGTTTACCCAAGTCTGTGAACATCAAACAAAGACGTAGCCTCATTAAAACAAGTAAGAGCTGGTCGTGGACTGCTAAATAGGTAATCTTTGGAGGTGGGAGAAAATCTATGACGGCATGCAAAAGCTGCCAAAAACTTTCAATCCCTATGCCTGTGTAAAATTTGTAATCTTTGTCATCCAGGTCATATGCTGACAATGATGGTGTAGGATCAGTTTGTGTTGCCCTGTTGCGCCTTGTCTTGGTAGTTGAGTAGTTGAGCTCAGTAGGCCTATCGGGCCACTGGGTGCCGATGTCACGCTTCACAGCCAGAGGCATGACATTTTCCACATTGGATGTGGTGTCTTCAGGTGCTGACGTGGTGTCTTCAGGTGCTGCTCTTAATGTGTTGCTGCTTAATGGCTGAGGGCATCTTATCTTAGGGGGCGCTGTACCAGACTGCATTCTCCCCTATGAAAACAAAAGAAAAAGAAACTGCTTAAATTTTTTTACTTATTTTCTAAATAAATTAAACAACATGTTGAACCAAAAACAATCATTTCGAAGGGGAAAAAGATCTAATGTACTTGATCGACATTTTGGTGGTGTCTTCAGGCGCTACTCTTAATGTGTTGCTGCATAATGGCTGAAGGCATCTTCTCTTAGGGGGGGCTCTACCAGACTGCATTCTCCCCTATGAAAACAAAAGAAAAATAAACAGTACTACATTTTTATTTTTATTTTCAAAATAAATTAAACATGTTGAACCAAAAACAATCAATTTGAAGGGGAAAAGGATCTAACGTACGTGATATTTATATCTGAGTTGCAAAACTGGATATGGGTGTTCAATGGCCTACCATCTGGGAAGTGTACTCCACAAACCTTAAGATGGAATAAAGAAAATGAATAGTAAATACTGGTACCACATATAACTCAACAATACATAAACTATTGTCCACTAAATGGTTTCATGTCATAGACTTTCATAGAAAGCTCATCAACATTCAGCCACTGTTGTGACTGAGTCAACAGTCACTCTGTTCATTTGGTTCCATTTACACCCTGACAGAATTGTGTAGGTTGGGGCAACGTTTTATAAAATTGAAAATAATATTTTTATTATTATTATTATTTTCAACTCCACAGACCTTTTAAAATGTGTACACTAAATGCATTTGTGTATCCCCTGTTACATAAGTGGCTGAATACAACATAAAAACAGTAGTGTTTGTGTTCATTAGACTGCCATAGTTTTACCAAATAAGGTACTATTTCATCACAATAACGCTACAGGTGGTTTATTTTTGCACACACAAGAGCAGCAGCTTAGCATACTACTAACAATGATGTTATTAACGTTAGCTGAACTTAGATAAGATAACATGTTTCAACCATGTAGCTCTGGTCCATAGCGTTAGAAGGAGTTCTCCTTAACGTCATGGTACTTTGCCCGCATACCAACGGGATCGCAGGCTGCTCAGCCTCTCGTCTCGAGTAATAAAAAATGCACTTTGGCTACTCACCAAAACAAAGACAGTTTTAAGATGTTGAAAACATACTCTACTTAGTGGGAACACTTGGAGCCCCCCACCTCACGTCTAGAATACACTTTTTGGACAGAAAATAAATATTTCACAGTTACTCCACCGCGCCCCCTACAGATCTGATTTTTCCTTCGGTTAAATACTTTATTTTCTGGGCAAAAAGTGTATTTTAGACGTGAGGTGGGGGGCTCAGAGTGTTCCCACTAAGGAAAGTAGGCTTACAACATATTTAAACGGTCTTTGTTTTGGCGACTAGCGAAAGTGTATTTTTTTGTTTTACTACAGAGGAGAGGCTGTGCTACCGCGGGTGTTCGGGCAAAGGCTAGAAGGTCCCATAGCGTTAAGGAGAACTCCTTCTGACGCTGTGGGCCAGAGCTAGGGCTACTTAGCAGCTGCTGCATGCTAACATTAAGAGTGAGTGAGTAACTAACCAAAAGTTTCCAAAACTTACCACGCTGTTCTTTGTGGGAACAAAGTCCTTTAAGTTCACATTTTTTATCCACTTTTGGCAAACATCTTGCCCTTGGTCCTCTCCACTCTCACGCCCAGGGAATCTGTGCAAGCCATATGGCCTGAGGCACAGACAGTTGTCATGAACTTTAGGCTTGTGTTTCACATTCCGTTTGTCTCCAAAGTTGCATTTGTCCACTGCTGTTGGAGCAGCCATAAACAACACAAGTGCGTCCCGACTTTCTGTACATCTTTAGTTAGTAGTAAAAAGCAGGTAAAAAGAATAACTTGAGCAGTCAGTGACTGCACCTGACTGACACCGCACTCAGCGTAGTAGCAGCTGACTGATATTGACACCGCAGTAATGGCGGCGCTACCTAAAGGGGGCGGCGCCATACCTACAGGGAAGCGCTCTGTGGATTCGTGTATAGAGAGGAGATCAACTCACTGGCACTCTGGTGCCGGGAGAACAACCTCTCTCTTAACGTCGACAAGACCAAAGAACTGATCGTGGACTTCAGGAGGCCGCGGAGAGACCATGCGCCCATCCTCATCGACGGTGCTGCAGTGGAAAGGGTCAGCGAGTTCAAGTTCCTCGGAGTACACATCGAGGAGGACCTCAAATGGGAGACGCACACCACACACGTGAGGAAAAAGGCTCAGCAGCGACTGTACTGGCTCCGCCGCCTGAAGAAGCTCCGAGTAGGACATTGCATCCTCAGACTGTATTACAACAGTTCTGTTGAAGGCATCCTAACAGGCTGTATCACGGCCTGGTACGGGAACTGCACTGCCCGAGAAAAGATCAGCCTACAGCGAGTAGTGCGATCGGCAGAGCGAATAATGGGAGACGAGCTCCCAGCGCTCCAGGAACTGTACAAAAAGCGGTGCGTGGTCAAAGCCAAGCGCATCATCAAGGACAAGCACCACCCAAGTCACAGACTGTTCAAACCCCTACAACGACCGCGACCGGGCAAGGGGCTCTACCGCAGTATCAAGAGTTCCACCACCAGGTTCTGGTGCAGTTTTAATCCGGCTGCTGTCAGGATGCTGAATGAGGCATAAGCCTTGTTCAGCAGCCTGACAGCAGGCGGTGCAAAACTTTTCTGGCTCTTCCTGAACACACCTGTGGATTATTATACCAGGGACAATGACTTGGACTTAGCTCCCCCTCGGACACACCTGTGGACTACACCAGGTACAAATGACTTTTTTGTTGCACTCCCTCATGGAGCTACTTGCGGATTATACTAGGGTCAGTCCACCCTAGGTGGACACGCACTGACCTTTTGCACCTTAATCCCATGTATAACGCACTGACTTTTTTTTGTCTTTTTTATTGTGCTCTTTTTTCTCTAAGCACCTTAACGTCCATATGTATATCATGCACAGTATAAGTATAACATGCACAGTATACATACATTGCTGCTATGCTCAGGCACCTTACTTTTTATTATCTCAGGTACTTTGTAAATATGTAGATAACTTGTCTGGCCTTCTGTTGCTCTCTTGTTTTGATCTCATTCCCACTTGCCCCCCACCCCTCTTCTTCTCCCCCCCCCCCCCCTCTTCTTTCTATGGAAATTAACGTTGCGATGGGAACGATGTACAAAAACGAATTTCACCCACTTTTTTACCTTGTAAACCTGTGATGTGACAATAAAACTGATTCTGATTCTTCTGATTCTGAGCAGTTGCACTTGTTCATATTAAGTAAGTCTGAGACTTATTGTCAGTATCAGCTGAGAACGCAGGGGTCTTATAGACCCCCTGGTATTGCTGAGGTGGAGTGCCACACTCACCGTACCTACTCATACACTGATCCTGACCGAACCCATGACCATGTGATCCGAAGGTGAAAGCTCTACCGACTGAGCTACCCAGACACAAAGACTTGGCTTGAAAAAGCTGTCGAAGGACCTCAGATGGATCCACCTTCATGAAAATGCATCAGCTATTGGATCAAAGTCATCAGGTCTTTGCTTCTTTCATGCGTTCAGCAGATGCCATACAGTTTTGTCCTTCCACGAAAAGAGAAAAAGGTCAGCACCTGTTTGAGAAAATATCCCTATATATATATAAGTTTTTGTATTTATTGGTGAACATATTGAAAAGTCTGTTGCCCTAGGTCATTAAAAAGCTACCAAATATGTGTATGGTAATTAATACAAATACATGTGCTACAAGCTCATGTGAATGTACATTTATGCAATTTATCGGCAGCCATATTGGAAAATATGCCGCCATATTGGAACCTAATATTATTTTGTGTATCTTACTTGGTAGAAATACCATCAGAACATATTCTCCTATATTAAAATAAGGAGGAAATCAAAGATTTACAGCCCCAGCAAAGTGATATAGTCCAAAATGTTGGCCCAGTTGCAGCCATTTTGAAAACTGGTGGTGGCGTGGGCCGCGTGGCCATCTTGAAATCTTAGGATTTTTGCGCGGCCAGAGGTTGATTATCAATTAGGGTCATATGAAGGACATCTGTGCCAAATTTCACGCTTGTATCGCCAAGTGCACTATGGTATCAAATTCCCGCCTTACTATTTGATGATAATAGTAATAAGAAGAAAAATGAGGTATTCATAATTAATTTGATCATTATTCTAGCTAAATTTCAAATACATAAATCCAAATGTAGTCATTCCAAACCCTCATTCATTGTATTTGAGATTGAAGCCAGGCAGTACATTAAAACAATTTATGACAAAAAAAATAAGAAAGCTGTTAGAACTGTCTTTTTGTGTTCACTCTTTAATGTTTTCTGTTAGTAAATCCCCCTGGCTCTGATGATGTTATATAGATGTATTGATAACTTCTTTGTTTGTGTATGTTGTTTGTGTTTGTTTTGTATTGTATTGTATTTCATGAGATTATATATATATTTTGTAAAGCTGTTAGCTGTTAGCTACTAGCCACTTTTATACACTCCTGGAGGCACCGGGCCCAGGTGCTCTCCAATGAGCCATTAGTAGATAACTGCCCCACCCTGTTCGCCTAGATAGTCCATGAGCCAGACAAGATTTCATTATGGAAAGAGTGGGCAAAACCATACCTATACTAAATTGTTCATAGGGTCAATATGAGTAAATAAATATATGATAACCTTTCCACAGGAGCAGCTTTTTCATGGTTATCACACATTTTGTTATTTTCCCCATACGTACATGACAGGTGAAAAAATGACAAAATTTAAAAAAGAGTTATCATAATGAAACTTCCTGAGTTGATTACTTACATGAAGACAATGATTTATCGTATTACAAGTTTTCTGAAATTGTATATTTAAATATGCAAATTAGGCATTACAAAAATATGCCCGAATTTGTATAACTTTCCAGAATCAACATTGGAACATTGGACAAAGCCAGAGTGAACATTCTTAATTCATTTTGTTAAGATGTTGGAGTCAAAGGTTTTTAACGAGGGAATATTCAATATCTGGCTCAATTTTGGGGCTCTGGCTCATGGACTAAATGCCTAATTTGCATATTTAAATACACAATTTCAGAAAACTTGTAATACGATAAATCATTGTCTTCATGCAAGTAATCAACTCAGTAAGTTTCATTATGATAACTCTTTTTTAAATTTTGTCATTTTTTCACCTGTCATGTACGTATGGGGAAAATAACAAAATGTTTGATAACTATGAAAAAGCTGCTCCTGTGGAAAGGTTATCATATATTTATTCACTCGTATTGACCCTATGAACAATTTAATATAGGTTTGGTTTTGCCCACTCTTTCGATAATCATTGCTCAATTTTGGGGCTCTGGCTCATGGACTAAGAAGGAACAGCATTAGCAGAGAACCCCCATAACACCATATAAGAGAGTGGGGCATCACATATTCTTTATTTAAATAATAAATCCAACAATAATGTTAAATTAAAGCTGCAAGCAGCGATAAGCGGGGCCAAGGCATGAAAGGCAAAAACCAAATGCAACAATAGCACAATAAGATGTAGAAACTAAATAGATTGAACTTGAGACAAAGCAGCCCATGCAATTAACAAATGAACATTCACAACAGCTGAGCAGAGTGCTGAGGGATTGTGGCTAGCAATCCAGGGTTAAGAACCTCACTCATGGCCATAGACAGGAATGGAACCCTCAACCTTCGGACTCACTGGCTGTCACACTAGTGATTGAGCTAAGGCTTCATCCAGCATGACGGTGTCTGTTGAAGATCATAGACTCTTGCCTTCTGCCATGAACCGAGCCCCTGTTTCACTGACACTAAAATCAGTTGTTCACAAATCATCTACAATAATGTTAAATCATCTATGTGACGGTTCCCTGTATTATGTGTAGTTGCTATATGTATTTCACCTTCATATGTTTCACTTAGGTTATTTGGTTATGAGTTGTGTTTGCTTTTCCCGTCTAATTGTCTGTTTCTATTTGGTTCCTAGGACTTGGGGAGCAGAGTGATGCAGGTCATCAGGCTAATTGGCGTGCACCTGGGCCCGGGTGCTCACGCCCCTATAAAAAGCCTGCTCCCCAGTCCTTTGGCAGATCTCTGTCTTCTGCACTTCCCTACCTGCACTCCTTCCAACATTTATTAATACATACAACACTCGCACCCACACTATACCATCCACTCATCCATACACGCATTACACTACTGATTTCCACACCTCATATTATGTCTAGTTTGTTTGATTTGGGTTTTGATCTTTAATAAATATTAAGTATACTTTTTACACTGCGTCTCCCTTGTTTTTGCTATGTTCCCTGGTTCCCCTAGGCCAGGGTCATAACAATCTACAATAATGTTAAATCATCTAAAATAATGTTACATCATCTACAATAATGTTACATCATTTACAATAATGTTACATCTTCTACAATAATGTTACATCATCTACAATAATGTTACATCTACAATAATGTTACATCATCTACAATGTTAGATAATCTACAATAATGTTAAATCATCTACAATAATGTTACATCATCTACAATAATGTTACATCATCTACAATAATGTTACATCATCTACAATAATGTTACATCATCTACAATAAAGTTAAATCATTTACAATAATGTTACATCATCTACAATAATGTTACATCATCTACAATGTTAGATAATCTACAATAATAAAACACGAGTTATTATAAAGCAGATATTTCTATCTATAAAGATAACAATAACAATATCTAAAGCCAACTAATGCTAATTTCTCTAAACTTGGCGTTTTCAACCTAAGGAGGGCGCAGGAGGGCGCTTCAGCCTCAGGAGGGCGCAGGAGGGCGCTTCAACCTCAGGAGGCCGCAGGAGGGCGCTTCAACCTCAGGAGGGCGCTGTCATCCACCTTTGTAATGCATTTTAAACTCAAAGCACAGAGTGAGGATGGTAATGAGGGGCAACAAAGAGCCTTTCCATGTTTCTAGGCATAGAGACACATTAGAGACACATTAGAGACACAAAAGAGACACATTAGAGACACATTAGAGACAATATTTAAGGCAAATCTAGTTTATTTGTATAGCAGCACATTTCAACAACAAGGCAATTCAATGTGCTTTAGTTTAGACAAAATATCAACACATTAAGATATGATGAGAGACAGACAGTAGGACATCTGAGAGAGAGAGACAGTGTAGGAGAGAAAGACAGTAGGACATCTGAGAGAGACAGTGTAGGAGAGACAGACAGTAGTACATCTGAGAGAGAGACAGTGTAGGAGAGACAGACAGTAGTACATCTGAGAGAGAGACAGTGTAGGAGAGACAGACAGTAGTACATCTGAGAGAGAGACAGTGTAGGAGAGACAGAGTAGGACATCTGAGAGAGAGACAGTGTAGGAGAGACAGACAGTAGGACATCTGAGAGAGACAGTGTAATAGAGACAGACAGTAGGACATCTGAGAGAGACAGTGTAGGAGAGACAGACAGTAGGACATCTGAGAGAGAGAGACAGTGTAGGAGAGACAGACAGTAGGACATCTGAGAGAGAGAGACAGTGTAGGAGAGACAGACAGTAGGACATCTGAGAGAGACAGTGTAGGAGAGACAGACAGTAGGACATCTGAGAGAGAGAGACAGTGTAGGAGAGAAAGACAGTAGGACATCTGAGAGAGAGACAGTGTAGGAGAGACAGACAGTAGGACATCTGAGAGACAGACAGTGTAGGAGAGACAGACAGTAGGACAGCTGAGAGAGAGACAGTGTAGGAGAGACAGACAGTAGGACATCTGAGAGACAGACAGTGTAGGAGAGACAGACAGTAGTACATCTGAGAGAGAGACAGTGTAGGAGAGACAGACAGTAGGACATCTGAGAGAGAGACAGTGTAGGAGAGACAGACAGTAGGACATCTGAGAGACAGACAGTGTAGGAGAGACAGACAGTAGGACAGCTGAGAGAGAGACAGTGTAGGAGAGACAGACAGTAGGACATCTGAGAGAGAGACAGTGTAGGAGAGACAGACAGTAGGACAGCTGAGAGAGAGACAGTGTAGGAGAGAAAGACAGTAGGACATCTGAGAGAGAGACAGTGTAGGAGAGACAGACAGTAGGACATCTGAGAGACAGACAGTGTAGGAGAGACAGACAGTAGGACAGCTGAGAGAGAGACAGTGTAGGAGAGACAGACAGTAGGACATCTGAGAGACAGACAGTGTAGGAGAGACAGACAGTAGGACAGCTGAGAGAGAGACAGTGTAGGAGAGATAGACAGTAGGACATCTGAGAGACAGACAGTGTAGGAGAGACAGACAGTAGGACAGCTGAGAGAGAGACAGTGTAGGAGAGACAGACAGTAGGACAGCTGAGAGACAGACAGTGTAGACAGTGTAGAAGTGTCTCAGTAAAATATAGGATCATAGAATACAGAGACAGTGTAGTGTCTCAGTAAACTATGGGATCATAGAATACAGAGACAGTGTAGTGTCTCAGTAAACTATAGGATCATAGAATACAGAGAGACAGTTTAGTGTCTCAGTAAACTATAGGATCATAGCATACATAGAGACAGTGTAGTGTCTCAGTAAACTATAGGATCATAGAATACAGAGACAGTGTAGTGTCTCAGTAAACTATAGGATCATAGAATACAGACACAGTATAGTGTTTCAGTAAACTATAGGATCATAGAATACAGAGACAGTGTAGTGTCTCAGTAAACTATGGGATCATAGAATACAGAGACAGTGTAGTGTCTCAGTAAA
Source organism: Gymnoscopelus braueri (assembly GCF_963280865.1). Taxonomy (NCBI): domain Eukaryota; kingdom Metazoa; phylum Chordata; class Actinopteri; order Myctophiformes; family Myctophidae; genus Gymnoscopelus; species Gymnoscopelus braueri. The sequence goes on from NC_137615.1 coordinate 648,152, forward strand.
CTATAGGATCATAGAATACAGAGAGACAGTTTAGTGTCTCAGTAAACTATAGGATCATAGAATACAGAGAGACAGTGTAGTGTCTCAGTAAACTATAGGATCATAGAATACAGAGACAGTGTAGTGTCTCAGTAAACTATAGGATCATAGAATACAGAGAGACAGTGTAGTGTCTCAGTAAACTATAGGATCATAGAATACAGAGACAGTGTAGTGTCTCAGTAAACTATAGGATCATAGAATACAGAGACAGTGTAGTGTCACAGTAAACTATAGGATCATAGAATACATAGAGACAGTGTAGTGTCTCAGTAAAATATAGGATCAATATGGTCAAGAATAAACAAGTAACAAAAACATGAGAACAGATGACCAGGTTTACATGTAGTTACTGTAGTTCTGCTGTTTGCTTTTATTATTGACCTGGTGGTACTGAGCCCAAGTAGTGCTGGTCTCCAGCAGCTTCTCAACATATGCACTGTGTATGGCATTGAAAATTATATCATGTATAATGTGTATGGCATTGAAAATGATGTATAATGTGTATGGCATTGAAAATTATATAATGTATAATGTGTATGGCATTGAAAATTATATAATGTATAATGAGTATGGCATTGAAAATGATGTATAATGTGTATGGCATTGAAAATTATATAATGTATAATGGCAGTAAGAGTGTTGCTTTAATCTGTAGAAATAAAGAGGACAAGGGTCAAGTATTTCCTGTTTTTAAACTTTATTTTAATGTTCTCAAAGTCTGTAGTAAGGTCAAGTATCTCGTCCATTTTATTACAGAACACATGACAGACGATGATGATATTCACAGACAGTAGAGATGCTCCAAAATTAAGATTTTTGGGGCCGATCACCGATCACTGGAGGCAGTATCTGCCGATCCCGATATTACCAATCACAGCGTCGAATCCATAAATTCTTCTATTTATTGTGTTACTGTAGCAGTATTTATATATTTAATGATTGTTATTGCCGTCTGGCAATTACAGGTCATGTTCTACTTGCCCGAAAAGTAAATTGGCATTATAAAATCACAGGTGCACGATAGACAAAATGTCATACCTCAATACTTTGCCAAATATCTCAATAGCTATACAATATGACTATGGTTCAGGTTCACACTTGTTATTTTATATTTTTATATATATTGTAGCAACAGTGAAAACTCGTTATTCTTCAAAAACAGCATATTTTAGGTCAGCTGTCTGTGCTCTTATTTTAAAATCCACAGACCAGAAGTCACTCATTACTTAAGCCTCTTATTTTGAAGTCCACCGACCGGAAGTCAAGAGTTTACTTTCATCTGACTTGACACATGCTAAGCTTTGCTGACCACAAACGTTAGTACTGCACTGTTGCTTTGAATCTGACGCTTTTCAATCGGCACATAGACTCATAGGCGGTGGGTGAGCTTGACAATTGGGAAGGCTGGGGTTTCGCGCCGAAATCCGTGAAAAGAAAAATTCGGTTTCTGGGCAGATTCTGTTAGTTTCATTTGGGTTTTTGGTTACTTTATTTCGGTTATAGGGTTAGGGTTAGGGTTAGGGTTAGGGTTAGGTTTTTTAATTCATATTTTTGCCTGATTTTACTGATTTATTATTTTAAAAATTACTAAATAATGCTGCGCACATATATTATATATAATTTGCACAATTCCCAGAATTTCCCAGCATAACATTTGGAAGGCTTAGCCTAGCCTAGCCTTCATTACCCGCCGCCTATGCATAGACTCACATAATGTAGACGTGTTAGACAGCTCTGTGATCAGTGTATTTATCACATAGACTCACATAGACGTGTTAGACAGCTCTGTGATCAGTGTATTTATCACATAGACTCACATAATGTAGACGTGTTAGACAGCTCTGTGATCAGTGTATTTATCACATAGACTCACATAACGTAGACTTGTTAGACAGCTCTGTGATCAGTGTATTTATCACATAGACTCACATAACATAGACTTGTTAGACAGCTCTGTGATCAGTGTATTTATCACATAGACTCACATAACAGACTTGTTAGACAGCTCTGTGATCAGTGTATTTATCACATAGACTCACATAATGTAGACGTGTTAGACAGCTCTGTGATCAGTGTATTTATCACATAGACTCACATAATGTAGACTTGTTAGACAGCTCTGTGATCAGTGTATTTATCACATAGACTCACATAATGTAGACGTGTTAGACAGCTCTGTGATCAGTGTATTTATCACATAGACTCACATAATGTAGACGTGTTAGACAGCTCTGTGATCAGTGTATTTATCACATAGACTCACATAATGTAGACTTGTTAGACAGCTCTGTGATCAGTGTATTTATCACATAGACTCACATAATGTAGACGTGTTAGACAGCTCTGTGATCAGTGTATTTATCACATAGACTCACATAATGTAGACTTGTTAGACACTGTGATCAGTGTATTTATCACATAGACTCACATAATGTAGACTTGTTAGACAGCTCTGTGATCAGTGTATTTATCACATAGACTCACATAATGTAGACGTGTTAGACAGCTCTGTGATCAGTGTATTTATCACATAGACTCACATAATGTAGACGTGTTAGACAGCTCTGTGATCAGTGTATTTATCACATAGACTCACATAATGTAGACGTGTTAGACAGCTCTGTGATCAGTGTATTTATCACATAGACTCACATAATGTAGACGTGTTAGACAGCTCTGTGATCAGTGTATTTATCACATAGACTCACATAATGTAGACGTGTTAAGACAGCTCTGTGATCAGTGTATTTATCACATAGACTCACATAATGTAGACTTGTTAGACAGCTCTGTGATCAGTGTATTTATCACATAGACTCACATAATGTAGACTTGTTAGACACTGTGATCAGTGTATTTATCACATAGACTCACATAACATAGACTTGTTAGACACTGTGATCAGTGTATTTATCACATAGACTCACATAACATAGACTTGTTAGACACTGTGATCAGTGTATTTATCACATAGACTCACATAACATAGACTTGTTAGACACTGTGATCAGTGTATTTATCACATAGACTCACATAATGTAGACTTGTTAGACACTGTGATCAGTGTATTTATCACATAGACTCACATAATGTAGACTTGTTAGACAGCTCTGTGATCAGTGTATTTATCACATAGACTCACATAATGTAGACTTGTTAGACAGCTCTGTGATCAGTGTATTTATCACATAGACTCACATAACATAGACTTGTTAGACACTGTGATCAGTGTATTTATCACATAGACTCACATAACATACTTGTTAGACAGCTCTGTGATCAGTGTATTTATCACACAGACTCACATAATGTAGACTTGTTAGACAGCTCTGTGATCAGTGTATTTATCACATAGACTCACATAACATAGACTTGTTAGACACTGTGATCAGTGTATTTATCACATAGACTCACATAACATAGACTTGTTAGACAGCTCTGTGATCAGTGTATTTATCACATAGACTCACATAATGTAGACTTGTTAGACAGCTCTGTGATCAGTGTATTTATCACATAGACTCACATAACATAGACTTGTTAGACAGCTCTGTGATCAGTGTATTTATCACATAGACTCACATAATGTAGACTTGTTAGACAGCTCTGTGATCAGTGTATTTATCACATAGACTCACATAACGTAGACGTGTTAGACAGCTCTGTGATCAGTGTATTTATAGGGTTAGGGTTAGGTGTGATCAGTGTATTTATAGGGTTAGGGTTAGGGTTAGGTGTGATCAGTGTATTTATAGGGTTAGGGTTAGGTGTGATCAGTGTATTTATAGGGTTAGGGTTAGGTGTGATCAGTGTATTTATAGGGTTAGGGTTAGGTGTGATCAGTGTATTTATAGGGTTAGGGTTAGGTGTGATCAGTGTATTTATCAGATATTTAAAACTCTCAATACTTAGTAAACTTGACCCTAGGCTCCGTACTTGGTCTGCTCTTTTTCCCTCTAAACTCTACCTCTTCTAAAGTTCCCCTCAGAATACAGGGGTTTTAGGGTAAGTGGTTCATGTAAATACAAGAAAAAGGTCCGAGTAGTAACTCTGAGGACCCCATAGGGGTCCCGGACCCCACGTTGAAGACCCATGATGCTCTACAGGGAATTACTTTATATCTAGGCTAGAAAACATTCAGTTGGATATTATGCACACACACACACACACACACACACACACACACACACACACACACACACACACACACACACACACACACACACACACACACACACCTCCATACAATGTCCTCCATATAGAGACAATGGCCCCGATTCATAACGAGGGTCGTATATATGGGGTAAATAAAGTTCGTAAAGGCCGGTCGTATTTTGGTAGTCACAAACGGACGTGCAATTCCCAAAGGGGTTCGTATATCACAGAGACGTGCGTATGACCAGGTGTAGGAGCTGATTAATGTCGAAGTCTGCATCCAACAGCATCCAACTTTAACGTCACTTTACGGCACAGTGTTGCCATGTCCGCTTATTATAAGCGAATTTGCGCTTATTTTTCTGTAAAGTTGCTTGTAAATATTGGTATCAGTGGGGTGCGTTTTTTTGGGCTTGTTTCTAAAGTGTAGTTGGTTATTTGGGCTTGCTTCACAATTGTTCAATTGTTTTAACCGGTGGTTCTCAAATATTTTTATGTCATGGACCCCCAAGTTAATATGTAGGCTAATTTATCCCTATAAGCCCCATCTGAAAATGTTTTGTGCCAGCTGGAGGCAGATTTGTGCTGTTAGAATGTTTAATAAATCTTCCAAATATTCCACATTTTATTACAAGATTTGTTTTTTAATATAGCAGATCTACAAGCTCACAAGGTTTAATTAAAGTGCTTATAATGGCCTAAGTGCCAGTTGCTTCTTTTGGGCTTATTTTCATAGACCTGGTTGCTTATATCTCTCACAAAATCTGGCAACACCGGAGTTTAACTTCTCGTCTAAACTTACAGCTGTCGGCCGCATTGCCTTGACACTGACAGAGAACTTGAACACCATTCTGATCTGTCTGAAAGCGAGTCCCACTATTGCACGATGGATCAGCTGAACGTTATGTGTAATGTTTACAAGGTTTAACCCCGCCAGCAAATAATAGACTAATAACCTGGAAAGGATATAACATTGCTCACGTTTACTAGGTAAAAAGATGATGTTGAAAATAAATCCACTTTGGCTCAGATGGCCCGCTGGCAAACACACTGAGGGACCTATATAATTCAGCTCTAAATGGAACTGATAGCCTAGAAAATAAATAAAAAGCGGTGGAATCTACATCATGTCTATATTATGCATAGGCTACAAGCAATACATCGTTTGACTTTTTTTTTTTTTTATATATATATATATATATATGTTGACAAATGTTGGTCACATATATATTTTATTTGAGGTTTGCCACTGTTGTAATTGATTTTGGCATGAAGAATAAAGCATTCTAAAGACATACGCACATTTCAGCCCTGGTAAGACAGCCTCGGGGCTGACCTGAGAACGTGCGCACCTGACGCACCAAACACAGACCAAAAAAACGTTTATGAATCCGACTGCAGGTGTAGGATTTGTCCTAAATGCCAGTACGTACAAAATATGGTCGTAAATCCCTTTATGAATCGGGGCCAATACTCCTCCATACAATGTCCTCCATATAGAGACAATACTCCTCCATACAATGTCCTCCATATAGAGACAATACTCCTCCATACAATGTCCTCCATATAGAGACAATACTCCTCCATACAATGTCCTCCATATAGAGACAATACTCCTCCATACAATGTCCTCCATACAGAGACAATACTCCTCCATACAATGTCCTCCATACAGAGACAATACTCCTCCATACAATGTCCTCCATACAGAGACAATACTCCTCCATACAATGGTGATCGGATGGTGAATTCACCCGTGATCAAATGTCCCGATCAAAGCCGATAGAGGCATTATCGGCCGATCGCGATCAGTCACCGATCGATCGGAGCATCTCTAACAGACAGTGCCGCAGGATGTATGCGCAGGCGAACATCCTCGCACGTAAGTTCAGCATGTGCTCTGAAACAGTTAAGATCACTGTGTTCAGAGCTTACTGCACACCACTCTACACTGAAACAGTTAAGATCACTGTGTTCAGAGCTTACTGCACACCACTTTACACTGAAACAGTTAACATCACTGTGTTCAGAGCTTACTGCACACCACTCTACACTGAAACAGTTCAGATCACTGTGTTCAGAGCTTACTGCACACCACTCTACACTGAAACAGTTCAGATCATTGTGTTCAGAGCTTACTGCACACCACTCTACACTGAAACAGTTAAGATCACTGTGTTCAGAGCTTACTGCACACCACTTTACACTGAAACAGTTAACATCACTGTGTTCAGAGCTTACTGCACACCACTCTACACTGAAACAGTTCAGATCACTGTGTTCAGAGCTTACTGCACACCACTCTACACTGAAACAGTTCAGATCACTGTGTTCAGAGCTTACTGCACACCACTCTACACTGAAACAGTTCAGATCACTGTGTTCAGAGCTTACTGCACACCACACTGACGACTTGTGGTCAAGGTACAAGAGAGCTAGTTTTCAGAAACTTCAAGTTGCATATAATGATGCAATGAGAGTTCTACTCAAAAGGCCTAGATGGAGCAGTGCATGTGAAATGTTTGTGGCTGCAAGAGTCAATACTCTTCAAGCTGTTCTTAGGAATCTAATGCACAGATTCAAGTGCCGTTTAGATGAGTCTGAGAATAGCATCATTTTCAATATAAATAACCCTGTGAAGAGTTACATCAGATATTCCTCTAGGAGATATTGGCTTAACTGCTTGTATTTATAACTGTCCCAATTTATTCATTCATTCATATATATATATATATATATATATATATATATATATATATATATATATATATATATGTGTGTTTAATCACATCATAGCACTAAGTTTGATCACGTCATAGCACTAGGTTTGATCACAACATAGCACTAGGTTTAATCACAACATAGCACTAGGTTTGATCACATCATACTGTAGCACTAGGTTTGATCACAACATAGCACTATGCACTAGGTTTAATCACATCATAGCACTAGGTTTAATCACATCATAGCACTAGGTTTAATCACAACATAGCACTAGGTTTAATCACAACATAGCACTAGGTTTGATCACATCATAGCACTAGGTTTAATCACATCATAGCACTAGGTTTAATCACATCATAGCACTAGGTTTGATCACATCATAGCACTAGGTTTGATCACATCATAGCACTAGGTTTAATCACAACATAGCACTAGGTTTAATCACATCATAGCACTAGGTTTAATCATATAGCACTAGGTTTGATCACATCATTGCACTAGGTTTGATCACATCATAGCACTAGGTTTAATCACATCATAGCACTAGGTTTAATCACAACATAGCACTAGGTTTGATCACATCATTGCACTAGGTTTGATCACATCATAGCACTAGGTTTGATCACATCATAGCACTAGGGTTGAAGGCAGCGTAGCGGCCTGAACATCTAGTAAAGTAAAAGCACTCTAATGGTTAAAATATTTTCAAACGTATTTGAAAACAGACGATCTACAAGCTCACAACGTGTCACATGACACGTTGTGAGCTTGTAGATCTGCTATTAAAGCTGGCAGTGGTAGAACTCATGGCATTATACCTACCTACCTACCTGTCTGTCTGTCTGTCTGTCCGTCTGTATAAAACACAAGCTGCATGCAGGACGTCTCTATGGTGAGCCTGCTGCACTGTCTACATAAAGTAGAAGGACTACAACTCCCACATAAAGGCTAGTTAAAAAAGAAGGACTACAACTCCCACATAAAGGCTAGTTAAAGCAGAAGGACTACAACTCCCACATAAAAGCTAGTTAAAGAAGAAGGACTACAACTCTCACATAAAGGCTAGTTAAAGCAGAAGGACTACGACTCCCACATAAAGGCTAGTTAAAGAAGAAGGACTACAACTCCCACATAAAGGCTAGTTAAAGAAGAAGGACTACAACTCCCACATAAAGGCTAGTTAAAGCAGAAGGACTACAACTCCCACATAAAGGTTAGTTAAAGCAGAAGGACTACAACTCCCACATAAAAGCTAGTTAAGACAGCAGGACTCCAACTCCCACAAAAAGGCTAGTTAAGACAGCAGGAATACAACTCCCATGTAAAGGCACATGTTATGAAACTACAGCTGTTACAGTGGAGGACCCCCTAGCTGAGAGACATGAAGCAGGGACCCCTTAGCTGAGAGAGAGATGATGCAGGGACCCCTTAGCTGAGAGACAGATGAAGCAGGGACCCCCTAACTGAGAGACAGATGAAGCAGGGACCCCCTAACTGAGAGACAGATGAAGCAGGGACCCCTTAGCTGAGAGACAGATGAAGCAGGGACCCCTTAACTGAGAGACAGATGAAGCAGGGACCCCTTAGCTGAGAGACAGATGAAGCAGGGACCCCTTTTTTTTTTTGCGAGATCTGACGTTCATAGTGACAGAACACTGTCCCAAAAAACAAAACAAAAAACAGAAGTCTCGCTAGACTAGCGAGACTTCTGTTTTCTGTTTTGTTTTTTGGGACAGTGTTCTGTCACTATGAACGTCAGATCAAAAAAAAAAAAAGCTATTAAAATATGTGATCTAACCTAAGGCCTATCCGCGCACCTTTTAAGCTGTGGCGGCTCAGGGGTGGAGTTATGAAAATGTTCTACTGTACCATTCATCCTAAGATATCATAACGTCATAGAAAAGGTAAGAAAACTTTAGTCCAAAATTCTCCTTTAACTGAGAGACAGATTGATTTTTTGATAGAATATTTTATTAGGCAAAAAATGTTAAACAGCACAGTTACATTTAAAAATACTTTGTCTAACAGGTCCGTTCATGAGGGCCTTGGTATTCAATTCATAGGCATATATAGTGGCACCACAGTTCAAATATCATTACAAAAAAAAACTGCAAAAAAAAAACACTATGTACAAAAAAAAAAAAAAAAAAGGGGGGAAAAATATGTACAAGAACAGGGGGGGGGGGGTCTGCTGTCTAACGGGAAAATGGTACTACCTCCTCTTTTGGCCTCCTGAAAGGTGATTTTTTTAAGGCTCTTTTAAATGAGCCCAGCGAACTGCATTTTTTGAGGGATGGAGTTAGACTATTCCAATCCTGGGTGGCAGTGCTGTAGAAGGAGAATTTGCCCATGTTTGTTTTATGGGTGGGTGGTACCAAATTGTTGTTAACGCTCCCTCTGGTATTGTGACTGTGGGTGTCGCTAACCTTTTGGAGGTATTTACTCAGATATGCGGGAATAGGGGGCATATCGGGCAAATTTGCATTTACAATTTTGAAGGCCAGTCCCATTTTTAGTTGTTTAACCCTGTCTTCCACCCATTTTGCCAGCCTAGGCTGGCAAAATGGGTGGGAGAAAGGTGGGTCATGGGCCCCCCTTTCTGATGAAGCAGGGACCCCTTAGCTGAGAGACGGATGAAGCAGGGACCGCTTAGCTAAGGAGGGATAGGCATAAATAAGCTTTGAGCTTCAGCCTATGCCTTTTCGATCAAACAACATGAATTATTGGATTATAGTGTGGTACGTTCTGTGTAACTGTTGATGTGGATCGAAATAAACTAAAAACTAAACTAGCTGAGAGAGACAGATGAAGCTACACAAACTACATATTGTTGCAGATTAAAGCTTTTCATAAATAGCCTAATATAGATTATATAAATCATATCATAGAGAGCTTCATAGACTTGTTTCATGTTAAAGTGTATTTTCAGATCTTTAACCACTTAAACCTTCAGTTCTTTGTAAATTTGACTGATCTTGTGAGCTTGTCGATCAAATGGTCCACTAGGGTTCAAATGGTCCACTAGGGCTCAAATGGTCCACTAGGGCTCAAATGGTCCACTAGAGGACCAAATGGTCCACTAGGGTTCAAGAGAAAAAGTTTAAGAAAAACTCTCAGGACCCCCTATGGGTCCCGGACCCCCTGTTGAAGACCCCTGTCAAAATTAGCATGTCAGCTGTAGAGCGCTCTGATTGGTCAGCCGGTGAGCAGGGTCCAGGTCGGGGGATCAAGGTGTGGTTGGGGACCCCCCCTCAGGTCGGGGGGTCAAGGTGTGGTTGGGGACCCCCCCTCAGGTCGGGGGGTCAAGGTGTGGTTGGGGACCCCCCCTCAGGTCGGGGGGTCAAGGCGTGGTTGGGGACCCTACCTCGGTCAGGGTCTTGAAGTGAACGGACAGAGCTTCCTCTTCGGGGTTGGGGGGGCGGCGGTACTCCTCCCTGGTTGCTAGGTAACCGAGCAACGCTCCGAACACCAGAATCAGGACCCCCAGACAGTTAGCGAGGACCCCTTCTGAAGTGAACTGTGAGTATGTAGCCCTAACACACACACACACACACACACACACACACACACACACACACACATACACACACACACTGTTTTTAACACATTGACTGCCAAAGATGTAATATTACGTCATTGTTTTATTTTTTTGTGATCTATGAATGATGCCTCTGTCTGTCTGTCTGTCTGTCTGTCTGTCTGTCTGTCTGTCTGTCTAATTGACAGAGAAGGATTCACCCCGTCCGCTACAATGTTATCACATTTATAAAAACATGTCCATCTCGGATTTCTTTTCCCAGATTGTGTTCTTGGTGAAAACGAGCTAAACGAGCTAAACGAGCTAAACGAGCTATGCCTGCCGTTAACTACAGAATGGTTCCAATGTTCTTATTACGGTGGAAATAAGAGAGACTCGTCTTTCCACCGAGACATCGTTTGTTTACATCCGGGTTGAAAAAAAAAACATTCTGTAAATTGTCAAAAACACTGAAGATAAGGTAAAACCCTGGCAGCGGAGGATTAATTAATTAATTAATTAATGAATACCCGGCAATGGATGTTATTTCAATATTTGATCTTTTTATCAGACCCTTTCCTACAGTATATAAACCCATAACTTCACACGTCTCTGCTTCTAGTGACTGATATTGTCCTTCTAATGAATGTTAGACTCATTAAAACACACGTCTCTGCTTCTAGTGACTGATATTGTCCTTCTAATGAATGTTAGACTCATTAAAACACACGTCTCTGCTTCTAGTGACTGATATTGTCCTTCTAATGAATGTTAGACTCATTAAAACACACGTCTCTGCTTCTGCTTCTATTGATCTTCTGATGAACGTTACTCATTAAAACACACGTCTCTGCTTCTAGTGACTGATATTGTCCTTCTAATGAATGTTAAACTCATTAAAACACACGTATCTGCTTCTGGTGACTGATATTGTCCTTCTAATTAATGTTATTTATGTTTATGTTTGTGTTTATTCAGCTTTCAGCATGATCACAGATGTTTAAAAAGAAAGCACTCAGAAAGCACTCAGAGCGTCTGGGAAGGCAGTGGAAAGTTCTAGAAGCTGTCAGGGTTTGTCACGAATATTCAGACTAATGGACCGTAAATTCCCAGAAATGAGAACATGTTATTGTGTTGCTGTACTTTGGAGAAGAATGTGAAATATAAACAGAAAGGAGGGGGTGAACCAAAAGAAGAATCATACATCATGTCCTATGAATGTGAGGAGAGGCTGTAATGCTAACTGCTATGCTGTACCCTACCTGTAGAGGGAGCACTGCCTAACTGACTGCTATGCTGTAACCTGCCTGCAGAGGGAGCACTGTCTAACTAACTGTTATGCTGTAACCTGCCTAGAGAGGGAGCACTGTCTAACTAACTGTTATGTTGTAACCTGCCTGTAGAGGGAGCA
>NC_137615.1:670000-672500 GCF_963280865.1 Gymnoscopelus braueri
ACTTACTAAACTGAATATAGCCCTTACTAAACATACTTACTAAACTGAAATATAGCCCTTACTAAACATACTTACTAAACTGAATATAGCCCTTACTAAACATACTTACTAAACTGAAATATAGCCCTTACTAAACATACTTACTAAACTGAAATATAGCCCTTACTAAACATACTTACTAAACTGAATATAGCCCTTACTAAACATACTTACTAAACTGAAATATAGCCCTTACTAAACATACTTACTAAACTGAATATAGCCCTTACTAAACATACTTACTAAACTGAATATAGCCCTTACTAAACATACTTACTAAACTGAAATATAGCCCTTACTAAACATACTTACTAAACTGAATATAGCCCTTACTAAACATACTTACTAAACTGAAATATAGCCCTTACTAAACATACTTACTAAACTGAAATATAGCCCTTACTAAACATACTTACTAAACTGAATATAGTCCTTACTAAACATACTTACTAAACTGAAATATAGCCCTTACTAAACATACTTACTAAACTGAAATATAGCCCTTACTAAACATACTTACTAAACTGAAATATAGTCCTTACTAAACATACTTACTAAACTGAATATAGCCCTTACTAAACATACTTACTAAACTGAATATAGCCCTTACTAAACATACTTACTAAACTGAATATAGCCCTTACTAAACATACTTACTAAACTGAATATAGCCCTTACTAAACATACTTACTAAACATATTCCATTCATGACGATGTGACTGCTGTCACTCATCTGCTATTTGACAAAGATTATATCATCACAGAACACGGACATCCCACTGCCAAACACTTTACACATCCAGTGTGCCATAATGCATGTGTGTGTGTGTGTGTGTGTGTGTGTGTGTGTGTGTGTGTGTGTGTGTGTGTGTGTGTGTGTGTGTGTGTGTGTGTGTGTGTGTGTGTGTGTGTGTGTGTGTGTGTGTGTGTGTGCTTACCGTCTCCATAGAGGAACAGACCCAGAACCATACACAGAGGGTGAACGTTGAACTGGTGGGCGGAGCCATCCCAGGAGAAGCCTCCTCTGTAGTGGCCCATCCACACGCCCGTCAACACTACCATGGCCACGCCCACAGCCTGGGACACACCCACCAGCCAACCGAACGCTCCCAAACCACCTGCACTGACTGACTCCATCATGTCTGAGAGAGAGACATAGAGAGAGAGACATAAAGAGACAGAGGGAGAGAGAGAGAGAGAGAGAGAGAGAGAGAGAGAGAGAGAGAGAGAGAGAGAGAGAGAGATTAAGAGACAGAGGGAGAGAGAGAGAGAGAGAGAGAGAGAGAGAGAGAGAGAGACATAAAGAGACAGAGAGAGAGAGAGAGAGAGAGAGAGAGAGAGAGAGAGAGAGAGAGAGAGAGAGAGAGAGAGAGAGAGAGAGAGACATTAAGAGCAAAATTTCACGGAAATCACATGCTGCATGATTTGAGGCATGTTGTTCAAAACAGACCTATCCTGCAAACTTTGGAAGCCAATGTTAGCCAATTAGGATAGAATATGAAATATCAGACACTTCTGTCTTCATCACATGACCATAGAGATACTGTGTACCGATTTGCGTGATGTTTGGACAGAATCTGAAGGAGTTTGATTGATTGATTGATGTACTTTATTTAGTAAGACATGAGAACAACAGTACATGGAAGTACAAATTCACAATATAAGGTCTACTAAACTGGGAGTCTCATTAAGCACTAAGCTTGTTTAAGATGAGATCCCCATGCACACAGTAATATCCAAAAATGTGTTTTACAAAAGCCAGCCTCCTGGTGGCGCTCTAAAAGGCAGATAAATGCTTTGGCCTCTAGGGATTGTGCGTGCTGTTTCACGCAGGTCGGTGCAGTTATAGGTAAAAACCTGAATCGGCCTGTTATAGCGCCACCATGAGACTGTTTTGAAAAATCTGGCATTTCTTCCTCGGCCTAGTGGGAATGTGCGTGCAAAATTTCACGGATATCGCATGCTGCGTTCATGATTTGAGGCATTTTGTTCAACATAAACCAATCCTGCAAACTTTGGAAGCCAATTTTAGCCAATCAGGATGGAATATGGAAAATGGGACAGACCCGTGTTGATCACATGACTATAAAGATACTGTGTACCGATTTGTGTGATGTTTGGACAAAATCTGTAGGAGTAATATCAAAACATTCTGCAAAAATCATCCTCCTGGTGGCGCTATAACAGGCCAATCTGAAAAATTCGGGGCAGAGGTTCAGCTTTGGCATCCAGGGAGTGTGTGCGTGTGTGTGTGTGTGTGTGTGTGTGTGTGTGTGTGTGTGTGTGTGTGTGTGTGTGTGTGTGTGTGTGTGTGTGTGTGTGTTTCACAGCGAGCGGGCCAACAGTGCCGGAAATTAGCTGCTCACAGACAGACAGGTTTATTGAACAGCCTTTACTGTGTGGGTTTATAAATATATATGACCAATTATCGCAAATTATCGCTTCTGTCTAAACCTCCTAA
>NC_137615.1:677500-682500 GCF_963280865.1 Gymnoscopelus braueri
AACGCGGAAGGAGGCGCGGCGAAGCCGCGCCTCCGACCAAGTGGAGCTTACTATGTAACTCTGCTTGGGTTGTGTCTCTGTATCTCTGTCTGTATCTCTGTGTGCACTGCCTGTGTGCAGCTCCTCTCAGATAAGTAAATGTCCAATTTAGACGTACCATACATCAAATGAAAGGTCTTTGAAAACTGAACACACCTGTCAAGGTTGCGTTTAAGCCCGCCCCTTCCCCCGGAAGCCACGCCCCGGAGAAGGCTCCTAAAAACTCCCCATTGAAACCCCATGTTAAATGAAAAGTGCCCGAATCGCTCCGAAACTTTTTCTACCCCCCCTAAGTGGGGGTCTACGAACAAATACTTCGGGCTCAGATTTTGGCTCCGCCCCCCGGAAGTGGGTGAAACAGGCACTTCAAACACTTTGTTGAATTGTTCAAAAACATTAAAAGTTTTTTTTTTGGGAATTTGTATTTTTCTAAGATGCTCCTTTTAACGCAGATTTTTTTTTGATTATTTTTTTTTTTTTTTATTGGTTACTTTTTTTAAAATATTTTATTTCATTATTTTTTTAAATTTTTTGGCGTTCGCTTACCGCGTTCGCGCGTCTTACTTGTTGTATAAACTACAGCATCTGGTTCAAAACATTTTAATAACTTTTATCAATCTGTTTATTAATTATGTGTATTTACAGTCATTTAACCATTTAAACCCTCAATACTTCTGAATAGCTTGGTAGTCTGTACTTGGTCCGCTCTTTTTTCCTTGATATTATTGTGTGTGTGTGTGTGTGTGTGTGTGTGTGTGTGTGTGTGTGTGTGTGTGTGTGTGTGTGTGTGTGTGTGTGTGTGTGTGTGTGTGTGTGTGTGAGTGTGTGTGTGCGTGACTGTGTGTGTGTGTGTGTGTGTGTGTGTGTGTGTGTGTGTGTGTGTGTGTGTGTGTGTGTGTGTGTGTGTGTGTGTGTGTGTGTGTGTGCGTGCGTGCGTGCGTGCGTGCGTGCATGCGTGCGTGTGTGTGTGTATGCGTGTGTGTGTGTGTGTGTGTGTGTGTGTGTGTGTGTGTGTGTGTGTGTGTGTGTGACAGATGGTGTGTGTGTCATGGAGTGTTGAATATATGAACCAGCTCATTATTACACAACATGTTGTTGTGTTAGCTCCATATGCCTGTCTGTGATTGATGTACTTTATTTAGTAAGACATGAGAACAACAGTACATGGAAGTACAAATTCACAATACAAGGTCTACTAAACTCATTAAGCACTGAGCTTTTTTAAGATGAAATCCCCATGCACACAAATCATGATGACATATAAGAGACAGACAGATATACACACTACTATACATATAAGAGACAGACAGATATACACACTACTATACAGAATGTCATACAATCAGCTTACAGGTTACTGGTATGAAGAGTGAAAAATATGTACAAGAGAAGAAAAAAATCACACCCAGTGTGAAGTGAGCGGTGCTATTTATGAGTTATTAATTTCATCATGCATCTCGGTAGCCAATCACAGCACGTCCTGCAAAGTGACGTGCTTACATTTTTTACATTATTATTAATTTCATCATGCGTCTAGCTAGCCAATCACAGCGCGTCTGCGAAGTTTGAAGTTAATTTCATCATGTGTCTCGCTAGCCAATCACAGCACGTCCTGCAAAGCTTAGCCTATGGGCGTGTTTTCCACAGCATGGCGTCACAGTGAAAGACACATTTTCACGACGGAAAGAAAAACTTTCACCACGGATGGGTCCTAAACCCTCTTATAGGAGCGGTTGCACCGCTCAAAAAGGGGAGGGGGGGGGGGGTAGGTTAAGACTTAGACAGGGGCCATTTTCGAATTGCAGCCTCCCGAAGGTGTATCTTTAGGGCAGTTTTGGAAGTGAGTAGGGTTTTACACTCCTTTACTCCTTTTGGTTGGGCATTCCACATTTTTGTTGAATAATCCGGTGACAACCCCCCCGCCCCCAGTAATGAGAACGAGTTAATTCCCTTTGTTGAGCCAAATCTGGGTTGAACATGATTCGTGGAGCTGCCTCTGGTGTTATGATCGTGGACTTCATTAACATTTTGGAAGTATTTAGACAAATACAGGGGGATCCCAATGTTGTGGTGTATCTTAAAGACCAGGCCCATAGCAGGTTGCTGTACTGTACTCTGTCCTCAACCCTGAGCCATCCAATCCTAGCAAAGTGAGCAGGGGTTAGATGGGTTTTGTGATTGAGGCCAAGAAGTAACCTTACTAGTTTGTTTTGGGATGTTTGAAGCCTTGTTTTTAAGGCCTTGGAGGTGTTGTGATACCACGAGGAGCATGCATAATCGTAATAACCTTGTATGAGGGACCCTGCAAGAATCTTCAGAGTATTCTTACTGACTAGACGGCGAATCCTATACAAAAAGCGTGTTCTTTGGTTGACCTTTTTGATTACTCTTTCGGCCATTTTGTCACCGGAGAGGTTTGCCTCCAAGATGGAGTCTGTCTGTCTGTCTGTCTGTCTGTTGACATGGCAACCCCAGCTGTTACGAACATTCGGGGCATACTCGCCTATCTCCATAAATGGAGACAAAGGCTGATGTTATAGAATAGCTAGGAAAGGAGATTCCTAAAACACACCTAGCTCTGACATCAGAACACTCCTTCTAGAAACCCCATATACGGGTATAACCGGAACCATCCAGGACTGACATCATAGTCCCCGGTTTGGGCATGATAGACATAGCCAGCTCCATGTGGGAAGGCCTGACACCACCTGACATCACCACCGTGATGTCAGGAGCCACCCTCAGGGTTATAAAACAAGCCGTCTGTCAGGGTTAATCTTATATCATCATCGACATTAGACCCAGTCCTAACCCTTCCAGAGTGAACAGCATAGACCCAACCAGGAATAACGCATCAGGCAATGCAGGGTAATCAGCGACGCTTGAGGAACATATTGACCCTACACAGAGTACCAGGACAACTGGCTGGCCGTACAAACCAGCTAGGCCTCTCAGTGGCTCTTGAGCCCGGTTCTAAGCAATCAGCCGATTATAAGTGTTTCAATGGTCCTTCCACCGGAGAGCCGGATTCAAGACTTACTGTAGGGGACAAGACTTACTGTAGGGGACTGTAGGGGCAACATGCCAAAAGTCACAAGGAAAAGGAGAACCAGGGGCGGCGAGAGGACTCCGATCCTGCCGTTCGGACCTCAATGAGAGATCAGGCAGCATGCGACCCGATGGAGGGGGTACTGGCACCCACCACGGCAGTAGAGGCCTACGTGGAGGAGCTGGTGGTGGGCCTCCGACGTGAAGGAACACAGAGAGCGCTCCAGCAGCGGATTCAACAGCAGTCTCGAGCGAGCCAAGAACTGTCCGGAGGAATGAGGAATGGGACAGACGCAAGCAGTCCAGTGCTAACCAATGGTTCCTCACAGGGACTCCGGACTGGTCCCGACACACAGGGACCCATCAACCCCCCACCGGAGCCGCAGGCCGGTCCCAGCACGCAGGGACCCCCAGCTCAGATCACGGAGCCCATCGAGGCCTGAACGGCGGTCCCATCGGGTGACCCGTTCAAGGCAGGGTAAGACCTTTCCTCCGCAACTGATCAGGGTTCGGCACGCCGGAGACGCAGCTCATCAGCGACCGATCAGGGTTCGGCACGCAGGGTAAGACCTTTCCTCCGCAACCGATCAGGGTTCGGCACGCCGGAGACGCAGCTCATCAGCGACCGATCAGGGTTCGGCACGCAGGGTAAGACCTTTCCTCCGCAACCGATCAGGGTTCGGCACGCCGGAGACGCAGCTCATCAGCGACCGATCAGGGTTCGGCACGCAGGGTAAGACCTTTCCTCCGCAACCGATCAGGGTTCGGCACGCCGGAGACGCAGCTCATCAGCGACCGATCAGGGTTCGGCACGCAGGGTAAGACCATCGAGGCCTGAACGGCGGTCCCATCGGGTGACCCGTTCCAGGCAGAGTTCCACTTCCTCCGCGACCGATCAGGGTTCGGCACGCCGGAGACGCCGCTCAAGGCCTGAACGACGGTCCCATAGGGCGACCCGTTCAAGGCAGAGCTCATCAGCGACCGATCAGAGTTCGGCACGCAAGAGACGACATTCGAGGCCTGAACGGCAGCTCCGTAGGGCGACCCGTTCCAGGCAAAGTTCTTCTTCAACCAATCGGGGTTCGGCAAGGAGGCACCGGTCGAGAACCAGGAGCAGAGCCCACCAGGAGCAGAGCCCACAGCGCAACCGGCACAGGACGCCACGCGTCCCTAGCCCCCGACGGGCCGTTCGGCAACCGGAGGTACGCAGTCCACGCAACACTGCTCGGACACATAGGATCCGAAGTCCACAGAGAGCTACCCAGCCGTATAAGAGACCTGTAAACATAATGATGAATACTACAAACCCAAAACCTGCACAGGCTCAGAGGTGGAACGAAAGCAGGAATAACAGAGCATATTGTCCATACTGTACACAGGAGAAGCACACGCTGAACTACTGTGCTGGGTTCAAGCAGTTAACGAAGGATCAGAAACAGCGCTGGATCATCGAAGCAGGGAGGTGCTGGAAATGTGGAAGACCTCACCATTGCGACCTACTCAAGAAATGCTCACAATGCAACCAAACCCATTTGGACATTCTCCATGACGTACAATCTCGAGAATGGACGAAGGAAGGACAGGGGCCTGGAGAGGATGAGCACCCGCAGGTCTAGAGACAACCGCAGGTCGAGAGACAACCAACCGCAGGTCGAGAGCCGTGACAATCAACCAACGACCAACGACGGATCACAACCTGTCACCAAGATCATGCATACCACCGATGGGTTCCTGTACGGGGCGGCAAAATATCCTCCTCATGGGGCGGCGGGACAAAATATCCTCCTCATGGGGCGGCGGGACGCATCTCTACCGCAAGTACTGTATGATGAGTCAGAAATGATGAGCAGAAGAAGATGGAGACACAGCCAAACCCTCGCCGACCAGTTCTGGAAACATTTCTTGAGGTGTTA
>NC_137615.1:687500-700000 GCF_963280865.1 Gymnoscopelus braueri
CAGTTAGTTATTAATAATAACTTTATTTATAGAGCAGTTAGTTATTAATAATAACTTTATTTATAGAGCAGTTAGTTATTAATAATAACTTTATTTATAGAGCAGTTAGTTATTAATAATAACTATATTTATAGAGCAGTTAGTTATTAATAATAACTTTATTTATAGAGCAGTTAGTTATTAATAATAACTTTATTTATAGAGCAGTTAGTTATTAATAATAACTTTATTTATAGAGCAGTTAGTTATTAATAATAACTATATTTATAGAGCAGTTAGTTATTAATAATAACTTTATTTATAGAGCAGTTAGTTATTAATAATAACTTTATTTATAGAGCAGTTAGTTATTTAAGCTTCTTTGTTACTTTGTTTCAGTACGTTTCTAGTTTCTGTGTAAATACAGACGTCCAATAGAGCGCCGAAGTCTGACGTCACTGCCGCTAGAGGGCGCTGTCCCCCTGGGTTGTGGCTTTATTTTTTGTGTTGAAATCCCCATTGGAGAATCTTAGATCACATCATATAAGAACTGCGTTCCAGACATAAACACACCACCACGACATTTTTGTCAGGGGGGGGGCTTTGCATCGTTTATGATATTCATTCATATTTGATACAGCCTGTTTCTGGAGAAAATGGAATGAATTCTGCCTTAAAAGTCTGAAGAACTACGCTTCTGGGTCTGAAATAACTGTCCCTACAGCAGCCACGTTCATGGGAAATGTAGTCTTTGGGTCGTTGGACTCGTTTCTAGCGTTTATTGTGTTACTCTTTGGGTAAATGTGTACATTTCCACCTTCAGTCGATGCTTCATATCCACATGAGTCAAATCTCCGGGGTGGTGTGTTTATGTTTGGAACACAGTTCTTATATTAGATTCCCTGAGGATATCAACACTAAACATAAAGCCACGACCCAGGGGGACAGCGCCCTCTAGTGGCAGTGACGTCAGGACTTCGGTGCTCTATCCACAAGTTTCCAGCGGAGTCAGAGTGGGCATCAGTTCCGGTTGTAGGCTACATATGCAGCGCCTCCGCCAGATATGTCCCCACCAGGCCTGTGCATGGGGCCCGTGCCCCTGTAAATATGTCCCCCACCAGGCCTGTGTATAGGGCCTGTGCCCCAGTAAATATGTCCCCCACCAGGCCTGTGTATAGGGCCCGTGCCCCAGTAAATATGTCCCCCACAAAGCCTATGCATAGGGCCCATGCCCCAGTAAATATGTCCCCCACCAGGCCTGTGCATGGGGCCCGTGCCCCTGTAAATATGTCCCCCACCAGGCCTGTGTATAGGGCCCGTGCCCCTGTAAATATGTCCCCCACCAGGCCTGTGTATAGGGCCCGTGCCCCAATAAATATGTCCCCCACAAAGCCTATGCATAGGGCCCGTGCCCCAGTAAATATGTCCCCCACCAGGCCTGTGCATGGGGCCCGTGCCCCTGTAAATATGTCCCCCACCAGGCCTGTGTATAGGGCCCGTGCCCCTGTAAATATGTCCCCCACCAGGCCTGTGTATAGGGCCCGTGCCCCAGTAAATATGTCCCCCACCAAGCCTGTGCATAGGGCCCGTGCCCCAGTAAATATGTCCCCCACAAAGCCTATGTATAGGGCCCGTGCCCCAGTAAATATGTCCCCCACAAAGCCTATGCATAGGGCCCATGCCCCAGTAAATATGTCCCCCACCAGGCCTGTGTATAGGGCCCGTGCCCCAGTAAATATGTCCCCCACAAAGCCTATGCATAGGGCCCATGCCCCAGTAAATATGTCCCCCACCAGGCCTGTGCATAGGGCCCGTGCCCCAGTAAATATGTCCCCCACCAGGCCTGTGCATAGGGCCCGTGCCCCAGTAAATTCCCACGGAAACAGGTGGATAGGCTCTGTGCACAGCAGCCATATTAAAGAAATGTCATATTGTAAAGAGGGAGCACTTGTTCGTATGTATGTACTGTATATGTTATTGTCATGTGTTTTGTATTGTATTGTATGTACTGTATATGTTATTGTCATGTGTTTTGTATTGTATTGTATGTACTGTATATGTTATTGTCATGTGTTTTGTATTGTATTGTATCTTTTACTTATTGACTGTTAAATGTGAGAGGACCTCAATGGAACTTCCTTGTGTAATCGTCTGTAACCATAGATTATCTTATTATAGAATCCTCTGTAACCATGTGGTTACCATGGTAACCATGTGGTTAGGGTTAGGGTAAAACATGTGGTTACCATGGTAACCATGTGGTTAGGGTTAGGGTAAAACATGTGGTTACCATGGTAACCATGTGGTTAGGGTTAGGGTAAAACATGTGGTTACCATGGTAACCATGTGGTTAGGGTTAGGGTAAAACATGTGGTTACCATGGTAACCATGTGGTTAGGGTTAGGGTAAAACATGTGGTTACCA
Organism: Gymnoscopelus braueri; assembly: GCF_963280865.1. Classification (NCBI taxonomy): domain Eukaryota; kingdom Metazoa; phylum Chordata; class Actinopteri; order Myctophiformes; family Myctophidae; genus Gymnoscopelus; species Gymnoscopelus braueri. The sequence goes on from NC_137615.1 coordinate 689,904, forward strand.
TGGTAACCATGTGGTTAGGGTAAAACATGTGGTTTAACTTTTCAAAATAAATCAAATCAAATCAAAAATCATTTAAATGAAGCATTTAAGCATCTAGTTTAGTTTGTTAATTTGTCTAAGACATGCCTTTGCTGTTTTGTTGTGTTTGCTGTGTGTGTGTGTGTGTGTGTGTGTGTGTGTGTGTGTGTGTGTGTGTGTGTGTGTGTGTGTGTGTGTGTGTGTGTGTGTGTGTGTGTGTGTGTGTGTGTGTGTGTAGGAAGCATCCCTCCAGTCAGAAGAACAGAGACAACTGAATAAAGTTTTTCTGCAGGATTTCTGTAACTCTGATTACATCATCAGTCCCATCGACAAGCATGAGACCCAACGCAGCTCAGTAAGACCTGTCTGTCTGTCTGTCTGTCTGTCTGTCTGTCTGTCTGTCTGTCTGTCTGTCTGTCTGTCTGTCTGTCTGTCTGTCTGTCTGTCTGTCTGTCTGCCTGCCTGCCTGCCTGCCTGCCTGCCTGCCTGCCTGTCTGTCTGCCTGCCTGCCTGTCTGTCTGTCTGTCTGTCTGTCTGTCTGTCTGTCTGTCTGTCTGCCTGCCTGCCTGCCTGCCTGCCTGCCTGCCTGCCTGCCTGCCTGCCTGTCTGTCTGTCTGTCTGTCTGTCTGTCTGTCTGCCTGCCTGCCTGCCTGCCTGCCTGCCTGCCTGCCTGCCTGCCTGCCTGCCTGCCTGCCTGTCTGTCTGCCTGTCTGTCTGTCTGTCTGTCTGTCTGTCTGTATGTCTGTATGTCTGTCTGTCTGTCTGTCTGTCTGCCTGCCTGCCTGTCTATTATGTTTACACACTGAATAATCAACTCTGATGTTGAACCCTGATGTTTATTTGGTGAAACAATGTTAAATATAAAGTATACTGTATGAAGGGATAATCAATGGAGAAATAAAGCCAGACAAGGTGATTAGACCATGGAGGCCTTTATTTCTTAATAATGACTTGTATGGCTACTTTATAAATAAATCAATAAATTAACCCAAAAGTAACAACAAAATGAAGGGTTTCATTGCTTACAGCAGTGCTTCTCTAACATATTTAGGACCCAGATTGATGCATTTTTTATGTATTTTGCGGCAGACCCAGTTTACAGTTTAGTATCGCTCTTAATCCAAAGTGATTTACACAAGATAATACACATAATACATCAAATGCATAAAAATAGTAATCTAATAATACAGTAATACATAAGTAAACCAATAATCTAATAATAACTAATACATACGTAAACCAAGAACCTATCAGCCTACATTGAAACAATACATACTATGTCTACATAACATGCTATCTAAGTTATATTTTAGCCTTTGCATAATGCTGCAAGGTGGTCTAGTGCTACAGGATGAGGTGGAGTCTGAAGAGGTGAGTCTCAGATTACAGAAGATTGGGATTGAGTCTCTGCAGTTGTAATTGCAATGGGGAGCAGGGCGGTATAAATTAAGGTAACTACGCCACCTAGGGGATTGCGCCCTAGGAAATAGTGTTTAGAATTGAATTAAATTAAACCACCTTAAGACAAGGATATCACTCCCCACAAGGTTTGTTGTACTTAAATAATAAAGGCAGATACGTAGATCAATGCAAATGGTAATCAGTTGTATTCACAATAGGCCTACAAAGAGCATATTAAATAGCCTACTTTAATAGTCTACTATTAAATAGTGCTTAAAATCAATGACACGGACACATTTTGCGTGGTGCAGTCACACCTACCCCGCCAGGGCTAGACAGCCCGAGGGAGGAGTGATCCCGTGGATAGACAGACAGTCGGACAGTTGCACACAGACTAAAATGACATAAAAACAACCGGTCAAGTTCATGACCAGGGCAGGAATTTCACCATAGCAGCTGGTGAAATATATATATATATATATATATATATATATATATATATATATATATATATATATATATATATATATATATATATATATGTATTTATAATATAATATATATATGTATTTATAATATATATATATTAAATAATATTCTGTTAACTTACTGCATCGTCTATTTCAGAAAGTTCCAAAACATTCTTCAGAACAACGTTTAGAATTTTCATGTCTAGTTAGTGATATATCTGTGATGGTTTGCTCATGTCTAGTTAATGATATATCTGTGATGGTTTGCTCATGTCTAGTTAATGATATATCTGTGATGGTTTGCTCATGACTAGTTAGTGATATATCTGTGATGGTTTGCTCATGTCTAGTTAATGATATATCTGTGATGGTTTGCTCATGTCTAGTTAGTGATATATCTGTGATGGTTTGCTCATGTCTAGTTAGTGATATATCTGTGATGGTTTGCTCTTGTCTAGTTAGTTATATATCTGTGATGGTTTGCTCTTGTCTAGTTAGTTATATATCTGTGATGGTTTGCTCATGTCTAGTTAATGATATATCTGTGATGGTTTGCTCATGTCTAGTTAGTTATATATCTGTGATGGTTTGCTCATGTCTAGTTAGTTATATATCTGTGATGGTTTGCTCATGTCTAGTTAGTTATATATCTGTGATGGTTTGCTCATGTCTAGTTAGTTATATATCTGTGATGGTTTGCTCATGTCTAGGTGCTGAAGCTGTTGTCCATCTCCTATCGTTTGATTGAGTCTTGGGAGTTTCCCAGCCGCTCACTTCCTCTGAGGAACCAGATCTCTGCTAAACTGACTGTTCTGAAGACTGGCATAGACCTGCTGATTAAGGTACACACACACACACACACACACACACACACACACACACACACACACACACACACACGCACAGTCGCACACACACACGCAAACGCACACGCACATGCACACGCACACGCACACGCACACACGCATGCACTCACGCATGCACTCACGCACACCATGCATAATGACTAATTGATAATGATGTAATCAATGAACAGGCCAATCAGGATGCAGAGGAGGGTCTATTGGACAATGAGGCCCTACAGTTGGCTCCCTATGGGAACTATTACGACACTCTGGGAGACGAGTCTCTGCGTCGCACCTACGAACTGCTAGCCTGCTTCAAAAAGGACATGCATAAGGTAAAACATGTTGCATAAGGTCAAACATGTTGCATAAGGTAAACATGTTGCATTAGGTAAAACATGCATAAGGTATAGACATGCATAAGGTGAAACATGCATAAGGTAAGGACATGTATAAGGTATATACATACATAAGGTAGAACATGCATAAGGTAAGGACATTTATAAGGTATAGACATGCATAAGGTAAGGACATGTATAAGGTATAGACATGCATAAGGTAAAACATGCCTAAGGTAAAACATGCATGAGGTAAAACATGCCTAAGGTAAGGACATGTATAAGGTATAGACATGCATAAGGTAAAACATGCATAAGGTAAGGACATGCATAAGGTATAGACATGCATAAGGTAAAACATGCATAAAGGTATAGACATGCATAAGTTATAGACATGCATAAGGTAAAACATGCATGAGGTAAGGACATCCATAAGGTATAGACATGCATAAGGTAAAACATGCATAAAGGTATAGACATGCATAAGGTATAGACATGCATAAGGTAAAATATGCATAAGTTATAGACATGCATAAGGTATAGACATGCATAAAGTATAGATATGCATAAGGTATAGACATGCATAAGGTATAGACATGCATAAGGTAAAACATGCACAAGGTATAGACATGCATAAGGTAAAACTTGCATAAGGTAAAACATGCATAATGTATAGACATGGTAAAACATGCATAAGGTAAGGACATTTATAAGGTATAGACATGCATAAGGTAAAACATGCACAAGGTATAGACATGCATAAGGTAAAACTTGCATAAGGTAAACCTTGCATAAGGTAAAACATGCATAAGGTATAGACATGCATAAGGTAAAACATGCATAAGGTATAGACATGCATAAGGTAAAACATGCATGAGGTAAGGACATGCATAAGGTATAGACATGCATAAGGTAAAACATGCATAAGGTATAGACATGCATAAAGTATAGACATGCATAAGGTAAAACATGCATAAGGTAAGGACATGCATAAGGTAAACCATACATAAGGTAAACCATGCATAAGGTAAAACATGCATAAGGTATAGACATGCGTAAAACATGCATAAGGTAAGGGTATGCATAAGGTATTGCCATAAGATATAAGAGATTATGTAGCCAATATTTCCCATCACGGCACATTATAATAAAGCATGAATACTAATGAGGTCGTTGTCATTTTATTATATTATGAATGATATATTATACATTATTATTATTATTGTAATAATGCATTCATATGTTTTCCAGGTGGAAACATACCTGTGTGCAGCAAAGTGTTTATTATATTATAAATGATATATTATACATTATTATTATTATAATAAAGCATTATTATTTTTATTAAAATTATTGTTTTCCAGGTGGAAACATACCTGCGTGTAGCAAAGTGTCGTCTGTCTCCAGAAGCCAACTGCACCCTGTGACCACACCCCTTTTATTCTGAAACCCCGCCCCTTTACCCTGCAACGACACCCCTTTTATCCTGAAATCCCACCCCTTTACCCTGTGACCACACCCCTTTTATTCTAAAACCTCTTCCTTTACGCTGCGACCACACCCCTTTTATCCTGAAACCCCACCCCTTTACCCTGCGACCACACCCCTTTTATCCTGAAATCCCACCCCTTTACCCTGCGACCATACCCCTTTTATCCTGAAACCCCGCCCCTTTACCCTGCGACCACACCCCTTTTATCCTGTAATCCCACTCCTTTACCCTGCGACCACACCCCTTTTATCCTGAAATCCCACCCCTTTACCCTGCGACCACACCCCTTTTATCCTGAAACCCCGCCACTTTACCCTATAACCACACCCCTTTTATCCTGAAATCCCACTCCTTTACCCTGTGACCACACCCCTTTTTACTAAACCCCGCCTCCTCCACCATGACACAGCAAGATGTTGTAGATTTATTTTTATTCACGTTTAATAGTCATGTTTAATATTCATGTTTAATCGTGTATATTAATTATCAAACTGATACAAAAACATACATTTTGTAACACATTTGATTTCTGTCTGTAGTCAATAAAGCTGTTATGGTGCATTTTAATGTCCACTCTGTTACTTACTATGTATACTGTCCACAATGATGGTGAATAAAGTATTCAATCGTTCAATCAATCAATCAATCAATCAATCAATCAATCAATCAATCAATCAATCAATCAATCAATCAATCAATCAATCATACATCCAAACACTGATCAGAAGAAGGTTACATCAGAGGACTAGTTCACCCAACAAATGACTTAAATAACTCAATTACACTGTTACCCCATGTTGTTTTTATTTTGTGTTTTTGTATATATATATATATATATATATATATATATATATATATATATATATATATATACATATATAATAACAGTGTAATTGATAGAAAATAAGTCATTTTTGGGGGGAACTACTCCTTCTAGGCCAAACCAGATACAACTGCTTCACTTGCTTATTAACATGCACACACACACACACGCACGCACGCACGCACGCACGCACGCGCGCACACACACACACACACACACACACACACACACACACACACACACACACACACACACACACACACACACACACACACACACACACACACACACACAATATTTATTTATGTCCACATAAACAGAAGTACAAGATGTACAAAGGACATGAACACTGTCAGATAAAGGGAAAACATCCAGTTACAAAGTGCATGTAAGGCAGAGCATTGTTACATACAAAACAAAAGATGACATACTTGTCGAACACAGCGTCAACAATCATGGGTAAAGGAAACAACGCCTCCAAATTGAGCGGCTTCCTATAATAGCTGATATTGAGCAGTACCTTGCTAATTGTTTAGCCCTCCTTTACACACACACACACACACACACACACACACACACACACACACACACACACACACACACACACACACACACACACACACACACACACACACACACACAATAAAGACTTTAATAGTTTACTTTGTTAACAATATACAGCAAACTGCGCCTTCCTGTGGCACTTTCAGCACTCTGCATCTTGTGCAGGTCAGTCTTTCCCTGAAACTCTGAGATTATCATAATAGATCATAATAATAGATACAGACAATCATACAGATTATTATAATACAGATTATAATACAGATAATCTGTGACAGATACAGATGATTTTACAGATTATTATAATACAGATTATAATACAGATAATCTGTGATAGATACAGATCATTTTACAGATTATTAAAATGTAGATTATAATACAGATCATTTTACAGATTATTATAATACAGATAATCTTACATATTATTAAAATATAATTATAATACAGATAATCTATGATAGATACAGATAATCTATGATAGATACAGATAATCATAATAGATCATAATAATAATAGATACAGATAATCTTACATATTATTATAATACAGATTATAATACAGATAATAGATACAGATCATTTTACAGATTATTAAAATATAGATTATAATACAGATAATCTATGATAGATACAGATAATCATAATAGATCATGATAATAGGTACAGATAATATTAAAGATTATTATAATACAGATTATAATTACTTTGATAGTTATACAGTTACTTTGTAGATTTTGATTATTATCACAAAACATACATTAACCACTTCAGCTCTATATACATTTTGGTCATTTGAAAATAGCAGATCTACAATTGTTTTATACATTTTGAACATTGAAATGGGACATTCTGCAAAATGTTACATACATTTTATCCTCCTAATAATAGGAAGGGTACTCCTCCCTTCCTATTAGGAGGATCAAATGTATAAAATGTATGAAAATCGTTTGAAAATAGCAGATCTACAAGCTCACAATGCGTCGCATCGCAACAGATTGTGAGCTTGTAGATCTGCTGAATCGATAGGGCTGAAGTGGTTAATGAAGTGCTTAATGAAGTGGTTAATGTATGTTTTGTGATAATAATCAAAATCTACAAAGTAACTAGTAACTAAAGTTTTCAAACAATTGTAGTGGAGTAAAAAGTATAAAGAGTAGAAGTACTGAAAATTGGAAATACACCAGTTAAGTAAAAACAATACCTCAAAATTGTACTTGAGACAAATTGTACTTGGGTAAACGTACTTAGTTACTAACTAAGTAAACTTACACCACTGCGAACATCCACGAAGATGAACGAACATTTCGTGTCTCTTCAAAACATGTGACGGAAATACCCGAAGATACCCCCCCCCCCCTCCCTCCCCTCCCCTCCCCTCGGGTATCTTCGTAGATGTTCGGCTCCTCCCCCCGCCCCGCCCCCTCCCCTCGGGTATCTTCGTAGATGTTCGGCTCGCCCCGCCCCCTCCCCTCGGGTATCTTCGTAGATGTTCGGCTCGCCCCGCCCCCTCCCCTCGGGTATCTTCGTAGATGTTCGGCCGCCCCGCCCCCTCCCCTCGGGTATCTTCGTAGATGTTCGGCTCGCCCCGCCCCCTCCCCTCGGGTATCTTCGTAGATGTTCGGCTCTTAACGGTCGTGAATGTTCAAACCTGCGGCTTCAGAGCGTCTGTTCGTCCCGTAACTCTGTCTGTGGTTCTATAACTCTATGGTTTATAACTCTATGGTTCTATAGCTCTATGGTTCTATAGCTCTATGGTTCTATAGCTCTATGGTTGGTCCAGGTCAGGAGGAGGAAAGCAGACTAAAGAGTAAAGAATAAAGAATAAAGATAAAGAGGTAAAAGGCCGACAGAAGGAGCATCAGTCCCGCAGAGCAGCAGAGGGATGACGGTGCTGCAGGAACCCGTTCAGGTGAGTTGTTGATGCGGGGAGAGTGTGAACTACAGACCGCTGTCTGGGTCTGAGGCCTGCGGGGACAGGAGGCTCCATGAGCGGCTGTGAGTTGAACTACAGACCGCTGTCTGGGTCTGAGGCCTGCGGGGACAGGAGGCTCTTTAAGCCCCATGACGAACCTCTCACTCCGCTGAGCTCCGAGATGAGGTTCCACTGCGAGCTTCACCGGAATCGGTGGAACGGCCGCAAAGGGTCCGCGGATTCCCCTTTTCACCACATCTTATCTATAAACTAATGGTAGATTACAAACTGTACAGATGTTTGAGGATGTTCCGGAACCCTAAGGTTTTGGACCGGCACGAAACAACCGTTTAAATGTCTTATTGAGTCATCTTGTGGCCATGTTTCACCTTGTAGCCGAACCGGGAGCAGTGTAGCCCCAGAGCGGGCTGAATGTGAATCAAGGCTAAAAGACTAAAGACTAAATAGACATTTAAACGGTTGTTTCGTGCCGGTCCAAAAAGTCAGGGTTCCGTAACATCCTCAAACATCTGTACAGTTTGTAAACTACCATTAGTGTTTGGGTAGGATGTGGTGAAAGAGGTAAACAGCGGACCCTTTGCGGCCGTTCTACCGGTTCCGGTAGAGCTCTGAGTGGAACCTCGTCTCCTGGCTGTGTAGCGGAGTGAGAGGTTCGTGATGGGGCTTAGGAGGCTCTATGAGCGGCCAAGAGTTGAACTACAGACCGCTGTCTGGGTCAGAGGCCTGCGGAGCGGTTTAGCATGTATATGTTTATGTATCATTTTTATGTTTATTAATGGTTGTGTTATTGTGTCGTTGGGTTGTGTAGTTGTGTAGCTGAGGTCGTGTACCTGCTGTCAGTGTTTATGTGCGTTGAACAGTGTGTAACAACTTTTAACTTGGTTTCATGTTGAAGCTTAGCTGGCTAAGCTAAGCTAAGCTAAGCTAAGCTAAGCTAAGCTAAGCTAACGTCTCTCTGCTAGCCTGTAGCAGTACAGTAGTAACAGTGCATATCATACTGTACGGTAAATACAGTAAATATATCTGCTGCTATTAATAATACTACTACTACTACTAAATAATAATATTAATATTAGTTATATTTGTACTGATGTTTTAATCTCCTTGAAATCAGATCAAAGGCCTCTTTAGTCTTTATTGAGGGACCGTACCTATATTCCCCAGGTTCTATGTTCCCCAGGTTCTATGTTCCCCGAAAAAAAGGTTCTATGTTCCCCCCTTACCAAAAAAGGTTCTATGTTCCCTGGGTTCTATGTTCCCCGTTTACCCCAAAAAAGGTTCTATGTTCCCCATTAACAAAAAAAAGGTTCTATGTTCCCCGCTCACCCAAAAATGCAGGAAACATACATCAAAAAAGGTTCTATGTTCCCTGGGTTCTATGTTCCCCGTTTATCCCAAAAAAGGTTCTATGTTCCCCATTAACAAAAAAAAGATTCTATGTTCCCCGCTCACCCAAAAATGCAGGAAACATACATTTTTAATTTCCAATTTATTTATTTTTTCCTCTAAATTTTTATCCCACGATTTTGTAACCCAATTTTTTACACCCAGTGCCAATTGTCTATGTAATCCTGGGCACTACCTTCCCTCTGCCAACCTAGGGAGGCTAGGGCCGAGCTCATGCCTCCTTCAATGCATGAGAGCCAACTGACCTTCTTGTCACCTGACAGGGGGGAGTTTCCCTGGTTGGACGTAGCGCGTGGAAGGAACACGTTATTCCAACCAGTTCCCTTCCCCTCCATCAGGCGCCCCAGCTGGCCAGGGGGAGGCAGTATAGTGACCAGGATTACTGCATGTTTTTGTGAGGGTACCTACCCTAGGAGACACGGGGAGAACATGCAAACTCCACACAGAAAGGCCCTTTCGCCAACCCCACCTAGGGTATGGGCACTGATGACGCGGAGGAGAGAACACACCCCCAGCGCCCACAGCGTCCCCTGCGGGAATCGAACCTAGTTAATAATTTCCAATTATTAATAACATCTCTGAACACACACAACTGAACATAATGGGGAGAAATGACTATCAGAAATTTGCCCGCCCCTTTCCCCTGGCGGCCATCTTGGACAAAAATTGTACCATATGATAATAAGCATTGGTAAGGACCAATTATATGAGATAAGATATGTTGAAAATGGGTGAAAATGGGTTGTCCTTTAAGCTTGCATAATTGTCTCCACCAGGCCGAAAGGCATGGCGAGAGAGTATGTTTTACCC
>NC_137615.1:705000-752500 GCF_963280865.1 Gymnoscopelus braueri
ATCCAGCCGGTGTGACCTAAAACCGGCTTTTTTAATCGGCGGCCGATTAATCGGTGCATCTCTAATATAGACTCAAAGTACAATTTATATACTCAAGTACACAGTATCACAAATAGAGAGGCATAAACTCTTATTTGCATCTTTGACACACACATATCAACTCATTGCACTGACAAGTGTAACAAATGTAACTCTATAGATGCATTATTCTTCTAATTTAAAAGGCCAAATTCATTACAAAAGGCCAAGCAATAGATCTTCATTAAGCCCTTTAGGGTGTTCAGGCCTCTCTCTGTAACAGAAATCTATCTCCATCCCGACCTCTTTATAAAGGCTGTACTGCCTTTAACCTTAAAGAGCCTCTAACCTTAAAGAGCCTCTTTATAAAGGCTGTACTGCCTCTAACCTTAAAGAGCCTCTAACCTTAAAGAGCCTCTTTATAAAGGCTGTACTGCCTCTAACCTTAAAGAGCCTCTAACCTTAAAGAGCCTCTTTATAAAGGCTGTACTGCCTTTAACCTTAAAGAGCCTCTAACCTTAAAGAGCCTCTTTATAAAGGCTGTACTGCCTTTAACCTTAAAGAGCCTCTAACCTTAAAGAGCCTCTTTATAAAGGCTGTACTGCCTCTAACCTTAAAGAGCCTCTAACCTTAAAGAGCCTCTTTATAAAGGCTGTACTGCCTTTAACCTTAAATAGCCTCTAACCTTAAAGAGCCTCTTTATAAAGGCTGTACTGCCTTTAACCTTAAATAGCCTCTAACCTTAAAGAGCCTCTTTATAAAGGCTGTACTGCCTTTAACCTTAAAGAGCCTCTAACCTTAAAGAGCCTCTTTATAAAGGCTGTACTGCCTTTAACCTTAAAGAGCCTCTTTATAAAGGCTGTACTGCCTTTAACCTTAAATAGCCTCTAACCTTAAATAGCCTCTAACCTTAAAGACCAGGACCTCTAGTACTGATGGTTTTATGTCCTACCAGGACCTCTAGTACTGATGGTTTTATGTCCTACCAGGACCTCTAGTACTGATGGTTTTATGTCCTACCAGGACCTCTAGTACTGATGGTTTAATGTCTTACCAGGACCTCTAGTACTGATGGTTTAATGTCCTACCAGGACCTCTACTACTGATGGTTTTATGTCCTACCAGGACCTCTAGTACTGATGGTTTTATGTCCTACCAGGACCCCAGCAGCCGATCTACATGTGAGCTAATTTGTGTCTGTTGGTTGGCTTTTTTCAGCTGTGTTGACAGGCTGCAGGCTGTTATTTAATGTTATATATAATATTACTATATTATATTATGTATTGTTATATACATATGTTACATATTTATTATAATATATCATATTGTGTTGACAGGCTGCAGTCTGGCAGGCTCTGAACCACTACGCCTATCTGGATGCTGTGTTCCTGGCTGAGAGGCTCTACGCAGAAGGTTAGTGTGTTGTTTCCTGGAGTCACTGGGTGTTTAGGGTCTCTCAACAGACCCCCTCCTCCAGGCCACCCGACCGAGGCTGATCAGACCCCGGCCTGTGTCCCAAGTGGCATGCTACTGCCCCCTACTGGCATGCTGCTGCCCCCTACTGGCATGCTACTGCCCCCTACTGGCATGCTACTGCCCCCTACTGGCATGCTACTGCCCCCTACTGGCATGCTGCTGCCCCCTACTGGCATGCTACTGCCCCCTACTGGCATGCTACTGCCCCCTACTGGTATGCTGCTGCCCCCTACTGGCATGCTACTGCCCCCTACTGGCATGCTGCTGCCCCCTACTGGCATGCTACTGCCCCCTACTGGCATGCTACTGCCCCCTACTGGCATGCTACTGCCCCCTACTGGCATGCTGCTGCCCCCTACTGGCATGCTACTGCCCCCTACTGGCATGCTGCTGCCCCCTACTGGCATGCTACTGCCCCCTACTGGCATGCTGCTGCCCCCTACTGGCATGCTACTGCCCCCTACTGGCATGCTGCTGCCCCCTACTGGCATGCTACTGCCCCCTACTGGCATGCTGCTGCCCCCTACTGGCATGCTACTGCCCCCTACTGGCATGCTACTGCCCCCTACTGGCATGCTGCTGCCCCCTACTGGCATGCTGCTGCCCCCTACTGGCATGCTACTGCCCCCTACTGGCATGCTACTGCCCCCTACTGGCATGCTGCTGCCCCCTACTGGCATGCTACTGCCCCCTACTGGCATGCTGCTGCCCCCTACTGGCATGCTACTGCCCCCTACTGGCATGCTGCTGCCCCCTACTGGCATGCTACTGCCCCCTACTGGCATGCTACTGCCCCCTACTGGCATGCTGCTGCCCCCTACTGGCATGCTACTGCCCCCTACTGGCATGCTACTGCCCCCTACTGGCATGCTGCTGCCCCCTACTGGCATGCTACTGCCCCCTACTGGCATGCTGCTGCCCCCTACTGGCATGCTACTGCCCCCTACTGGCATGCTGCTGCCCCCTACTGGCATGCTACTGCCCCCTACTGGCATGCTGCTTCCCCCTACTGGCATGCTACTGCCCCCTACTGGCATGCTGCTGCCCCCTACTGGCATGCTACTGCCCCCTACTGGCATGCTGCTTCCCCCTACTGGCATGCTGCTGCCCCCTACTGGCATGCTGCTGCCCCCTACTGGCATGCTACTGCCCCCTACTGGCATGCTACTGCCCCCTACTGGCATGCTACTGCCCCCTACTGGCATGCTACTGCCCCCTACTGGCATGCTGCTGCCCCCTACTGGCATGCTACTTCCCCCTACTGGCATGCTGCTTCCCCCTACTGGCATGCTGCTGCCCCCTACTGGCATGCTACTGCCCCCTACTGGCATGCTACTGCCCCCTACTGGCATGCTGCTTCCCCCTACTGGCATGCTACTGCCCCCTACTGGCATGCTACTGCCCCCTACTGGCATGCTACTGCCCCCTACTGGCATGCTACTGCCCCCTACTGGCATGCTACTGCCCCCTACCGGCATGTTACTGCCCCCTACTGGCATGCTGCTTCCCCCTACTGGCATGCTACTGCCCCACTGTCTCTTGGGGGCTTAGGGTGTTAGCAGTAGGTGTTGGTGACACGAGGAGGCTCTGGGCTCTGTGGGTTGCTTCCGGGCCTGGCTCCTCCTTCGTCTGACCAGAAGTGATTCAGAAGAAGCATTGTACCTGTTAGCTACATGCTAACAGTGTGTCTATGTGTTTCAGTGCATTCAGAAGAAGCGTTGTACCTGTTAGCTACATGCTAACAGTGTGTCTATGTGTTTCAGTGCATTCAGAAGAAGCATTGTACCTGTTAGCTACATGCTAACAGTGTGTCTATGTGTTTCAGTGCATTCAGAAGAAGCATTGTACCTGTTAGCTACATGCTAACAGTGTGTCTATGTGTTTCAGTGCATTCAGAAGAAGCATTGTACCTGTTAGCTACATGCTAACAGTGTGTCTATGTGTTTCAGTGCATTCAGAAGAAGCATTGTACCTGTTAGCTACATGCTAACAGTGTGTCTATGTGTTTCAGTGCATTCAGAAGAAGCATTGTACCTGTTAGCTACATGCTAACAGTGTGTCTATGTGTTTCAGTGCATTCAGAAGAAGCATTGTACCTGTTAGCTACATGCTAACAGTGTGTCTATGTGTTTCAGTGCATTCAAAAGAAGCATTGTACCTGTTAGCTACATGCTAACAGCAGTGGTGAGCTGTGGAATTTTGAACTATGGGGGCTATATTTTATGACGTCACGCGCACTCACGTGCGCGGGCATGTGCACATAGCCACTCAGCTCAGTGCTAGTTGAAATACTGTATTCAACATGTGATTATTAATGTATTTATATTTCTTATTATTTTGTTGCATTGTTAATTTGTTGTTTTTATTTTTGTTTCAATTAATCAATTATTTTATTTTCCTTTACATAGACTCACCCACACATAAGTACTTAAAATAATCAGACAACTTTACTTCATCTTTACTTCAATGACTTTTTTTTTAGGACGTAAGTGAGAACGCAATGTTATGCAAAGCAGCCAGGTTGAGGCCATTGTTGTGTTAATGATTGACGGCTCGCGGGCGGCTGACGGTGTGAGCTCGCGCGAGCCCCCATAGTGTCAGAAGAACTAACGGGTTGCCGACCCCCATAGCACCCCCTTCGGCTAACAGTGTGTCTATGTGTTTCAGTGCATTCAGAAGAAGCATTGTACCTGTTAGCTACATGCTAACAGTGTGTCTATGTGTTTCAGTGCATTCAGAAGAAGCATTGTACCTGTTAGCTACATGCTAACAGTGTCTCTATGTGTTTCAGTGCATTCAGAAGAAGCATTGTACCTGTTAGCTACATGCTAACAGTGTGTCTATGTGTTTCAGTGCATTCAGAAGAAGCATTGTACCTGTTAGCTACATGCTAACAGTGTGTCTATGTGTTTCAGTGCATTCAGAAGAAGCATTGTACCTGTTAGCTACATGCTAACAGTGTGTCTATGTGTTTCAGTGCATTCAGAAGAAGCATTGTACCTGTTAGCTACATGCTAACAGTGTGTCTATGTGTTTCAGTGCATTCAGAAGAAGCATTGTACCTGTTAGCTACATGCTAACAGTGTGTCTATGTGTTTCAGTGCATTCAGAAGAAGCGTTGTACCTGTTAGCTACATGCTAACAGTGTGTCTATGTGTTTCAGTGCATTCAGAAGAAGCGTTGTACCTGTTAGCTACATGCTAACAGTGTGTCTATGTGTTTCAGTGCATTCAGAAGAAGCATTGTACCTGTTAGCTACATGCTAACAGTGTGTCTATGTGTTTCAGTGCATTCAGAAGAAGCGTTGTACCTGTTAGCTACATGCTACTACCGCTCAGGAAAACCTTATAAAGCCTACAGACTGCTGAAGGCCCACAGCTGTTCTACACCTCAGTGTCGCTACCTGCTGGCCAAGTGCTGCGTAGAACTATCCAAGTAAGTACACACACACACACACACACACACACACACACACACACACACACACACACACACACACACACACACACACACACACACACACACACACACACACACACACACACACTCACTCTACTACAAATCCATTGTGGAAAAGTTCTGGTCCCGCCCACCTGAACCTCTGAATGACCTCATGCATGTGTGTGTGTGTGTGTGTATATATATATATATGTTACAGTATGATTGGAGAACCAGTACGATTGAAGAAAGCGCGCTCGTTTTTACCACCCACCCAGCACTAGAGGGAGCCACAAGCCAGGCTTGTGCACAAACATATATGGCCACACACACACACACAGTCACTCACACACACACACACGCACGCACGCACGCACGCACGCACGCACGCACGCGCACACACGCGCACGCGCTCATGCTTTTTTTGGTTTATTGAAAGCAGGACTGTTTAGATACTTTTATTGTGTTCTGGCTTTTGTTTTACTTTCTCACACACACACACACACACACACACACACACACACACACACACACACACACACACACACACACACACACACACACACACACACAGTGATCCATGAAAATAACTATTCTGTCCCTATCGGTTTACAAATCAAACGGCGCTGAGTCGACTAGTGGAGCGTCGGCCGGTCACCGCGGGCACTCGCGGCGCGCTTCCTCGGCCTCAAGCTCCACTAAGTCGGCGCGCCGTGCGTGTGAACGCGTGTTCAGCGTTCCCCTCATAGATATTATGGTTCCCCTAGCGTAGCTTCCTGGTTGCTATGTGGGGGGGAACAACAAAAGACAGGTCTCCGTCGGCGCATCAAAGCCCCGCCTCTCCGCGCTCTCCTTCTCCTCCTCGGAGGAGGAGGAGAAGGAGAGAAGGACAGGACGGGACGGGTTATTACGCGAGGAGGAGGAGGAGGAGGAGGCTCCTCTTCCTCGCGAGCCTCGCGTAATAACCCCCCGCCTCGCAGCGCCGTCCTCCTCCTCCTCCTCGCGAGCCTCGCTAATAAACCCTGTCTCGAAAAGCCCCGCCTCGCCCCGAAGGAGCCCCGTGCCTAAAAACGAGCGCTCTGTCTTCAATCGTACTGGTTCTCCAAACGTACTGTGACATATACATACACACACACACACACACAGTGTTGGGCAGTAGCTAGCTACATAGCTTAACTACATTTCCCATCAGCGTGATGGTAGCGTCGCTCCTTTTGAACCAAGTAGTGTTTTCTGTAGTGTAGCTATTTTTAGACCCAAGTAGTGATGTAACGTCCATCAACACTACACGCTCCTCTCTGGAGAAAAGTTGACTGCTAAATAATGTTTTGTGAAAAAAAAAACTCCACGGAGAAATTCCATGATGATTGGTTGGCAGACAGACCACATGAAGAGCAGTCCGCAGTGGGATCCATAGTAACGTGTCCGCGATACTTTTCAGTTGTATGGTACTTTTAGATGGATCATACAGTAACAGAAAGACCTATCCACCGTCCCAGCCATGGCTGTTGATATCAGCCACAGAGCATGGATCACAGACGATATATTATAACTATGATCACAGACGATATATTATAACTCTATGATCACAGACCATATATTATAACTCTATGATCACAGACGATATATTATAACTATGATCACAGACCATATATTATAACTATGATCACAGACGATATATTATAACTCTATGATCACAGACGATATATTATAACTCTATGATCACAGACGATATATTATAACTATGATCACAGACCATATATTATAACTATGATCACAGACCATATATTATAACTCTATGATCACAGACCATATATTATAACTCTATGATCACAGACGATATATTATAACTCTATGATCACAGACCATATATTATAACTCTATGATCACAGACCATATATTATAACTCTGTGATCACAGACCATATATTATAACTCTGTGATCGCAGACGATATATTATAACTATGATCACAGACCATATATTATAACTCTGTGATCACAGACGATATATTATAACTATGATCACAGACCATATATTATAACTATGATCACAGACGATATATTATAACTCTGTGATCACAGACCATATATTATAACTCTGTGATCACAGACCATATATTACCGTATAACTCTATGATCACAGACGATATATTATAACTCTGTGATCACAGACCATATATTATAACTCTATGATCACAGACGATATATTATAACTATGATCACAGACGATATATTATAACTCTGTGATCACAGACGATATATTATAACTCTATGATCACAGACGATATATTATAACTATGATCACAGACGATATATTATAACTCTGTGATCACAGACCATATATTATAACTCTGTGATCACAGACCATATATTATAACTCTATGATCACAGACCTTATATTATAACTATGATCACAGACGATATATTATAACTCTATGATCACAGACCATATATTATAACTCTGTGATCACAGACCATATATTATAACTATGATCACAGACGATATATTATAACTATGATCACAGACGATATATTATAACTCTGTGATCACAGACGATATATTATAACTCTATGATCACAGACGATATATTATAACTATGATCACAGACGATATATTATAACTCTGTGATCACAGACCATATATTATAACTCTGTGATCACAGACCATATATTATAACTCTATGATCACAGACCTTATATTATAACTATGATCACAGACGATATATTATAACTCTATGATCACAGACCATATATTATAACTATGATCACAGACCATATATTATAACTCTATGATCACAGACCATATATTATAACTCTATGATCACAGACCATATATTATAACTCTATGATCACAGACCATATATTATAACTCTATGATCACAGACCATATATTATAACTCTATGATCACAGACCATATATTATAACTCTATGATCACAGACCATATATTATAACTCTGTGATCACAGACCATATATTATAACTGATCACAGACCATATATTATAACTCTATGATCACAGACCATATATTATAACTCTGTGATCACAGACCATATATTATAACTATGATCACAGACCATATATTATAACTCTATGATCACAGACCATATATTATAACTCTATGATCACAGACCATATATTATAACTCTGTGATCACAGACGATATATTATAACTCTGTGATCACAGACCATATATTATAACTCTGTGATCACAGACGATATATTATAACTCTATGATCACAGACCATATATTATAACTCTATGATCACAGACCATATATTATAACTCTGATCACAGACGGAGCTACTTTTGATAGCATTAGAAGCAGTGTTGCCAAATTGTGCGAAAGAAAACAAGCAACCAGGTCTATAAAAATAAGCCCCAAATAAGCTGATGAAAAGCTTTACATAACCATTGCATTGTCAACTGTTCCCAAACAGCACACAAGTCAATGCCTTTTTTTTGTCAACAGATATCTAATAGATAGCTGCTATTTCACTGTAGGCAGAACATGAATGACATTATGGGGTGGGGAAAAGAAAAGGCAAACTAAAATAAATACATACAGTAGGCTACATAAGAGGGAAAAGATCATCTAGAGCAGTGGTTCTCAACCTGTGGGTCGGTACCCCCAGGGGGGGTCCCCACATGATTTTGGGGGGGTCCCCAGATGACAGTGAAGTGACCATTTATGGACTTTTAAGGCCTTTTTAATACAAAAAAAAAGAGAGAAAAAAAAGTAGACCATTACAATCAACAAACTATACTATAAAAACTGGTCAAATAGTCAAATAATATAAGAAAGAGGCAAAACATTTTGTGAATATAGCAGATCTACAAGCTCACAACGCTTCGCATTGTGTGGCATTGTGAGCTTGTAGATCTGCTATTTTCACAATTATTACGATATATTATAACTCTGTGATCACAGACCATATATTATAACTCTATGATCACAGACGATATATTATAACTATGATCACAGACGATATATTATAACTCTGTGATCACAGACGATATATTATAACTCTATGATCACAGACGATATATTATAACTATGATCACAGACGATATATTATAACTCTGTGATCACAGACCATATATTATAACTCTGTGATCACAGACCATATATTATAACTCTATGATCACAGACCTTATATTATAACTATGATCACAGACGATATATTATAACTCTATGATCACAGACCATATATTATAACTCTGTGATCACAGACCATATATTATAACTCTATGATCACAGACGATATATTATAACTATGATCACAGACGATATATTATAACTCTGTGATCACAGACGATATATTATAACTATGATCACAGACGATATATTATAACTCTATGATCACAGACGATATATTATAACTATGATCACAGACGATATATTATAACTCTGTGATCACAGACCATATATTATAACTCTGTGATCACAGACCATATATTATAACTCTATGATCACAGACCTTATATTATAACTATGATCACAGACCATATATTATAACTCTATGATCACAGACCATATATTATAATATATGGTCGGAGCTACTTTTGATAGCATTAGAAGCAGTGTTGCCAAATTGTGCGAAAGAAAACAAGCAACCAGGTCTATAAAAATAAGCCCCAAATAAGCTGATGAAAAGCTTTACATAACCATTGCATTGTCAACTGTTCCCAAACAGCACACAAGTCAATGCCTTTTTTTTGTCAACAGATATCTAATAGATAGCTGCTATTTCACTGTAGGCAGAACATGAATGACATTATGGGGTGGGGAAAAGAAAAGGCAAACTAAAATAAATACATACAGTAGGCTACATAAGAGGGAAAAGATCATCTAGAGCAGTGGTTCTCAACCTGTGGGTCGGTACCCCCAGGGGGGGTCCCCACATGATTTTGGGGGGGTCCCCAGATGACAGTGAAGTGACCATTTATGGACTTTTAAGGCCTTTTTAATACAAAAAAAAAGAGAGAAAAAAAAGTAGACCATTACAATCAACAAACTATACTATAAAAACTGGTCAAATAGTCAAATAATATAAGAAAGAGGCAAAACATTTTGTGAATATAGCAGATCTACAAGCTCACAACGCTTCGCATTGTGTGGCATTGTGAGCTTGTAGATCTGCTATTTTCACAATTTTTATCTGTGGAACCAAGTCAAACAAAATAATGCCTCAACTCCTACATTCCAAGTGCTTGTCACTCAGGGTGGGGGGTCCCCAATTAAAATATGATTGTTTTGGGGGGTCCCCAATTAAAATATGATTATTTTGGGGGGTCCCCAATTAAAATATGATTGTTTTGGGGGGTCCCCAGTTCAAATATGATTATTTTGGGGGGTCACGGCTTGAAAAAGTTGAGAACAACTGATCTAGAGTAGTGTTGATAATTCATATATTTTATATATATGTATTTGGATTTAAATGCAGTCTAAATTGATCAATTGATTTTACTTACAAAATGAGGAATATTATTTGAAAATGTCAGTTTTGTTTGACACATTATACATTATAATAAACTAGATGTAGAGGTTGGTCCAGACAGAGTCAAACCAGTGTTTCTTGTATTTGTTTTACTGAGGATAAGGTAGATTTAAGTTTAGGATTAGGTATAGTTTTACTGATGTTACGTTTAGGAATAAGGTTAGGTTTAGACATAGTTTACTGAGGTTACATTTAGGAATACCAGGTGGGCGACTGGGAGCTCTGTGTGTGCTTGTCATCAGTCTCAGCCAGGATACAAACTCTGTGTTCAGCAAAACAAGCTCAAGTTTCACACTAAGACACTTGTATTGTGGCCTAATTTTTTATTTTATTTTTACAAATATGTTTTATTATGTATTTTTCTAAAAAAGGACTGAAGTTTCAAACAAAGACAGTCTCTTTCCTTTTTTTTTCTTTTTAAAGTTATTTGTTGAGTGAGTGCTGTCATACATGTTTGGATGTTGTGTTTTTAGAAGTATATTGGGTTTAGTACAAAGACGTTTTACTCTGGTAAGGTGAAATCAGACTCCTCCAGTCAGCAGTGCACTGACCCAAGTTTATATATTTGTAGGCCAAATACATTTTGTAATGTTTCTTTATTACATCTTGTGTACATGAGAGTAAATATTTTGTAGCAGCAATACATCTGTAGCCTGCCACATATATATATATATATATATATATATATATATATATATATATATATATATATATATATATATATATATATATATATATATATATATATATATATATATATATATATATATATATATATATATATATATATATATATATATATATATATATATACATACATATATATACACACACACACACACACACACACACACACACACACACACACACACACACAGACACACACAGACACACACAGAGTATATGCACACCGTATATCTAGGTGTGCCCTGGGATCTTTTGGCTATGCCAGGTGTGCCTTGGCACCAAAAAGGTTGGGAAACACTGGTGTAGACCAAATAATGGGCGAGAACACAGCAGTTTGGGGCATTTATCAAGTGTTCTGGTTCTTCATGTCGTAAAATCGGGGCTTTGGAGAATATTTAAGGGTGTGTTATTTAAATGACGCTCGGTTTCAAGCGTCAGATTTATCAAAGCTCTGACCAAATGTACGCTAGGATTGGCTGTATAGGATCCTTTGATAAATCTCACTTGGACGTTGGTGTAAGGGCAAATATAGGGTAAAAAATAAGCTGATTTGTACACTCCATTGATAAATGAGGGCCATTATCTGTACAGTCAAGTGATCAAGACGGATCCGTCCAATTTTTCACATTCCATCCTGATTGGCCAATTCAGAACATTGCTGGCCCACAATAACCTACCTGAGCTGAGGAGCACTTTTTCTAGTTGTTTATGTATTTCTAGACTAATTGTTTTATTCATATTTTATTGTTTATTTATATTTTATTGTTTGTTTTATTTATATTTTCTTTATGTATTCCAGACTTGCAGAGGGCGAGCAGGTTCTAGTGGGAGGAGTTCTGAACAAACAGAAGAGTCATGAAGACATCGTTACTGAGTTTGGAGATTCTGCTTCTTTCACCTTATCTCTGCTAGGACACATCTACTGGTAATCTATTACTACTAATCTATTACTACATCACCTTATCTTTGCTAGGACACATCTACTGGTAATCTATTACTATTACTACATCACCTTATATCTGCTACGACACATCTACTGGTAATCTATTACTACTAATACATTACTATTACTACATAACCTTATCTTTGCTAGGACACATCTACTGGTAATCTATTACTACTAATCTATTACTATTACTACATAACCTTATCTTTGCTAGGACACATCTACTGGTAATCTATTACTACTAATCTATTACTATTACTACATAACCTTATCTTTGCTAGGACACATCTACTGGTAATCTATTACTACTAATCTATTACTATTACTACATAACCTTATCTTTGCTAGGACACATCTACTGGTAATCTATTACTATTACTACTTCACCTTATATCTGCTAGGACACATCTACTGGTAATCTATTACTACTAATCTATTACTATTACTACATAACCTTATCTTTGCTAGGACACATCTACTGGTAATCTATTACTATTACTACATCACCTTATATCTGCTACGACACATCTACTGGTAATCTATTACTACTAATACATTACTATTACTACATCTTAACTCTGCTAGGACGTATCTACTGGTAATCTATTACTATTACTTCATCACCTTATCTCTGCTACGAGAGAGACTTTCAGTGGTGTGGTCTGACCTAGCATCATGTAACTATGGCAACCTATCCAACAAACCTGTCTACAGTGTGTGTTACAGTGTGTATATAATGTGTGTATATTGTATGGTTGTTTATTACAGTCAGACAGACCGACAGACTAAAGGCTCAGAGTGTTTCCAGAAGAGTTTGACCCTCAACCCCTTCCTGTGGTCTCCTTTCCAGTCACTCTGTCACCTAGGTAACCATTAATGTTATTGTCTCCGCCAGGCCGAAAGGCATGGCGAGAGAGTATGTTTTACCCCCTGTCCGTCCGTGTGTCCGTCCGTCCGTCCGTCCGTCCGTCCGTGTGTCCGTCCGTCCGTCCGTCCGTCCGTCCGTCCGTCCGTCCGTGTGTCCGTGCGTCCGTGTGTCCATCTGTCTGTGAGCGGCTAATCTCCGGCACCGTTGGCTCGGCCGCTGCGAAACTGTGCACACACACTCCCTGGATGCCAATTCAGAACCTCTGGCCCAAACTTTTCAGATTGGCCTGTTATAGCGCCACCAGGAGGCCGATTTGTGCAAAATCCATTTTTTGATATTACTCCTACAGATTTTATCCAAACATCACGCAAATCAGTACACAGTATCTCTATAGTCATGTGATCAACACGGATCTGTCTGATTTTCCATATTCCATCCTGATGGTTAAGGTTGGCTTCCAAAGTTTGCAGGATTGGTCCATTTTGAACTAAATACCTCAAATCATGAATGCAGCTTGCGATTTCCGTGAAATTTCACACGCAGATTCCCCCTAGGCCGAGGAACAAATGCCACTTGAACATTTTCAAATCAGCCTCATGGTGGCGCTATAAAAGGCCAAATTGTGTTTTTAACTATAACTGCACCGATCTGCGTGAAACTTTGCACGCACACTCCCTAGAGGCCAAGGAAAAACATCTGCCCTGCATTTTTCACATTAGCCTTTTATAGCGCCACCAGGAGGCCGACTTATGTAAAATACATATTTTGAGATTAAGCCTTCAGATTTGATCCAAATGTCACGCAAATCGGTACACATGATCTCTATAGTCATGTGATCAAGATGGATCTGTTTGATTTGTCATATTCCATCCTGATTGGCTAACATTGACATCTAAAGTTTGCAGGAGTGGCCCGTTTTGAACAAAATGCCGCAAATCATGAACGCAGCGTCCGATTGCGGTGGAACTTTGCACGTACATTCGCACTACGTTGAAGAACAAACGCCACCCTTTTAACATTTCCCTATTATAGCGCCACCAGGAGGCCGATTTTTCTTTTTTATATTACTCCTGCAAATTTTGTCCAAACATCATGCAAATCAGTACACATTATCTCTATAGTCAAGTGATCAAGATGGTTCCGTACGATTTTTTTATATTCCATCCTGACTGGCAAATTCTGAACATTGCTGGCCCACAATAACCTACCTGACCTGGCGGCGACCTGTGCTCCGAGGAGCACTTTTTCTAGTTATTATTGTCACTGTCACCTAGGTAACCATTATTATTATTATGTCACTCTGTCACCTAGGTAACCATTCATGTTGTTATGTCACTCTGTCACCTAGGTAACCACTATTATTATTATGTCACTCTGTCACCTAGGTAACCATTCATGTTGTTATGTCACTCTGTCACCTAGGTAACCACTATTATTATTATGTCACTCTGTCACCTAGGTAACCATTAATGTTATTATTATTATTATGATGTCCTGTGGTCTCTTTTCCGATCACTCTTGTCACCTAGGTAACCACTATCCTACTAATATAATTGAAATGACCTCCAAAAGTACGTCCGGGGTTGGTCAGCACACGATCACTCCACACAGACTGTTGATCAGAGCTCTGGCTAATACTGAGGCTTCTTTCCCCGCCGTCAATGTACTTACATATTGTACAGTTAATATAAAACTACATTTTAATACTTTAGCCACAGCACTTTTCTTTGGTCGCTAGGACCCCACCGTACTGCACATCTCCATATATGGCCATATCCACCGTACTGCACATCTCCATATATGGCCATATCCACCGTACTGCACATCTCCATATATGGCCATATCCACCGTAATGCACATCTCCATATATGGCCATATCCACCGTACTGCACATCTCCATATATGGCCATATCAGTTGGATCACTGGTGTAACGTAGCTGTGATGTAGCTGATCGGGCCTAATGTCCAAATTTCTAGTTATTATTATTATTATGTCCTGTGGTCTCATTTCCAATCACTCTGTCACCTAGGTGTCAGAGTACTATGCATTCTTTGTGGCTTCTTCCAGGGTATTTTTCAATTTTTCTTACCTTTTCAAGCCGTTACAGAATATTTATCTCCAGTATGATGGATACCCTGATGGTTGCTAATCACTGAGGGTTTCACTGTGCTTCCTGATGGTTGCTAATCACTGAGGGTTTCACTGTGCTTCCTGATGGTTGCTAATCACTGAGGGTTTCACTGTGCTTCTGTCATGGTGACCTCCCGTACGGGAACGGTAGACAGAGGATTCACTGCCATGAATGAGAACTGTTATTGTCATTGTTATTTTTATTATTAATACATATTATAATTGTATGTATTCCAGGTTAGGATTATTAATGAATTCATATTATGATTATTAATTAATTCATATTATAATCCATGCGTTCCAGGAGAGAAACCAGATCCAGACCAGGTCTTCAGACTTTCCTCTCTTCAGAACGTAGTCCCGCCCCTTCCTGCTATTACCCCCGTCCAGAACCCCTCCCACCGCCTAGACACCGCCCTCATGGAGACGCCCCAGGACACGCTGGTACTTATTATTATTATTATTATTGTGTCGCCCCCTAGAGGTGGGAGGTCCTGTTCATATGCGTTTTCAACCAATTACGTCTCTGTTCTCGTTAAGGTTTTTAACCAATCGCTAGTTGAACACATTGGCCTACCGAACGTCCCCTTCTGTGACGCCCTGTAGTCTGTAGTCTGTCTGTTTGATATCACTGACTGTCTGTAGTCTGTCTGTTTGATATCACTGACTGTCTGTAGTCTGTCTGTTTGATATCACTGACTGTCTGTAGTCTGTCTGTTTGATATCACTGACTGTCTGTAGACAGACAGACTACAGACAGACAGTGATATCAAACAGACAGACTACAGACAGACAGTGATATCAAACAGACAGACTACAGACAGTCAGTGATATCAAACAGACAGACTACAGACAGACAGTGATATCAAACAGACAGACTACAGACAGACAGTGATATCAAACAGACAGACTACAGACAGTCAGTGATATCAAACAGACAGACTACAGACAGACAGTGATATCAAACAGACAGACTACAGTCAGTGATATCAAACAGACTACAGACAGTCAGTGATATCAAACAGACAGACTACAGACAGACAGTGATATCAAACAGACAGACTACAGACAGTCAGTGATATCAAACAGACAGACTACAGACAGACAGTGATATCAAACAGACAGACTACAGTCAGTGATATCAAACAGACTACAGACAGTCAGTGATATCAAACAGACAGACTACAGACAGTGATATCAAACAGACAGACTACAGACAGTCAGTGATATCAAACAGACAGACTACAGACAGTCAGTGATATCAAACAGACAGACTACAGACAGTCAGGGGGAACTGACTGTGAAGTGATGTCAAAGAAAACATGCCAAACGGTTTTATTATGAACAGTCTTAGTTCCCAGTGTAATGGCATATTACTGAGAAGGTGGAGCTATAAAGACTAACTTGTTGAATGCAAGTGATTAAGTGTGAAATACATTCTTAAGACCTGGAACTGTGTCATTTTTAGATTTGAGCTAAAAAGCATTATTTTACACTTTGGGCTATTCAAAAATAGCAGATATACAAGCTCATGTGCCGCGCTATGAGCTTGTAGATCTGCTATTTTTGAAAAATCGTGAAAATGTGTGCAAATCTTTGAATATATATATTTTTGAAGCGAACATTTTAACTCAAATCGTTGCTTCTGGGGGTCCCTGGAACAAAATATTTTGATGGGGGTCCGCGGCCAAATACATATAATTTTGGGGGTCCTTGACATGAAAAAGATTGAGCACCACTGATATAGAAACATACGTTTTTCAGAAAACTGTTGGGATTTAGGAGACATGTAGAATCGGCTTCAGGTCTCAATGGGTTAAGATGTGCTAGCACAGCTACTTTACTTTACTCTGTCTTTAATGTCACACATATATATGTATATATGTATGTATATATATATATGTATATATATATATGTATATATATATATATATATGTATATATGTATATATGTATATATGTATATATGTATATATGTATATATGTATGTATGTATATATGTATGTATATATGTGTATGTATATATGTGTATGTATATATGTGTATATATATATATGTATATATATATATGTATATATATATATGTATATATATATATATATGTATATGTATATGTATATGTATATGTATATGTATATGTATATGTATATGTATATGTATATGTATATGTATATATATATATATACATAATAACAGTAAATATAATAGACTATTTACTCTTGTCTTTTCAGGAGTTGAATCGTCTCAATCTAGAATCTTCCAACGCCAAGCTGATGTCTGATTCGTCAGTCTCCTATATAGACTCCTCCCTCATCACCCCGGATACCGGCTCCCTATTGGCCAACACTGTTACGCTGGGCTCCACTGGATCCCTATTGGCCAGCAAGCAGAACAAACCCAAGAGTGGGAGGAGCTTACTAGGAGGAACGGCTGCGCTCAGCCCCCTTACACCCAGGTATTTAAATACTTTATAAAATACTTATTTACACACAGGTATTTAAATACTTTATAAAATACTCATTTACACCCAGGTATTTAAATACTTTATAAAATACTCATTATACAACAGGTAGTTCCGACAAAGAAATATGATTGGTTGAAATAGACTCTCTAGCCGTGCTATGTAGAACAAAGATACTATCTACATCCTTAAGTCATACTGTAGAACAAAGATACTATCCTCATCCTTAAGTCATGCTGTAGAACAAAGATACTATCTACATCCTTAAGTCATGCTGTAGAACAAAGATACTATCTTCATCCTTAAGTCATGCTGTAGAACAAAGATACTATCCTCATCCTTAAGTCATACTGTAGAACAAAGATACTGTCTTCATCCTTAAGTCATACTGTAGAACAAAGATACTATCCTCATCCTTAAGTCATACTGTAGAACAAAGATACTATCCTCATCCTTAAGTCATGGTGTAGAACAAAGATACTATCCTCATCCTTAAGTCATACTGTAGAACAAAGATACTATCTACATCCTTAAGTCATGCTGTAGAACAAAGATACTATCCTCATCCTTAAGTCATACTGTAGAACAAAGATACTATCCTCATCCTTAAGTCATACTGTAGAACAAAGATACTGTCTTCATCCTTAAGTCATACTGTAGAACAAAGATACTATCCTCATCCTTAAGTCATACTGTAGAACAAAGATACTATCCTCATCCTTAAGTCATGCTGTAGAACAAAGATACTATCTTCATCCTTAAGTCATACTGTAGAACAAAGACTATCCTCATCTTTAAGTCATGCTGTAGAACAAAGATACTATCTTCATCCTTAAGTCATACTGTAGAACAAAGATACTATCTTCATCCTTAAGTCATGCTGTAGAACAAAGATACTATCTTCATCCTTAAGTCATGCTGTAGAACAAAGATACTATCTACATCCTTAAGTCATACTGTAGAACAAAGATACTATCTTCATCTTTAAGTCATGCTGTAGAACAAAGATACTATCTACATCCTTAAGTCATACTGTAGAACAGCGCTACTCAACCCGCGGCCCGCGGGCCGCATGCGGCCCGATCGCAGCGTCTTGGCGGCCCCCTCATGGTCAAAAAAAAAAAAAAAAAAAAAAAAACTTTTTTTTTATTTTTTATTTTTTTAAGCACAGGATAAAAATATACATTTCCGTTCAAATATATGGGTTGCTAAAACTTTTTTTTTTTTAAACAGACAGACATACATACAGGTGCGTCAATTGTTACAGGTATAATGCATAGTTTTCTATGCATTTCGGGTTTTTGGGGGGGTTTGACCCCCAAATTTTTCCGGCCGCGCGGCTTTGCCGCGCGCCCAGGATAGGTGTCTGGCACTGGACATACACACAACACAAAATAAACTGGTACAGTGAAAAGAATATGATGTCAAAATGTACATTTTCTTGTGTGTTACAAAATCAAAAAATTCAAAATAGGACCGTCATTTTCATGGCGGCCCCTTGGACTTTTGGTATATTGCTGAGTGGCCCCTGAGCCATCTTAAGTTGAGTAGCCCTGCTGTAGAACAAAGATACTATCTTCATCCTTAAGTCATGCTGTAGAACAAAGATACTATCTTCATCCTTAAGTCATGCTGTAGAACAAAGATACTATCTACATCCTTAAGTCATACTGTAGAACAAAGATACTATCTACATCCTTAAGTCATACTGTAGAACAAAGATACTATCTACATCCTTAAGTCATACTGTAGAACAAAGATACTATCCTCATCCTTAAGTCATGCTGTAGAACAAAGATACTATCTACATCCTTAAGTCATGCTGTAGAACAAAGATACTATCTTCATCCTTAAGTCATACTGTAGAACAAAGATACTATCTTCATCTTTAAGTCATACTGTAGAACAAAGATACTATCGTCATCCTTAAGTCATACTGTAGAACAAAGATACTATCGTCATCCTTAAGTCATGCTGTAGAACAAAGATACTATCTTCATCCTTAAGTCATACTGTAGAACAAAGATACTATCTACATCCTTAAGTCATGCTGTAGAACAAAGATACTATCGTCATCCTTAAGTCATGCTGTAGAACAAAGATACTATCTACATCCTTAAGTCATACTGTAGAACAAAGATACTATCTACATCCTTAAGTCATGCTGTAGAACAAAGATACTATCTACATCCTTAAGTCATGCTGTAGAACAAAGATACTATCTTCATCCTTAAGTCATGCTGTAGAACAAAGATACTATCGTCATCCTTAAGTCATGCTGTAGAACAAAGATACTATCTACATCCTTAAGTCATACTGTAGAACAAAGATACTATCTACATCCTTAAGTCATACTGTAGAACAAAGATACTATCTACATCCTTAAGTCATACTGTAGAACAAAGATACTATCCTCATCCTTAAGTCATGCTGTAGAACAAAGATACTATCTACATCCTTAAGTCATGCTGTAGAACAAAGATACTATCTTCATCCTTAAGTCATACTGTAGAACAAAGATACTATCTTCATCTTTAAGTCATACTGTAGAACAAAGATACTATCGTCATCCTTAAGTCATACTGTAGAACAAAGATACTATCGTCATCCTTAAGTCATGCTGTAGAACAAAGATACTATCTTCATCCTTAAGTCATACTGTAGAACAAAGATACTATCTACATCCTTAAGTCATGCTGTAGAACAAAGATACTATCGTCATCCTTAAGTCATGCTGTAGAACAAAGATACTATCTACATCCTTAAGTCATACTGTAGAACAAAGATACTATCTACATCCTTAAGTCATGCTGTAGAACAAAGATACTATCTACATCCTTAAGTCATACTGTAGAACAAAGATACTATCTACATCCTTAAGTCATACTGTAGAACAAAGATACTATCCTCATCCTTAAGTCATGCTGTAGAACAAAGATACTATCTACATCCTTAAGTCATGCTGTAGAACAAAGATACTATCGTCATCCTTAAGTCATGCTGTAGAACAAAGATACTATCGTCATCCTTAAGTCATGCTGTAGAACAAAGATACTATCTACATCCTTAAGTCATACTGTAGAACAAAGATACTATCTACATCCTTAAGTCATGCTGTAGAACAAAGATACTATCTACATCCTTAAGTCATACTGTAGAACAAAGATACTATCTACATCCTTAAGTCATGCTGTAGAACAAAGATACTATCGTCATCCTTAAGTCATGCTGTAGAACAAAGATACTATCTACATCCTTAAGTCAGACTGTAGAACAAAGATACTATCTTCATCCTTAAGTCATACTGTAGAACAAAGATACTATCTTCATCCTTAAGTCATACTGTAGAACAAAGATACTATCTTCATCCTTAAGTCATACTGTAGAACAAAGATACTATCTTCATCCTTAAGTCATGCTGTAGAACAAAGATACTGTCTTCATCTTTAAGTCATGCTGTAGAACAAAGATACTATCTTCATCCTTAAGTCATACTGTAGAACAAAGATACTATCTTCATCCTTAAGTCATGCTGTAGAACAAAGATACTATCTTCATCCTTAAGTCATACTGTAGAACAAAGATACTATCTTCATCCTTAAGTCATACTGTAGAACAAAGATACTATCTTCATCCTTAAGTCATACTGTAGAACAAAGATACTATCTTCATCTTTAAGTCATACTGCTGTGGAAAAAATATACTATCTTCATCCTTAAGTCATACTGTAGAACAAAGATACTGTCTTCATCCTTAAGTCATGCTGTAGAACAAAGATACTGTCTTCATCCTTAAGTCATGCTGTAGAACAAAGATACTGTCTTCATCCTTAAGTCATGCTGTAGAACAAAGATACTGTCTTCATCTTTAAGTCATGCTGTAGAACAAAGATACTGTCTTCATCTTTAAGTCATACTGCTGTGGAACAAAGATACTAAAAATGCTGGCAGAAGCTACAGCCTGTTTTAGAAATCCCCTGTCAGTGAATGTGTTAACTCATTCAGTGCCACTGGACGTCTAAGACCTCCGCTAATATAAGCCCTGAGTGCCACTGGACGTCTAAGACGTCCAATGAAAAAAATGTTCAGAACCCAAGATATCATGATTTGAAAATATTCAGCTCCATTCACTCTTTGTTTAACTTCTTACTGAAAAAGGCTGTATCTCGGCTCCTAAGCACATAAATAAGCCGGGCACTGAATGAGTTAATAATAAATAATAATAATAATTTGTATTATAAATGATTTATGTTTGTACTTTATTATTTTGTAGTTTTGGGATTCTGCCCCTGGAGCCCAGCCCCGGAGACCCCTCATATCTCCAGAACTACACAGACAGTTCCTTAACTAACGCTAACCCTAACAAGAAGGTACACACACACACACACACACACACACACACACACACACACACACACACATAAGGTAATACAGCATTCATAAGGATCTCTTATCTCCCTCAGTCGGTGTCTAGGATCAGTCAGTCTAAAGTGTTCAGTCAGAGTGGAAACAGCAGAGACGTGATGCCAATCCCCTTCAACCAATCACAGACCACCGCTCCACACACCAGGTAAGATATTAACCAATCACAAAGAACTGCTCCACACACCGGGTTCGCCTTATTTTCCTCACACGGCCAATCAGACCAGCAGTCCTCACACTAGGGCGGGGCCATTAAGTGTGATGTCATCCCTCTTATGTTAACAGCTGTGTCCTTAAAGGACCATAGAACCCCAGACTGTGTCCTTAAAGGACCATAGAACTGTGTCCTTAAAGGACCATAGAACCACAGACTGTGTCCTTAAAGGACCATAGAACCCCAGACTGTGTCCTTAAAGGACCATAGAACTGTGTCCTTAAAGGACCATAGAACCACAGACTGTGTCCTTAAAGGACCATAGAACCCCAGACTGTGTCCTTAAAGGACCATAGAACTGTGTCCTTAAAGGACCATAGAACCCCAGACTGTGTCCTTAAAGGACCATAGAACCCCAGACTGTGTCCTTAAAGGACCATAGAACCACAGACTGTGTCCTTAAAGGACCATAGAACCCCAGACTGTGTCCTTAAAGGACCATAGAACCCCAGACTGTGTCTTTAAAGGACCATAGAACCCCAGACTGTGTCCTTAAAGGACCATAGAACCCCAGACTGTGTCCTTAAAGGACCATAGAACCCCAGACTGTCCTTAAAGGACCATAGAACCCCAGACTGTCCTTAAAGGACCATAGAACCCCAGACTGTGTCCTTAAAGGACCATAGAACCCCAGACTGTGTCCTTAAAGGACCATAGAACCCCAGACTGTGTCCTTAAAGGACCATAGAACCCCAGACTGTCCTTAAAGGACCATAGAACCCCAGACTGTCCTTAAAGGACCATAGAACCCCAGACTGTGTCCTTAAAGGACCATAGAACCACAGACTGTGTCCTTAAAGGACCATAGAACCCCAGACTGTGTCCTTAAAGGACCATAGAACCCCAGACTGTGTCCTTAAAGGACCATAGAGCCCCAGACTGTGTCCTTAAAGGACCATAGAACCCCAGACTGTGTCCTTAAAGGACCATAGAACCACAGACTGTGTCCTTAAAGGACCATAGAACCCCAGACTGTGTCCTTAAAGGACCATAGAACCCCAGACTGTGTCTTTAAAGGACCATAGAACCCCAGACTGTGTCCTTAAAGGACCATAGAACCCCAGACTGTGTCCTTAAAGGACCATATAACCACAGACTGTGTCCTTAAAGGACCATATAACCACAGACTGTGTCCTTAAAGGACCATAGAACCCCAGACTGTGTCTTTAAAGGACCATAGAACCCCAGACTGTGTCCTTAAAGGACCATAGAACCCCAGACTGTCCTTAAAGGACCATAGAACCCCAGACTGTCCTTAAAGGACCATAGAACCCCAGACTGTGTCCTTAAAGGACCATAGAACCCCAGACTGTGTCCTTAAAGGACCATAGAACCCCAGACTGTGTCCTTAAAGGACCATAGAACCCCAGACTGTGTCCTTAAAGGACCATAGAACCCCAGACTGTGTCCTTAAAGGACCATAGAACCCCAGACTGTCCTTAAAGGACCATAGAACCCCAGACTGTGTCCTTAAAGGAGCATAGAACCCCAGACTGTGTCCTTAAAGGACCATAGAACCCCAGACTGTGTCTTTAAAGGACCATAGAACCCCAGACTGTGTCCTTAAAGGACCATAGAACCCCAGACTGTATCCTTAAAGGACCATAGAACCCCAGACTGTGTCCTTAAAGGACCATAGAACCCCAGACTGTATCCTTAAAGGACCATAGAACCCCAGACTGTGTCTTTAAAGGACCATAGAACCACAGACTGTGTCCTTAAAGGACCATAGAACCCCAGACTGTGTCCTTAAAGGACCATAGAACCCCAGACTGTGTCCTTAAAGTCTTGACATGAGTGTGTGTGTGTGTGTGTGTGTGTGTGTGTGTGTGTGTGTGTGTGTGTGTGTGTGTGTGAGATCAGTACAACTCCTCAGGTGTTGAGTCCTACTCTTGCTGCTCCTCCCAACGTTCAGCCCAGACGTTCTTCTAGACTGTTTACCTCAGCAAGTTCTACTGCTAAGGTACTACATTATATATACTTACATACATGCTTCATATTCTATACATGAGCCTATATCATGGTCAAAACAACATACAACTCTATCATGGTCAAAACAACATACAACTCTATCATGGTCAAAACAACATACGGTACAAGCAAAATGAAGACTGGCTGAATCCAGAAACCGAGCTTCTCTGGTTAAGAATGTGGTTCTGCTGTTGACCGTGCTCATGGTCCTTAGTGCCATAGTTTCACCTCCCAGGCTGCGATCATCTAACTAGCAACCAGCTCTCTGAACTGCACACTGCAGTGGATTAACCTGGCTGCCAAAACTCCCGAGGTATGGTGGGTTGACCTACCTCGTCGTCGCCTGGATGTCATGGATGTCTCCAGCTATCCCAGGAGGTGACCGAGCTGAGGTTGAGAGTAACTCGGCTCCACCAAATAAGAGATGATGAAATCCTCTTCGACTCCCTCTGCCCTGGGGACACCCTTCCTGCCGCCGATGCTGTATCATCATCCCACTCCGAGGTCTCCTCCCGTCCTCCCGTCCTCCTGTCATCAATTCCGTCGCCGAGCTTGATGACACTGTTCCCTGCCCCGACGGCTGGATCTATAACCGACCACCCATTCGCACTGTATGCAAGCTGGACGATACCGTCCCAAATTGTCCCGGATTACCAGGGTGCTCAAAACCGACCCTGGTTAGTTCCACCCCGGTGCCCTGGAGAACCGTCACTCGGGGAAAACACGGAGGGCCCTCCCCCCGCCCCCATCCATCGCAGGTTCCGCCACTCACCACCAATAACATGTTCTCCTCCCTGGACGCTAGTGCGTTCCCCCCACTGTCTGTCCACAACACCCCCCATCCGACCCCAGGACCACTGCCCCCCCCCCAGCCTTCGTTGAAACCTAGGCGGTCTGCCCCCGGTCAAAATATCGATCGCCAGCGAATGCTGAAGGCGGCGGTTCGACGCCAGTCCGGGGCTCTCACCCCTCCCGACCCACTGGTACAGAACTGTCGCCCCCCCTCAATTACCACCACCACCCCCCCTCCACATCAGCCGCCTGTCTCTCCATTTGCCCACCTCTCCACAATCGCCTCGCCAACCCCGATCGCCGTACTGGGTCGCTCAACAGCAAACAACGTTGACCGATCCATTCCATCCACAGTTCCCCTCAAACCCCAGCCTCTCATTTCCCCGAAATTGTTGATTGTTGGCGACTCCATCATCAAACATGTCCGCTTTGCAAATGCAGTAACGCACTGTTTCCCAGGTGCCACCATTCCAGTTTTATTAGATAAATTACCCGCCCTCTTTGACTCACTTCCACAGTCCATTTCCCAGGTCTTGGTCCACATCGGAACCAACGACTCGACTCTGTGTAATTCCGAACTCATAAAGCTAGATTATCTGCGCCTCATCGACTTCTTAAATTCCACCAGGTTGCCTTTTTTCCTCTCCGGTCCAATCCCTACATTTGGCCGCGGTGACGAACGCTTCAGCAGGATCGCCAGCCTACATATTTGGCTTAAGCGACTGTGTCGCACCCATGATTTTAATTTCGTGGATAATTTTAATTTGTTTTGGGA
Organism: Gymnoscopelus braueri; assembly: GCF_963280865.1. Lineage (NCBI taxonomy): Eukaryota > Metazoa > Chordata > Actinopteri > Myctophiformes > Myctophidae > Gymnoscopelus > Gymnoscopelus braueri. The sequence continues at coordinate 730,698 of NC_137615.1, forward strand.
GCGTTCCTCCTTCTTTAATCGTGACGGCCTCCATCCAAACAGACGGGGCTGTCAAGCATTGGCAGCTAATTTGGCCGTAAACATACGTCATAACACCCCGTCCGACGCCTCCTCTCTTAGCTATTGACATCCCTCTGGTCCTAGCTCCCAGCACATCAGCTCCAACCATTTTTCCAGTCCTCTCTCTATTGGGCTCGGACCACATCACTCACCTCCCTTTTTCAATATTATTAATGCTATAAAAACTCACATTGAGACGCCTGTTAATTTAACCCCTCCTTCCCACATCCCTGTCTTAATCAGCCACAGCCATTACATGAGATCCATACCCCCTAGACGTGGGGTTGGCCTCTCTCACCTCCGCCCGCTTAGACGCGCTATTGCCTTACCTGGCCCGACCATTAACCTCCAGATGGCTCTCCTTAATATAAGATCAATAACAACTACTAAGACTGGCTGGCTAAAAGATTTTTTCATCTCCCGCAACCTTGATTTTCTGTTATTGACCGAAACCTGGACACACTATGGCGACAATACACCTTTTTCCGATCTCCTCCCCCCTGATTGCTCATTTTTTAGCTCCCCCCGAATCTCCCGCACTGGCGGGGGTCTAGCAACAGTCCTCAAATCTAACCTCAAGTGTCAAATGATCCAATCTGAGACCAGTTACTCCAGCTTCGAGATTCAGCTATTGAAGCTGAACCTGTCCTCCCCTGTACTGTGTGCTGTGGTATACCGACCACCCAAGTACAATAAGGATTTTATTAATGATTTTAGTGACTTTTTATCCTGGGCCATGATTAATTATGATTACATGGTCATTTGTGGTGATATAAATATTCATGTCTGTTGTGAGTCTCGTCCCCTTGTCAAAGATTTTTTAAACCTCCTCGAGTCTTTCAATCTCACCCAATCCATCACCGTCCCAACACATGAAAAGGGCCACACATTAGACCTTGTACTGTCATTCGGGGTAACTGTCTCCATCACTGACGTCTTTTTCATCCCATGCATCTCCGACCACTCACCAATTTTATTCACCACCTCTATTCCCTGCTCTGTTATCAACTCTGGTGCCCCCACTCGCCGCAAACGCAATATCAATCCCCGGACTGCACCACTCTTCTCCATTCGTTTTAATGACACAGTTTCAACTTCCCCGGCTGAGGCCAGCACTCCTACAGCGGATGCACTCCTTTATACTTTTAACTCCACTTGTACCAAAATATTGGACTCTGTTGCTCCCCTTAGGCTCAAGCGCACCAAATCCCTACCCGAGCCATGGTTAAATGATTCCACCCGAGCTCTCAGACGTTCATGCCGGCGTGCTGAGAGAAAATGGCTAAAGGACAAACTCCATATATCTCTAGATATCCTACGCAATCACCTCTCTGACTACCAGACGGCAGTGAAAGCTGCCAAAACCAAATTCATCTCCGATCTTGTCACAATAAATAGCCATAAACCCCAAGTCCTCTTCAACATCTTTAACTCCCTCACTAACCCCCGTGAAGCACCTTCCATCGCACCCTCGCTCGCCCTCTGTGTAAAATTTCAACAATTTTTCATCAACAAGATTTCTGACCTTAGGTCAGCACACACTTCCACCACCACAGACCATGTTACCTCCCTGTGCCCTGTCACTTTTGATCAGTTCCAGCCAATCACTCTGTCCTACCTCAACGATACAATTATGCACCTTCGCTCAACTAAATGCCCTTCTGACAGCATCCCCCCCCGGCTCCTCAAAGAAGTCCTTGGCGCTGTTAGCCCAAGTGTATTATTACTCATCAATTGCTCCCTCACCTCTGGTTGTGTCCCGGCTGCCTTCAAGCACGCTGTTGTAAATCCCCTTCTCAAAAAGAAAAACCTAGATCCATCCGTTTTGTCCAATTTTAGACCTATCTCCCAGCTACCTTTCCTTTCGAAAGTTCTGGAGAAGGTAGTCTATGCCCAACTTCAGTCATTTTTAATTACCCACAACCTCCATGAGAAGTTCCAGTCAGGCTTCAAACCAGGCCACAGTACCGAGACAGCTCTCCTTAGGGTTTTTAATGATTTAATTTTAACTGTTGATACCGGTACCCCTGCCATCCTTGTGCTCCTCGACCTCTCAGCGGCGTTCGACACTGTCGATCACAGGATTCTCCTGTCACGCCTCGAACACCAGGTTGGTATCACAGGCACAGCCCTGTCCTGGTTCAAGTCCTACCTGTCTGATAGGACCTTTTCCGTTAAACTGGGGGAATTCGCATCACCCTCGGCCCCCCTCACGTGCGGGGTCCCCCAGGGTTCCGTGTTAGGCCCAATATTATTCCTGCTGTATATGCTACCCCTCGGGCCCATTTTCTCCACACACAATATCTCCTTCCATTGCTATGCCGATGATGTCCAGATCTACCTACCCATCAAACTGGACTCAAACAACTCCTTTCAACCACTACTCGACTGTTTACAGGATGTTACAACCTGGATGGACAATAACTTCCTCACACTCAATCAAAACAAAACTGAAATCATACTATTTGGCCACAACACCGTCACACCCCCCAACATCCCGGACACCCTCAAATCCAATATTTGCTCCTCTGCCAAAAACCTTGGTGTAATTCTGGATAGCGCCTTCAAATTTGACAAACATATCAGTTCTGTGGTAAAAGCTAGTTTCTTCCAACTCCGACTCCTCGCCAAGGTTAAGGCCTATCTCCCCCGACAACAACTAGAAATAGCCATTCACGCCTTCATTTCCTCACGACTGGACTATTGCAATTCCCTCTACACTGGCTTAGAACAATCATCCGTCAGGCGCCTACAGCTGGTCCAAAATGCTGCGGCTCGCCTTCTCACCGGCACAAAAAGACGTGAGCACATCAGTCCTGTCCTGGCCTCACTTCACTGGCTCCCTGTCAATTTTAGAATTCATTTTAAGGTCCTTTTATTTGCTTTTAAATCTCAAAACGGGCTTGCTCCACTATACCTCTCTGAGCTCATCAATCCATATATTCCAGCCAGGGCCCTAAGGTCCGCTGATCAGTCCCTACTGATCGTCCCAAAGACCAAAAAAAGGACCAGGGGTGGCCGCGCTTTTGCTGCTGCCGCCCCTACGCTCTGGAACGACCTCCCTCTCCCCATCCGTTCTGCCCAGTCCATTGGGGTTTTTAGATCCCTTCTAAAAACCCACTTATTCTCTTTGGCTTTTAATTGTCCTTGATCTGCTGCTATTGTGTCCTAATAATGCACTGTTTTTGTCTGTGCGCCAATGGGCGCTTATTGATGCGTTGATGCTTCGTTTTACTCAACCCTGTACAGCACTTTGGTCAGCTTTTGTTGTTTTAAATGTGCTTTATAAATAAAGTTTGATTTGATTTGACTGACTTGAGTCTCGTCAATTCTCGTCCTTGGCAGCGAATGAGTTAACAATGTAGTGATATTTAAGTATTATCATTATATTAGTATTATACTGTATACGTATTATCATTGACCCATCAATTAAGTAGTTCCTAATTGTGTGTGTGTGTGTGTGTGTGTGTGTGTGTGTGTGTGTGTAGGAGAACAGTAAGAAGTTGAAGATGAAGTTTCCTACTAAGATTCCAAACAGGAAGACAAAATGTAAACCTGGGAAGACGTCCAGCTCCAACCTGAACGAGAGTCTGGACATCCTGAAGCTGGACTCGTCTCTGTCCGACATGAAGGCTCCGGGACAGACCTACCAGTCCTTATCTCTGCAGAAAGCTGCTACTGGTATGTCCTTATTACCCTTACTACATCCTTATGACACCTATGTGTTTCAGACGGTCTACTCTCAGTGCTCAGAGACCTAGGTAAAGGGTATCTAGCATTGTGTTAATGAGGTGTGTGTATATGTGTTTCAGACGGTCTACTCTCAGTGCTCAGAGACCTAGGTAAAGGGTATCTAGCATTGTGTTCATACAACAGCAGAGAAGCGGTCAGCGTTCTGTCCTCTCTGCCCTCTCATCACTACAACACAGGCTGGGTGTTAAGTCACATCGCTACCGCCCACTTTGAACTGGCTGAGTACCTGCAGGTAACACACACACACACACACACACACACACACACACACACACACACACACACACACACACACACACACACACACACACACACACACACACACACACACTTGCCATTAATTATAATTTACTGACAGTACATTTTGCAGTGTGGGTGCAGTTGGGTCAATCAAAGACAAATAGCCTATAATTATATTAATTATGAATATTGGATAAACTGTGGGTGAAATGATGCAGGAAAGGAAATACATTAATGACATTTATCTATAGGCCTAATAGGCCTATAATGTTGACGTGTCTGTGTTTGTTTTGTAGTATTTTAATATTACGTCATTTTCCATCAGGCACAGTTAGTAGATGGCTAAACTGTGCCTGATGGAAAATGACGTAATCAGTACTCACTGTGCTCAGTACTTATCTAATAATAAATCAACAACAGTAGCACCAGCCAGCGAGATATACGTACATGTAAACATGAAAGATATACGTACATGTAAACATGAAAGATACACGTACATGTAAACATGAAAGATACACGTACATGTAAACATGAAAGATACACGTACATGTAAACATGAAAGATACACATACATGTAAACATGAAAGATACACATACATGTAAACATGAAAGTCACTCACCACTAACTTTAACTTCACTAAATCACTCCCACCAAACTTGAATTCCTTCCTTATTTTTTTCCACCATAAAAGACAGACAGACAGACAGACAGACAGACATGTTTTTATTTTGTTTTTGCAAAGGGGTCCTTGGTAAAAAAAAAAAAAGAGGCTACAACACAGTGGAATAAAGGCATCGCTTTAAGCTTATATATCTATCTCTATATATATATAGAGATAGATATAGAGATAGATAGATAGATATGGATGGATAGATGTCATGTTCGTCCTTCGCGTGCGAAGATGGCTGATGAGGCCGATCCTCGGACGAAATGTCCGGTTGCAGTGAGGGCATGTGATGGCTGAAGGATGGCTGGGTGAGAGGGAGGAACTGGCTCTGGTTTTGCGGAGCTGTCGCTTCAGTTCAGCTTCATGGATGCGGCGCTTTTCAGACTCTGCTACACCATGCTTGACTGCAGAGCGCCAGTTGGAGCGGTGTTGGGCATCGGCCTCCCAGGTCTCTGGATCCAGACCACAGCTTTTGAGACTCGCCTTTAGGGTGTCCTTATAGCGTTTCCGCTGGCCGCCGCGTGAGCGCTTGCCATGGTGTAGTTCACCGTACAGCAGCCTTTTTGGTAGGCGTTCATCTGGCATGCGGCAGACATGGCCGGCCCATCTCAGCTGGGAGCGCTTGAGCATGGCATAGATGCTCTCCATTTCAGCCCTGTGGAGGACCTCAGTGTCTGGGACCTTGTCCTGCCATTTGATGCTGAGCAGCCTCCTGAGGCATCTCATATGGAAGGCATTGAGCTGCTTTGCATGCCGGCTATACACAGTCCATGTCTCACAGGCATACAGCAGGGAGGGGAGGACAACAGCACGGTAGACTTTCAGTTTAGTCTGTAGGCTGAGCCCTCTACGCTCCCAGCCAGAAGTTCGAAGTCTGCCGAAGGCGGCGCTTCCATGGGCTACCCTGTGCATGACCTCCTCATCGATGTTGCCCACGCGAGATAGGGTGCTACCTAAGTAGACAAACTTTTCAGCAGCTTTAAGGTGTTCACCATTTACGCTGATGAGGGGCTCAGTGTACAGGGCTCCAGGGGCAGGTTGGTACATCACCTCGGTTTTCTTTGTGCTGATGGTAAGGCCAAAGTCTGTGCATGCTGTAGCGAGGTTATTCATGCTCAGCTGCATTTCTAGCTGGTTGGAAGCATTCAATGCGCAGTCGTCTGCAAACAGTGGTCGTCTGCACTTTGGTCTTTGCCTGGAGTCTTCGCAGATTGAACAGCTTGCCATCAGTGCGGTAGCGCAGGTCGATCCCCATGTCCCTAGACCGGAAGGCATCTGTCAGCATGGCTGAGAACATCATGCTGAAGAGAGTGGGTGCCAGAACACAGCCTTGCTTGACTCCATTTCCCACTTGGAATAATAAATCTATGTCTGTCTGTCTGTCTGTCTGTCTGTCTGTCTGTCTGTCTGTCTCTGTCTTATGGTGGAAAAAAATAAGGAAGGAATTCAAGTTTGGTGGGAGTGATTTAGTGAAGTTAAAGTTAGTGGCACTGGTGAGTGACTTTCATGTTTACATGTACGTATATCTCGCTGGCTGGTGCTACTGTTGTTGTTGATTTATTATTAGATTTAAGGTGAGTACTGAGCACAGTGAGTACTGAGCACAGTGAGTACTGAGCACAGTGAGCACTGAGCACAGTGAGCACAGTGAGTACTGAGCACAGTGAGTACTGAGCACAGTGAGCACTGAGCACTGAGCAGTGAGTACTGAGCACAGTGAGTACTGAGCACAGTGAGCAGCACCACCTCTCCTCCTGGCTTGTGGATTGTAGTTTTTAAAAGCAAATTGAATAACTTTGCAGACTTCTGTTGCTGTTGACATTGTTGTTTTTCCTGCTGCTGTGGCGCAGTGCCCCAGCTGTTCTGCTGCTGTGGCGCAGTGCCCCAGCTGTTCTGCTGCTGTGGCGCAGTGCCCCAGCTGTTCTGCTGCTGTGGCGCAGTGCCCCAGCTGTTCTGCACGCACTGATCAGGGTTGCCAGATCTGCTTATTATAATTTAGCCGAAAGATTTTATTTGAAAATAGCCGATCTACAAGCTCACAACGCGTCGCATCGCGTTGACGGTCAATCAAAATGACCCCGCTGGATGTGGCGGTGGCGTTTGCACAGTACACACACAGATCATTCACAGGGAAAAAAACTAAACATAGTCATTGGCTAGCAAGTCGGAGTGGAGTCTCAAGTCTCGTTGGTCTTTACCTTCCAAGTCCGAGTCGCAAGTCTTTACATTCAAAGGTCGAGTCGCAAGTTGTCAAATATGCGACTCGAGTCACTATGACTCGAGTCCAATTGTCTGATTATCTCACCCATCACTGTATTTTATCTCAATTGAGACATTCAGGGTGCTTCTTGAGGACACACTCTGGTCTCAATAGAGACATTTAGGGTGCTTCTTGAGGACACACTACATAGAGACATTCAGGGTGCTTCTTGAGGACACACTACATAGAGACATTCAGGGTGCTTCTTGAGGACACACTACATAGAGACATTTAGGGTGCTTCTTGAGGACACACTACATAGAGACATTCAGGGTGCTTCTTGAGGACACACTACATAGAGACATTCAGGGTGCTTCTTGAGGACACACTACATAGAGACATTTAGGGTGCTTCTTGAGGACACACTACATAGAGACATTCAGGGTGCTTCTTGAGGACACACTCTGGTCTCAATAGAGACATTCAGGGTGCTTCTTGAGGACACACTACATAGAGACATTCAGGGTGCTTCTTGAGGACACACTACATAGTGACATTCAGGGTGCTTCTTGAGGACACACTACATAGAGACATTCAGGGTGCTTCTTGAGGACACACTACATGGAGACATTTAGGGTGCTTCTTGAGGACACACTACATAGAGACATTCAGGGTGCTTCTTGAGGACACACTACATAGAGACATTTAGGGTGCTTCTTGAGGACACATTACATAATGACATTCAGGGTGCTTCTTGAGGACACACTACATAGAGACATTCAGGGTGCTTCTTGAGGACACACTACATAGAGACATTTAGGGTGCTTCTTGAGGACACACTACATAGAGACATTTAGGGTGCTTCTTGAGGACACACTACATAGAGACATTCAGGGTGCTTCTTGAGGACACACTCTGGTCTCAATAGAGACATTTAGGGTGCTTCTTGAGGACACTCTACATAGAGACATTTAGGGTGCTTCTTGAGGACACACTACATAGAGACATTCAGGGTGCTTCTTGAGGACACACTACATAGAGACATTCAGGGTGCTTCTTGAGGACACACTACATAGAGACATTTAGGGTGCTTCTTGAGGACACACTACATAGAGACATTCAGGGTGCTTCTTGAGGACACACTACATAGAGACATTTAGGGTGCTTCTTGAGGACACACTACATAGAGACATTCAGGGTGCTTCTTGAGGACACACTACATAGAGACATTCAGGGTGCTTCTTGAGGACACACTACATAGAGACATTTAGGGTGCTTCTTGAGGACACATTACATAATGACATTCAGGGTGCTTCTTGAGGACACACTACATAGAGACATCAAGGGTGCTTCTTGAGGACACACTACATAGAGACATTCAGGGTGCTTCTTGAGGACACACTACATAGAGACATTTAGGGTGCTTCTTGAGGACACACTACATAGAGACATTTAGGGTGCTTCTTGAGGACACACTACATAGAGACATTCAGGGTGCTTCTTGAGGACACACTCTGGTCTCAATAGAGACATTTAGGGTGCTTCTTGAGGACACACTACATAGAGACATTTAGGGTGCTTCTTGAGGACACACTACATAGAGACATTCAGGGTGCTTCTTGAGGACACACTACATAGAGACATTTAGGGTGCTTCTTGAGGACACACTACATAGAGACATTCAGGGTGCTTCTTGAGGACACACTACATAGAGACATTCAGGGTGCTTCTTGAGGACACACTACATAGAGACATTTAGGGTGCTTCTTGAGGACACACTACATAGAGACATTCAGGGTGCTTCTTGAGGACACACTACATAGTGACATTCAGGGTGCTTCTTGAGGACACACTACATAGAGACATTCAGGGTGCTTCTTGAGGACACACTACATAGAGACATTCAGGGTGCTTCTTGAGGACACACTACATAGAGACATTCAGGGTGCTTCTTGAGGACACACTACATAGAGACATTCAGGGTGCTTCTTGAGGACACACTACATAGTGACTGCACCTGTTTCATGTAACACTATGTTTATTTGCATAGAGACATTGTAAAGTGATTCAAATGTTTGTTATTGTTTCTCATTATATATGTATTTTATATGTTATCACGGCGTCCTTGAAAAAGAGAGCTTGCTCTCAATGGGCTTCCCTGAATAAATAAAACGAAAGAAAGGAAAAAGAAAGATATTAATAATAATGTGTTTATGTCTTAAAGGCAGAGAGGTTGTTCAGTGAGGTCAGACGTATAGAACCATACAGAGTTGAAGGGATGGAGATCTATTCTACAACACTCTGGCATCTGCAGAAAGACGTAGCTTTGTCCACTCTGTCCAAAGACCTGACTGACATCGACAAGAACTGTCCTGAGGTGAGAACTACAAACATATCTACTCAAGAACTACAAACATGTCCACTCTGTAAGAACTACAAACATGTCCACTCTGTAAGAACTACAAACATGTCCACTCTGTAAGAACTACAAACATGTCTACTCTGTAAGAACTACAAACATGTCTACTCTGTAAGAACTACAAACATGTCTACTCTGTAACATATCTAACTGAGAGCCAATGGAGAGGGTGAAGATGGAGAGTAGAGATGCGCGGATCGCGGTTCTAGCTGCGGTTGCCGCAGTTAACCGCAGGTTGGGTGGATTTGGGTCAATCAAATATAATTATGAATTAATATTTGGATAAACCGCGGGTGAAATAATGCGGCAATTAAATTAATGATATCAATCTATAGGCCTATAATAGCTTTTAAAAAGCACAACATTTCACCGTGTGTGCGTTTGTAGTATTTTAATATTACGTAATTTTTCACCAGGCACAAATTAGCCGCTCACTACATGTTGCTTTGCAGGCAGCCAGTGTTGCGATAGAAATAAGCAGCCAGGTCTATGAAAACAATAGACCTGGCTGCTTATTTCTATGAAAACAAGGGGGCACGGTGGCGCAGTTGGTAGCGCTGTCGCCTCACAGCTAGAAGGTCCTGGGTTCGATTCCCGCAGGGGACGCTGTGGGCGCTGGGGGCGTGTCTTCTCCTCCGCGTCATCAGCGCCCATACCCTAGGTGGGGTTGGCGAAAGGGCCTTTCTGTGTGGAGTTTGCATGTTCTCCCCGTGTTCCCTAGGGTAGGTACCCTCACAAAAAACATGCAGTAATCCTGGTCACTATACTGCCTCCCCCTGGCCAGCCGGTGCGCCTGATGGAGGGGAAGGGAACTGGTTGGAATAACGTGTTCCTTCCATGCGCTACGTCCTACCAGGGAAACTCCCCTGTCAGGTGATAAGAAGGTCAGTTGGCTCTCATGCATTGAAGGAGGCATGAGCTTGGCCCTGGGCTCCCTAGGTTGGCAGAGGGAAGGTAGTGCCCATGATTACATAGACAATTGGCACTGGGTGTAAAAAATAGGGTTACAAAAATCGTGGGATAAAAATAAAAAAAGGTCTATGAAAACAAGCCCAAAACAAGTGCCAAACAACAAGCCCAAAAGTCGCTTGTAAAAAGCTTATAAAAAGCCGACATGCCAACAAAGTGGTCGAAAGCGAAAGTAACTTAATGAAGACGTGCGCTTGTTATTACATGGTTCTGGATTGTATACAGTCACTGCATGGCGACAGTGGTGAGTTACATTGTTTATAAGAAAACTAACGTCAGGAAATTAACAATTATTTGGTGCGGTTGGTGCAGATCTATAAATAGGATGATTTAATTACCGCGGGTGGATGGCGGATGGATAATGAACTTGTAAACGCGGATTTGGGTGACAAAAAAAACCATCCGCGCATCTCTAATGGGGAGACATGTGACCAAGCAGTGTGTACAGTTAATCATTCACTCACTGTGTGTGTGTGTGTGTGTGTCTGTGTGTGTGTGTGTGTGTGTGTGTGTGTGTGTGTGTAGTCGTGGTGTGTAGCAGGTAATTGTTTTAGTCTCCAGAGAGAACATGACATCGCTATCAAGTTCTTCCAACGAGCAATACAGGTAACTATTACATTTATGACCTAATTAATACAATACAGGTAACTATTACATTTATGACCTAATTAATACAATACAGGTAACTATTACATTTATGACCTAATTAATACAATACAGGTAACTATTACCTTTATGACCTAATTAATACAATACAGGTAACTATTACATTTATGACCTAATTAATACAATACAGGTAACTATTACATTTATGACCTAATTAATACAATACAGGTAACTATTACATTTATGACCTAATTAATACAATACAGGTAACTATTACATTTATGACTTAATTAATACAATACAGGTAACTATTACATTTATGACTTAATTAATACAATACAGGTAACTATTACATTTATGACTTAATTAATACAATACAGGTAACTATTACATTTATGACTTAATTAATACAATACAGGTAACTTATTACATTTATGACCTAATTAATACAATACAGGTAACTATTACATTTATGACCTAATTAATACAATACAGGTAACTATTACATTTATGACCTAATTAATACAATACAGGTAACTATTACATTTATGACCTAATTAATACAATACAGGTAACTATTACATTTATGACCTAATTAATACAATACAGGTAACTATTACATTTATGACCTAATTAATACAATACAGGTAACTATTACATTTATGACCTAATTAATACAATACAGGTAACAATAAATGTATTATGACCTTATTAATTTTTTATTATTATTAGTCGACTGCCAGTCGACTATTGGCAATTAGTCGCCAATTAGATTCGACTAAACAAATCCTTAGTCGGGGATCCCACGTCAGGCCTATCGTGGGATAATAACAATTAAGAAAATAACCTTTGTGTAAAATACAATAAATCTCTAATCTGTGAATCTCCTACTTCAGTCATGTGACTCCTACTTCAGTCATATGACCCCTACTTTAGTCATGTGACTCCTACTTCAGTCATGTGACTCCTACTTCAGTCATGTGACTCCTACTTCAGTCATGTGACTCCTACTCCTACTTCAGTCATGTGACTCCTACTCCTACTTCAGTCATGTGACTCCTACTCCTACTTCAGTCATGTGACCCCTACTTCAGTTATGTGACTCCTACTTCAGTCATGTGACCCCTACTTCAGTCATGTGACTCCTACTTCAGTCATGTGACTCCTACTTCAGTCATGTGACTCCTACTTCAGTCATGTGACTCCTACTTCAGTCATGTGACCCCTACTTCAGTCATGTGACTCCTACTTCAGTCATGTGACTCCTACTTTAGTCATGTGACCCCTACTTCAGTCATATGACCCCTACTTTAGTCATGTGACTCCTACTTCAGTCATGTGACTCCTACTTTAGTCATGTGACCCCTACTTCAGTCATGTGACTCCTACTTTAGTCATGTGACCCCTACTTTAGTCATGTGACTCCTACTTTAGTCATGTGACTCCTACTTTAGTCATGTGACCCCTACTTCAGTCATATGACCCCTACTTCAGTCATCATGTGACTCCTACTTTAGTCATAGGACCCCTACTTCAGTCATATGACCCCTACTTTAGTCATGTGACTCCTACTTTAGTCATATGACCCCTACTTCAGTCATATGACCCCTACTTTAGTCATGTGACTCCTACTTCAGTCATATGACCCCTACTTTAGTCATGTGACTCCTACTTCAGTCATGTGACCCCTACTTCTGTCATGTGACCCCTACTTTAGTCATGTGACTCCTACTTCAGTCATGTGACCCCTACTTTAGTCATGTGACTCCTACTTCAGTCATGTGACTCCTACTTAGTCATGTGACTCCTACTTTAGTCATGTGACTCCTACTTCAGTCATTGAAGTCGTAGTCGAACGTGAGAAAGTTACTGTATAAATCCTTTATTAAAATGACCTGGTGGATGGATAGACAGACGTTACACCGATCCACACCAACACAGGTCAGGGGTCAGCCATCACAATAGCCACACCAGGGACCACAGGCTCACCATGCTCTGTGTTCCTATTGGCTGGGGTCTAAACGGCCTTAACTCCAGTTCCCAGCATGCTCTGTGTTCCTATTGGCTGGGGTCTAAACGGCCAAAACTCCAGTTCCCAGCATGCTACAGGCTCCAAACTGACTTCCAATGTCATAAAAATGACCGATGTCCTACTTCCGCTTTGTCAGATTGCCCAGAGAGTGTGTGGCTGATTGGTGCAACCCTGACCTCTGACCTGGATCTGTTCACTTCTGGTTTTACCAGGAAGTGACACCTGATCATAGATACCTGATTTATTTATAGTTATTATCATAGTAATAACTAACTGTGTGCTAGTCTCTCTAACTCTGTTACTAAGGATGATTTATTTATAGTTATAATCATAGTAATAACTAACTGTGTGCTAGTCTCTCTAACTCTGTTACTAAGGATGATTTATTTATAGTTATAATCATAGTAATAACTAACTATGTGCTAGTCTCTCTAACTCTGTTACTAAGGATGATTTATTTTTAGTTATAATCATAGTAATAACTAACTATGTGCTAGTCTCTCTAACTCTGTTACTAAGGATGATTTATTTATAGTTATCATAGTAATAACTAACTGTGTGCTAGTCTCTCTAACTCTGTTACTAAGGATGATTTATTTATAGTTATAATCATAGTAATAACTAACTATGTGCTAGTCTCTCTAACTCTGTTACTAAGGATGATTTATTTATAGTTATAATCATAGTAATAACTAACTATGTGCTAGTCTCTAACTCTGTTACTAAGGATGATTTATTTATAGTTATAATCATAGTAATAACTAACTATGTGCTAGTCTCTCTAACTCTGTTACTAAGGATGATTTATTTATAGTTATAATCATAGTAATAACTAACTATGTGCTAGTCTCTCTAACTCTGTTACTAAGGATGATTTATTTATAGTTATAATCATAGTAATAACTAACTGTTACTATCTCTAAACATCTGTGTCTCCCTCTACAGGTGGACCCCAGCTTTGCGTACGCCTACACTCTGCTAGGACATGAGTTTGTATTAACAGAAGAGTTGGACAAAGCCTTATCCTGCTTCAGAAACGCCATCAGAGTCAACAGTAGACATTACAATGCCTGGTAAATATACCCCACTTCATAATACCTGCCTGGTAAATATACCCCACTTCATAATACCTGGTAATACCTGGTCAATATGTACAGTTTACACAATGCCTGGTAAATATGTAGCCTGGTAAACCCTCCCTCCGGAAATCTCATTTCTATTTGATTCCAGGAGTGAGTCTGGCCTGATCGCCCATTCTGCAATAGTGGCTGTGGGCTGGAGTTGGGCGGGAGTAATACCGTTGACTGACAACCCCTTCAGCCAATGATCGTTTTTCCCCTTCAGCCAATTGCAGTGCATTTTTACCACCTCCGCGACTAATGTGACGCAACGGGACTTTTGAGATTGCCATGCCCAAAATAGGTTGCCTTATTCGGATACATGCATGTCACTGCCCGCCCCTGCCGGTTCTCTGAATTTTTATTTTTAAATAGGCTCTGTCATGATTAATTGACCACATATATGAAGTTAAACAACTAAATTCTATCCAAACGATATCTTATAAGTAAATTCCGTGCCTCAAAAGAAGTTAGAGAGCTAAAACAGCGGAGAAAACTGCCCACAGAAACAATGGCTGCCGTTCGTGTTTGGTCGGCTGCACTCAGGCTGCACTCGGGTCCATTCGGGCTCACTCGAACTCGCCACCTGATTGGCCAACTTTTGCTGTCAATCACAGAACGATGAGCGACGACGCTGATAGGCTCGTTTTTTTGGTAATGCGCTAGAAACGCCCAGACAAGCCTTCAGGCCAGACTCACTCTTGGAATCAAATGGAAATGAGATTTCCGGAGGGAGGGGCTTTACCAGGCTAGTAAATATGTACACTTAAGACAAATAACATACTGTGTGTTTGTGTGTGTGTGTGTGTGTGTGTGTGTGTGTGTGTGTTAGGTATGGCTTAGGGATGATCTACTACAAGCAGGAGAAGTTCAACTTGGCAGAGATTCACTTCAAGAAAGCTCTGAGCATCAACCCTCAGTCATCAGTGTTACTGTGTCACATAGGAGTGGTACGTTATGTCATCAGTGTTACTGTGTCACATAGGAGTGGTACGTTATGTCATCAGTGTTACTGTGTCACATAGGAGTGGTACGTTATGTCATCAGTGTTACTGTGTCACATAGGAGTGATACGTTATGTCATCAGTGTTACTGTGTCACATAGGAGTGATACGTTATGTCCTCAGTGTTACTGTGTCACATAGGAGTGGTACGTTATGTCAGTGTTACTGTGTCACATAGGAGTGATACGTTATGTCAGTGTTACTGTGTCACATAGGAGTGATACGTTATGTCATCAGTGTTACTGTGTCACATAGGAGTGGTACGTTATGTCCTCAGTGTTACTGTGTCACATAGGAGTGGTACGTTATGTCCTCAGTGTTACTGTGTCACATAGGAGTGGTACGTTATGTCATCAGTGTTACTGTGTCACATAGGAGTGATACGTTATGTCCTCAGTGTTACTGTGTCACATAGGAGTGATACGTTATGTCATCAGTGTTACCGTGTCACATAGGAGTGATACGTTATGTCATCAGTGTTACCGTGTCACATAGGAGTGATACGTTATGTCATCAGTGTTACCGTGTCACATAGGAGTGATACGTTATGTCATCAGTGTTACTGTGTCACATAGGAGTGATACGTTATGTCATCAGTGTTACTGTGTCACATAGGAGTGATACGTTATGTCATCAGTGTTACTGTGTCACATAGGAGTGATACGTTATGTCCTCAGTGTTACTGTGTCACATAGGAGTGGTACGTTATGTCATCAGTGTTACCGTGTCACATAGGAGTGATACGTTATGTCATCAGTGTTACCGTGTCACATAGGAGTGATACGTTATGTCATCAGTGTTACTGTGTCACATAGGAGTGGTACGTTATGTCATCAGTGTTACCGTGTCACATAGGAGTGATACGTTATGTCCTCAGTGTTACCGTGTCACATAGGAGTGATACGTTATGTCATCAGTGTTACTGTGTCACATAGGAGTGATACGTTATGTCATCAGTGTTACTGTGTCACATAGGAGTGATACGTTATGTCATCAGTGTTACTGTGTCACATAGGAGTGGTACGTTATGTCATCAGTGTTACTGTGTCACATAGGAGTGGTACGTTATGTCATCAGTGTTACTGTGTCACATAGGAGTGATACGTTATGTCCTCAGTGTTACTGTGTCACATAGGAGTGATACGTTATGTCATCAGTGTTACTGTGTCACATAGGAGTGATACGTTATGTCCTCAGTGTTACTGTGTCACATAGGAGTGATACGTTATGTCATCAGTGTTACTGTGTCACATAGGAGTGATACGTTATGTCATCAGTGTTACTGTGTCACATAGGAGTGATACGTTATGTCATCAGTGTTACTGTGTCACATAGGAGTGGTACGTTATGTCCTCAGTGTTACTGTGTCACATAGGAGTGGTACGTTATGTCATCAGTGTTACTGTGTCACATAGGAGTGATACGTTATGTCATCAGTGTTACTGTGTCACATAGGAGTGATACGTTATGTCCTCAGTGTTACTGTGTCACATAGGAGTGATACGTTATGTCATCAGTGTTACTGTGTCACATAGGAGTGATACGTTATGTCCTCAGTGTTACTGTGTCACATAGGAGTGATACGTTATGTCATCAGTGTTACTGTGTCACATAGGAGTGATACGTTATGTCATCAGTGTTACTGTGTCACATAGGAGTGATACGTTATGTCATCAGTGTTACTGTGTCACATAGGAGTGGTACGTTATGTCCTCAGTGTTACTGTGTCACATAGGAGTGATACGTTATGTCATCAGTGTTACTGTGTCACATAGGAGTGATACGTTATGTCCTCAGTGTTACTGTGTCACATAGGAGTGATACGTTATGTCCTCAGTGTTACTGTGTCACATAGGAGTGATACGTTATGTCCTCAGTGTTACTGTGTCACATAGGAGTGATACGTTATGTCATCAGTGTTACTGTGTCACATAGGAGTGATACGTTATGTCCTCAGTGTTACTGTGTCACATAGGAGTGATACGTTATGTCATCAGTGTTACTGTGTCACATAGGAGTGATACGTTATGTCATCAGTGTTACTTTATGTTAATTAAAGCTCAGAGTTCAGTGTTACCGTGTCACATAGGAGTGGTACGTTCATTAATAATGTTAATCATAATGTTAATTAATGTTAATTAATGTTCAGTCTTACTGTGTCACATATAGTGGTATGCCAGTGTATGGCATTCTGATATCACGTCATTTATCACATGATGATATTTCATTTACAGTCATATTCTGAATGCTGGTGACATGTTGGACATGAATACAGACACAAAGTGTATTTTGTCACCATATTGATTTATATTTCACATGTTTTACATGTTATGTAGCTTTATTGTGAGTTAAACTTACAATCCTCACTTAGCCTACTATGTTCTGTTACACTGTGTGTGTGTGTGTGTGTGTGTGTGTGTGTGTGTGTGTGTGTGTGTGTGTGCAGGTCCAACATGCTTTGAAGAAGTCAGACTGTGCTTTAGAGACTCTGAACAGAGCCATCAACATCGACCCCAAAAACCCCCTGTGCAAATTCCACAGAGCCTCCATACTGTTCGCTAACGAGAAATACAAGGTACATATTTATACTGTTTATACATATAATACTACATGCATATAATACTACATACATATAATACTACATACATATAATACTACATACATATAATACTACATACATATAATACTACATACATATTACATACATATAATACTACATACATATAATACTACATACATATAATACTACATACTGTTCACTAATGAGAAATACAAGGTACATATATTATTAATACTATTAATACTATACATGGTTGCTGTGGTTTATTGAGAACAACGGGAATCTGAGCCGGTCTTATTATAATTATTATTACTAGTCCATACCCGTGGGGGGATATGCGCACATGATCTGGCAACCCGGGAGCCATTCATCCCATAGCTCGCGGGGCCATCCCACAGCTGGGCAGCCGTAACCATGGCGACATTCTCTTTACATAAAAACGCTAATAAACAGCTGACAGTTTGGGAAAGCGAAAAACAGGCTTTGTTGTTCCGTGCACATGGTAATGTGTGTGTGTGTGTGTGTGTGTGTGTGTTCCAGGCTGCTCTACAGGAGTTAGAGGAGTTGAAACAAATCGTTCCCAAAGAGTCTCTGGTTTACTTCCTCATCGGCAAGGTAACCTGACCTTTGAACTTTAACCTCTAGGTGTATAAGAAGTTGGGTCAGACCAAGCCCCCAGAGTTGCTGAGAAACATTGAAGCCGCCACCCCAGTGGCCAAAGCTGGAACTGCAGGCGGGGAGAAATACATGCACGCGCAAAACATGCTGAGAGATATTTATACATATAAATATGTAAACATAGTATACATACATACATATGCATTTACATATAAATATGCATCTCGAGTGTATTTAATAAATATATCGCGTTCAATCCTTGACACACGGGCTGCCGTAGAACGCAAAAAGGACACTAGTGCGCATGCTCATAACTCTATGGGGGTACAAAATCAAACCAATAATTCTACTTCCGGCAGGTTTCCGGGTGCTTCAAAACGCCACTGAGCACATTCATTGAAATGATAGCTGGGGGCGGGGCAATCCGCCCTCTAGTTATATTATACCTCTATGGGTCAGACTCATCTAGCTCTGATGAGCTTCTGGTGTAGAAGTTTATAGTGTGTATATAAGTAGTTTATAGTGTGTATAGTGTGTATATAAGTAGTTTATAGTGTGTATAGTGTGTATAGAAGTAGTTTATAGTGTGTTTAAGAGCTATGTAGAGCTATTTGTAGAGCACCTTTCATGACATGACATGCAGCTCAAAGTGCTTCACAGCAACAATACAATTACAACTACTTTAACAATAAAGCAAAAAAAAGAAAAGCATAAAACATTCAAATAATAGCAAAAGGCAGTGAATCAGGCAATACAGTGAGGACATGGATAACAACACTTACAAATCTACCACAAAATCAGCTAAAAGCAAGAGTGAGAAGTAGGTCTTGAGCTGTGATTTAAAGATATCCACAGAGGCTGTCTTAGGTGTAATGGTGCTTTAAAGCTATCCACAGAGGTCGCGTGTCTTAGGTGTAATGGTGCTTTAAAGCTATCCACAGAGGTCTGTCTTAGGTGTAATGGTGCTTTAAAGCTATCCACAGAGGTCTGTCTTAGGTGTAATGGTGCTTTAAAGCTATCCACAGAGGTCTGTCTTAGGTGTAATGGTGCTTTAAAGCTATCCACAGAGGTCTGTCTTAGGTGTAATGGTGCTTTAAAGCTATCCACAGAGGTCTGTCTTAGGTGTAATGGTGCTTTAAAGCTATCCACAGAGGTCTGTCTTAGGTGTAATGGTGCTTTAAAGCTATCCACAGAGGTCTGTCTTAGGTGTAATGGTGCTTTAAAGCTATCCACAGAGGTCTGTCTTAGGTGTAATGGTGCTTTAAAGCTATCCACAGAGGCTGTCTTAGGTGTAATGGTGCTTTAAAGCTATCCACAGAGGTCTGTCTTAGGTGTAATGGTGCTTTAAAGCTATCCACAGAGGCTGTCTTAGGTGTAATGGTGCTTTAAAGCTATCCACTGAGGTCTGTCTTAGGTGTAATGGTGCTTTCAAGATATCCACAGAGGCTGTCTTAGGTGTAATGGTGCTTTAAAGCTATCCACAGAGGCTGTCTTAGGTGTAATGGTGCTTTAAAGCTATCCACAGAGGCTGCCTGTCTTAGGTGTAATGGTGCTTTAAAGCTATCCACAGAGGTCTGTCTTAGGTGTAATGTTGCTTTAAAGCTATCCACAGAGGCTGTCTTAGGTGTAATGGTGCTTTAAAGCTATCCACAGAGGCTGTCTTAGGTGTAATGGTGCTTTAAAGCTATCCACAGAGGCCTGTCTTAGGTGTAATGGTGCTTTAAAGCTATCCACAGAGGTCTGTCTTAGGTGTAATGGTGCTTTAAAGCTATCCATAGAGGCCTGTCTTAGGTGTAATGGTGCTTTAAAGCTATCCACAGACGCTGTCTTAGGTGTAATGTTGCTTTAAAGCTATCCACAGAGGCTGTCTTAGGTGTAATGGTGCTTTAAAGCTATCCACAGAGGTCTGTCTTAGGTGTAATGGTGCTTTAAAGCTATCCATAGAGGCCTGTCTTAGGTGTAATGGTGCTTTAAAGCTATCCACAGACGCTGTCTTAGGTGTAATGTTGCTTTAAAGCTATCCACAGAGGCTGTCTTAGGTGTAATGGTGCTTTAAAGCTATCCACAGAGGTCTGTCTTAGGTGTAATGTTGCTTTAAAGCTATCCACAGAGGTCTGTCTTAGGTGTAATGGTGCTTTAAAGCTATCCACAGAGGTCTGTCTTAGGTGTAATGGTGCTTTAAAGCTATCCACAGAGGTCTGTCTTAGGTGTAATGGTGCTTTAAAGCTATCCACAGAGGTCTGTCTTAGGTGTAATGGTGCTTTAAAGCTATCCACAGAGGCTGTCTTAGGTGTAATGGTGCTTTAAAGCTATCCACAGAGGTCTGTCTTAGGTGTAATGGTGCTTTAAAGCTATCCACAGAGGCTGTCTTAGGTGTAATGGTGCTTTAAAGCTATCCACTGAGGTCTGTCTTAGGTGTAATGGTGCTTTCAAGATATCCACAGAGGCTGTCTTAGGTGTAATGGTGCTTTAAAGCTATCCACAGAGGCTGTCTTAGGTGTAATGGTGCTTTAAAGCTATCCACAGAGGCTGCCTGTCTTAGGTGTAATGGTGCTTTAAAGCTATCCACAGAGGTCTGTCTTAGGTGTAATGTTGCTTTAAAGCTATCCACAGAGGCTGTCTTAGGTGTAATGGTGCTTTAAAGCTATCCACAGAGGCTGTCTTAGGTGTAATGGTGCTTTAAAGCTATCCACAGAGGCCTGTCTTAGGTGTAATGGTGCTTTAAAGCTATCCACAGAGGTCTGTCTTAGGTGTAATGGTGCTTTAAAGCTATCCATAGAGGCCTGTCTTAGGTGTAATGGTGCTTTAAAGCTATCCACAGACGCTGTCTTAGGTGTAATGTTGCTTTAAAGCTATCCACAGAGGCTGTCTTAGGTGTAATGTTGCTTTAAAGCTATCCACAGAGGTCTGTCTTAGGTGTAATGTTGCTTTAAAGCTATCCACAGAGGCTGTCTTAGGTGTAATGGTGCTTTAAAGCTATCCACAGAGGCTGTCTTAGGTGTAATGGTGCTTTAAAGCTATCCACAGAGGCCTGTCTTAGGTGTAATGGTGCTTTAAAGCTATCCACAGAGGTCTGTCTTAGGTGTAATGGTGCTTTAAAGCTATCCATAGAGGCCTGTCTTAGGTGTAATGGTGCTTTAAAGCTATCCACAGACGCTGTCTTAGGTGTAATGTTGCTTTAAAGCTATCCACAGAGGCTGTCTTAGGTGTAATGTTGCTTTAAAGCTATCCACAGAGGTCTGTCTTAGGTGTAATGGTGCTTTAAAGCTATCCACAGAGGTCTTTTTCCAAAATGGAAACCCTGATGTATAAGTGTATAGTGTGTATATATAGTGTGTATATAAGTGTATCTTGTGTGTAGGTCTTATATATAGATGTATAAGTGTATAGTGTGTATATATAGTGTGTATATAAGTGTATCTTGTGTATATAAGTGTATAGTGTGTATATATAGTGTGTATATAAGTGTATCTTGTGTATATAAGTGTATAGTGTGTGTATATATAGTGTGTATATAAGTGTATCTTGTGTATAGGTCTTCTATATAGATGTATAA
>NC_137615.1:757500-767500 GCF_963280865.1 Gymnoscopelus braueri
CTTTCAAACATGTGTATTTGTGTATTTTCTTCATTAAAGAAAATAAATACTTTACATCCACAGGATGTCAGCCAGGGAGAGGGGAGGGAGAAGCAAACCACGCCTACTTAGGAGACCATAGGCTTTGTGTACTATTTGGCCTCTAGTGGCTCCACTTGGCATTGTGTATCTTCCTTAATTAACAATCTTTGAGGTGACTACACAGGTGTAGTTTTAATCAAAACCAACCCCGTATAGAGACACAGCCGACTACAAATTCACGCCCACTATTGAGACAGTGCCCCCACTGGAGGCCCGGGAGAACGATGTACTGCAGCTGTCAATGCAATCCCTATGAGAGGATATTCTACTTTTAAAATGATCCTACATGAACTGGAGACCATATAGATTTAAATAACAATGTTTCCAAATGCATGGAGTGTCTTTATCAACATATAATATAATATAATAAGAATGGGGAAGTAGTGCTGTCAAAAGCCCATAATATAACTAATAATGGGGGGAAGTAGTGCTGTCAAAAGCCCATAATATAACTAATAAGAATGGGGGAAGTAGTGCTGTCAAAAGCCCATAATATAACTAATAAGAATGGGGAAGTAGTGCTGTCAAAAGCCCATAATATAACTAATAAGAATGTGGGAAGTAGTGCTGTCAAAAGCCCATAATATAACTAATAAGAATGGGGAAGTAGTGATGTCAAAAGCCCATAATATAACTAATAAGAATGGTGGAAGTAGTGCTGTCAAAAGCCCATAATATAACTAATAAGAATGGGGAAGTAGTGCTGTCAAAAGCCCATAATATAACTAATAAGAATGGGGAAGTAGTGCTGTCAAAAGCCCATAATATAACTAATAAGAATGGGGGAAGTAGTGCTGTCAAAAGCCCATAATATAACTAATAAGAATGGGGGAAGTAGTGCTGTCAAAAGCCCATAATAATATAACCTGCCATGAACTCGTGACACAGAGGTTTTGTGTGTCAGTGAGCGTGGTTCACAATCTGCGCATGCCGCGTCCGCAACTAGACTGAATGCGAACGGCCTTCTCCTGTCACGTTGAAGGCAAGGGGCCGGAGGGGGGGGATTGATTGATTGATTGATTGATTGAGAGAGACTTTGACAGGGACCATTTTCGAATTGCACCTCCTGAGGGTGTAACTTATGAGAAACTACACAAATAAAACCTGGTGAAACAGTTGCGTGCATTAAGATGAGGATAAAGGAAACATTCAGTCTAAATACATTAAGATGAGGATAAAGGAAGACTCGTTAAGCACTGAGCTTGTTTAAGATGAAAACCCCATGCACACAAATCATGATGACATATAAGAGACAGACAGATATACACACTACTATACATATAAGAGACATACAGATATACACACTACTATACATATAAGAGACAGACAGATATACACACTACTATACATATAAGAGACAGACAGATATACACACTACTATACATATAAGAGACAGACAGATATACACACTACTATACATATAAGAGACAGACAGATATACACACTACTATACATATAAGAGACAGACAGATATACACACTACTATACATATAAGAGACACACATATATACACACTACTATACATATAAGAGACAGACAGATATACACACTACTATACAGAATGTCATACAATCAGCTTACAGGTTACTGGTATGAAGAGTAGGTTAAGACTTAGACAGGGGCCATTTTCAAATTGCAGCCTCCTGAAGGTGTATCTTTAGGGCAGTTTTGAAAGTGAGTAGGGTTTTACACTCCTTTACTCCTTTTGGTAGGGCATTTAGGGTTAGGGTTTAGGTAAGGGTGGGTTAGGGGTTAGGTTAGGGTTAGGGTCTAGGTAAGGTTAGGTTAGGTAGTTTAGTAGACCTTGTATTGTGGGTTAGGGTTTAGGTAAGGTTAGGTTATGTTAGGGTTTATAGGTATGGTTAGGTTAGGTTAGGTAGTTTAGTAGACCTTGTATTGTGGGTTAGGGTTAAGGTAAGGTTAGGTTAGGTAGTTTAGTAGACCTTGTATTGTGAAATTGTACTTCCATGTACTGTTGTTCTCATGTCTTACTAAATAAAGTACATCAATCAATCAATAATCCCCACCAAGAGAGTAAAAAAAGAAAAAACGTTCCAGTCATTATTCAGTCCGACTTCACTGTTGCCTATAGTAGCCTTTACATAAATGATACAGTATTTGTACTTAGGCTGTTGTGAAAGTTTATAATATTTAGAGAAATTTAAAGTTTCAAATACAAAAGTAGTAGCAGTGGCGTACCCACCACAGAGGCAAGGCAGGCGGCCAACTAAAATCTCACCTCCCCTAGAAAATAAAGTTAAAGACTGACAGGCAGTGACAGGCAGTGAAAAAATGTGTCCGCCTCCTCGTCTATTCACGCGGGCCGTATCCATTCCATTCAGCAGAGCGACCCTCGCCTATAGTGATGCAAATGTATGCCTTTATCTTCATGGGGTGCCAGGAGTGCCAGGGGTCGGGGTCTGGGCCATCACCTGTACTCACCTGGCATAAAAGGGGCTCTAAGGTGTACCAACGTCGCGTCACCAAAAGTTTGCCACGCCCCCTTTTCGACGCTACAGCCCTTGAGGGGTCAGACTGTACATAGAGACGGGTTTAAGACTAGAGAGTGACGGTGGTTTGTGTTTGTAAACATTAACTTCTTTGCCGACTACATAGTGATCAGTGCACACTGTACATGTGTGGCTGGTCTATGAGAAAGCTGTTCACATGTTGCAGCTCTCCTCTTGAAGATTGAATACAGTGTGAGGCTAACAATGTATTCAAGAGAAGAGACTCGTATGGCTTGGATCTCAGCTGTACGACACAAATAATTAACGTTCAACAACCTGTTATCTATCCCAGCAACACACTCTCGCAAGATTTGGGAAGATATCTGGAGGGTCCATCTCGGTCCATCTGCAGTCTGACGGACGAGACATAGAGGGCTCTGTCTGTCCCTTATATTATATTGTATTATTATATTAGATTTTAACTCTATGCTCTGTCCCCATAAGATGTTCTAAAAACTGATAAACTGAGATTCTATATGCGAATGTAGTAGGCCTACGTGAAATCATTATGGACATTTCAAAAATTAAATATTTTTTTTGTTCCAATGCTCAATAATATAATTTTCCATTATTAACTGTCTTGGTTGATGGGTATGATTTGGGAATCATGACATTTTGCTAAACATAACATTCATGCTAAACACATTATAGTCTATAGTGGTAAAATATATACCTTATAAATAAAAAGACCTGTTACAATGTTGAGCAGAAACAGGAGCACATCTAGCATAATAAGACACATAATGTTTGTTGGGGGAATTTCATAGGTTTCTTAAAAGCATCTTTTTGCAATACATGTATCGTAAAGTGAGGAGCCGGTGCCCTTTTCCGAGTTTAAGACTAAGCTCAGGAGTTTCGAGGACACTGAGAAGATGTGCAGAGCAGCAGCATCGGGCGACAACGTAATGAAGACCCAGGTGCAACCGACTGTACAACGGACGAGTGCAGGTGACCAGCGAGGAGCTGGGAGCGGTGATGTGGTGTGCTACCGATGCGGCGTGAGGGGGCACCTAGCTAAAATATGCCGCGAGCAGTAGTGGTGTAACCACTGTCGGAGTTCCACACACCGTTACGCAGCCTGCAGAAGGAGACTGCAACGGCGAGATGAAGTGCAGAGAGTGTCGGAGGAGGACGGCGGTAGCGAGTATTCATTCCGAGCGAGCGATGACTGTGATGCCGGGATTCAGCAAGGACGTCGTGTCAAGCAGACAGGTCTGATGGTCGACACGGGAGCGACTTCCCACATCATCACAGACATCACAAAGTTCACCACGTTTGACGACAGATTCCAGTCAAAGACACACTGCATGGAGTTGGCTGACGGTACGAGATGCAATGGAGTGGCAGAGCGCAGAGGAGATGCTGAGGTTATCCTGATCGACAGCAGGGGGCAACACCACACAACCACCTTGACACAGGCGTTGTACATCCCCACATATCCACAGGACATCTTTTCTGTGCAAGCAGCAACCACCAGAGGTGCCACTGTCATCTTCACGAAAGGTAAAAATGTTCTGAAGTACAGAGATGGTACACAATTCAACATCCATGTGTACAACAGACTGTACTATTTGAACACTGTGAACAATGATTGTGATCAGAGCCGTCTGGGAGAAATGCGGGGCCCGGTGCGAAGGCGCGTGCGCGCCCCCATTCGCGCGCGCAATTTTTTTGCGGTTTTGGGCGGATATTTCCGAGTTTTTGGTGGTTATTTGTGGTTATTTCTTTTTATAACTCTTAATAAATGTGATTCTGTTCATTAAAAAAAAAAAAAAAAAAAAATGGATTGTGATGACCAATGTTATGCGAGTTACAATATGCAGACATGGCATGAGATTCTAGGCCTTTACAATTTTGGTGATATTCAAAAATTACCGAGTGTTGTTGAAGGAATGTCAATCAATGATAAAAATGACAAATCTGTCCTGCAATGTGATGTATGCACTGAGGGAAAGTTTGTTCAAACTAGGAGCAGGGAGCCAGATGTCAGAGCCAAAGCAGCTCTAGTATTGGTACACACTGATTTGGCAGGGCCAGTAGACCCAGCATCTAAAGATGGCCATAAATATGCAATATCATTCACTGATGATTATTCGAGTGCAGTATTTGTGTACTTTCTGAAAAACAAAAGTGATGCTGTACAAGCTACTGAGAAATTCCTTGCAGATACAGCCCCTTATGGGAAGGTTAAACGCATCAGGTCTGACAATGCATTAGAGTTCATGGGTAATAACTACCAGTCATTACTCAGTAGAAATGGTATCAAACATGAGACATCTGCTCCATACTCGCCACAGCAGAATGGCACAGCAGAGAGAAACTGGCGTACCTTATTTGACATGGCAAGGTGTATGTTAATAGAAAGCCAGTTACCAAAAGGGCTATGGACCCACGCAGTACAGACAGCTGCTATTATTAGAAACCGGTGCTTTAACAACCGCACAAAACAGACACCTTATTTTATGCTGACAGGAAAACGACCAAATCTGTCTAGGATGCATAAGTTTGGGTCAAAGTGTTATGCCTACAAACAGGAGAAGAAGAAACTTGATGCAAGATGTGACAAAGGGATTTTTGTTGGGTATGACAAAAATAGCCCAGCCTATTTGGTTTACTATCCCAACAGTGGTAAAGTGCAAAAGCACAGGTTGATTAAGTGTGTGACCCCATCCATTGCAGAGCGACAGACACAGACGGACAAGCCAGTTGATGATGATGATTCTGAGGTACCGAGATGGGCTAATGGGTCTAGTAAAAATCACTCACTCCTACCACCAGAGCAGGAGCAGGTTCACGAGCCTGTAGTAGCTACACCTCAGGAGAGCCAGGTACAGACAGATGAGGCTAAACATCAGCCTGAACGTTACCCATCTAGAGTGAGGATGAAACCAGCCTATTTGAGAGACTATGTAACTAATGAAAGTGAAGACCAGGTTCAGATGAATGTAGACCACTGTTACAGATTAATGTCTAATGTACCCCTTACATTCGGGGAAGCTGTAACATCACCTAACTCAAAAGAATGGTCGAGTGCAATGGATGAGGAAATGGAATCACTGAGTGAAAACGATACATTTACCCTAACCAGACTGCCAGAGGGCAAGAAAGCAGTGGGGGGTAGATGGGTGTATGCTTTAAAAACCAATGTAGACGGATCTGACAAATTCAAGGCACGTTATGTAGCCAAAGGGTACAGCCAAAAGCTTGGTGTAGATTATGATGAGACCTTTTCCCCTACTGCTAACCTTACAAGTGTAAGAGTGTTAATGCAAAAAGCAGCACAAGAGAATCTGATTTTACATCAGATGGATGTCAAAACAGCCTACCTACATGCTCCAATAGATTTCGAGATTTACATGAAACAACCAGAGGGTTATGAAGTTGCATGGTGACAAAGTGGTGACATGCTGGTGTGTAAATTGAAGAAATCTCTATGGTTTAAAACAATCGGGTAGAAATTGGAACAGGACATTGCATGATTGTTTGACTGAAAATCAGTTTATTCAAAACCCAGCTGATCATTGTGTTTACACAAGGGAAATGGAGAACCAAAAAGTGTTCATTTTGTTTTGGGTTGATGATATCATTATTGCAACCAGTAATGAAAATGTGATGACAGATGTCAAAGAGATGCTCACAGCCAAGTTCAGAATGAAACTTTTTCTTGGTATTGATTTTGAACAAAGTGACCACTGTGTAAAGATGTCACAGAAAAAGTATATTGAGAAAATACTTCTCAGGTTTGACATGCAAGATTGCAAGCCAAGAGTGACACCTTGTGAGGCAAAACTTAACTACACTGATAATATCGAGGTAATGTGTGATGTCAGAAAGTACAGAGAGGCTGTAGGCAGCCTAATCTACCTGACCACATGTACCAGGCCAGATCTGAGTTTTGTAGTCGGTAAACTTTCAATACTTTTCTGAGCCAACAGAAGAACAGTGGACCACTGTAAAACATGTACTTAGATATCTGAAGGGCACCATTGATAAGCAGTTATGCTACAGAACGAGTGACAAGCAACTAGGAATGCAAGCATTCAGTGATGCAAACTGGGCAGAAGATGCAAGTGACAGACGTAGCACTAGTGGTTATTGTGTCAGCCTAAACCTAGATGGTCCTTTGATTTCGTGGAGATCTAAGAAGCAACCAACTGTAGCACTCTCTACTTGTGAAGCAGAGTACATGGCTTTAGCAGCAACCCTACGAGAGTGTTTGTATTTGGTTCAACTGTTACGAGGTATTGATGGATTTCATTACATGCAGCCAAAGATTTATGAGGACAATCAAGGTACAATAGCTTTAGCTAAAAATCCTGTACAGAGACAAAGGTCAAAGCACGTTGACATAAAATATCATTTTGTAAGGTCAACTGTTAATGATGGGAAAATGGTTCTCGAGTATTGTCCTACAGAACACATGGTGGCTGATATTATGACCAAACCAGCTACAAAGTTGAAGTTGAAGAGTTTTGAAAGATTTATGTTTGGAGAGTAACATACAAGTTTTGAATTGGATTATTGCATTTAAGTTTGATTTATTGTATTTTTATTTTAATTTAAAAAAAAGGAGAAGAGAAATCTATCCAATGTAAGATCAAGTGGGGGTGTTGACATATTAGTCCAGGCATTTTAGGTCAAAATGGGGGTCAACCTCCCACTAATTGCAACAAAACCAAACTAAGCTGATTTTGTATCCTCAATTATGTCCTGAATCACAGAAAAAAAGTCGCAAGGAATCGTATGAAGGGAAAGTTCTGAAAATGACCTGTAAGTATAACGCTTTTTGGCCCTTTCTGCTAGATTTGACTGTTTGTATGTGTTCCTTGTAGCAAAACAAGGATACAGAATATCAGTGACAATAATTTATTATGATCACATAATCACACAACTGATCAAGTACTGATCAAACAACTCAATTAAATTATGCGCACACAATATCACACTACAAAATGTCAAAATGCTTAAATAGGTGATGTCACAATTTCCCATTGACGCCCATGTTAAAAAAGGATTTGAGCATGTTTTCTTGTCTAATTTCCACAAAAAAGTTCAATACTGCCCACTATCAACCAGAAACTGTTGGATGTAGTACAGCGCTTGTAAAAAGAAAAAGAAAAAAAACCTTAACCCTTCGAGTGCTATTGCTGCATTTTATGCATTGTTATGAACTAATGTTCATTTCATATACATTTTTATGTGAAGCACTTTAAGCTGCATTTTCTGTATGAAAGTGAAATAAAGTTATTATTATTAATATTATTAATATTATTATTATGAAGTGAATTAAAAATGTTTTAGAAATCAGAACTTTGATTTTTTTGTTTTGTTTTACTAAATCCGAAAATAGTCTGGCACTGTGAATTCCACCTGAGGTTTCGGAGGACAATCCCTGATCGAAATATGGTGAACTTCATCATGGAGATGCTGTCAAACCGCAGCTTCACTCTACAGACCAGTAATGGCCAGCACAGCTGGCTCAGATGACTGAGGAATGGTATTCCGTAAGGGTGTGTTCTCTCCTCAATGCTGTAACATCTACATCTATGACCTACCAGATACAACATGGGGCCAGGGTAGAGTGAACTGGAAACCGCAAGGTTCCCAGTTCGATCCCGGGCTGGGGGGCTCCCCCAGAGTTAGTGTCGAAGTGACCTTGAGCAAGACGCTGAACCCCTAATTGCTCCCGATGAGCAGGTTAGTGCCTTGCATGGTTTCCTCCGCCATCGGTGTATGAATGTGTGTGTGAATGGGTGAATGTAATGCACAATCTATGTAAAGCGCTTTGGATAAAAGCGCTATACAAATGCACCGTTTACCATTTACAACATGAAAAAAATATGGTTATGTGGACGACCTAGTCATCATGCTGAGATGACTAACATGGAAGCAAAGACCAACAGGATGGCCATAGCTGAATGGGTAGAGAGCCAGCCTCAGAAGCAGAAGATCTCAAGTTCGATTCCCGGCCCTGCCAAGTTGTTGATGTGTCCCGATGACAATACATTGAACACTTCTGAAACTTAATTTCTCCCACGGGATCAAATAGGTCTAATTATAATTGAAGGTGATGGAAGACGGTCTCAACCAAGACATGGGCACCATGGTAGCCTACCTCCGCAGGTGGCGTTTGTAGCTCAGCATTGGCAAGACAGTGTCGGCGGCATACCATCTTCGCAACAGAGAAGATGGTATCTTCACAACAAAATGCAGCGCTTTACATCAACAAAATCACATGCGCAGTGCTTCACATAAGAATGTATATGAAATGAACATGAAAACCGAGTGCATACAAATGCATAATGCATAACATACAGAAATGGCACTTGAAGGGTTAAGATTAGTTTGTTCTTCTTTTTTTTTTAACAAGCACTGTAATGCATCCAACACAGTTTATGGTTGATAGTGGACAGTATTGAACCTTTTGTGTGTAAATTAGACAAGGAAACATGCTTAAATATTTTTTAACATGGGCGTCAATGGGAAATTGTGACATCAGCACATCACATATTTAAGCATTTTTCAATATGTTCCACCACTGGGATTTCTTAGGACTTTTATTATGTTATAACTAACATATTTATGAAACAAAAAAAGTTGAAAGAGTTTCTGTTGCAATTTGTCCTAGGTTAACCCCTTATTATGCATAGAATGCCTATACTTAATATGCCTGTTTAGAATGGGCCACTTAATTGCAGCTTTCTTAAGAACCGCTCATCCAAACAAGTTCAAACTTGATACTGCATTTCTCTGGGTCCTCAGCAACACACCTGCCAAATGTCGACTTCATACAGTGTTCGGTTTTCAAGATATATAATTGTATGTGTAATAACAGTGTGGATGGTGGCCATTTTGAATTTTCCCTACATGCAATTCCTTGCGACTTTTTTCCTCTCATTCAGGACATATTTAGGATACAAAATCAGTTGAGTTTGTTTTTGTTGCAATTAGTGGGAGGTCAAGTGCCAATATTACTGGACTATATGCTCTCCATTGTGTCTGTATGTATACTCTTATTTTGAAGTGCACAACAGGAAGTGCTTGTTACTGACACTATAAAAAAGTGACTTAATAAATATGCCCTAGTTCAAAGTGCATGGGTTGAGATGATGCCTGATGTCTCCTTGTCCTCCTTATTCCTCCGTCTGTATTATTTCACTGAATTGTGGTGCACATGCAGATCGCTGTAGTGTTGCTCTGCCAACAATGTAAAGCATTTATTTTCTTTAATGAAGAAAATACACAAATACATATTATCCATATGACGTCAGCCAGGGAGAGGGGAGGGGGAGGGAGGTGGGATGGTCGGGGGAGAAGACAACCACGCCTACTTAGGAGACCGTTTGTAGGATTTGTGTACTACTTCGCCTCTAGTGGCTCCAATGGAGAATGTGTATCTTCCTATATTA
>NC_137615.1:770000-792500 GCF_963280865.1 Gymnoscopelus braueri
TTTATAGATCATCTGTACATAACATACATTAAACTATAGTTATTTAGTAGATTTATAGATCATCTGTACATAACATCAGAATCAGAATCAGAATCAGTTTTATTGTCACATCACAGGTTTACAAGGTAAAGAAGTGGGTGAAATTCGTTTTTGTACATCGTTCCCATCGCAACGTTAATCTCCATAGAAAGAAGAGGGGGGGGGGGAGAGAAGAAGAGGGTGGGGGGC
The DNA here is from genome assembly GCF_963280865.1 of Gymnoscopelus braueri. Classification (NCBI taxonomy): domain Eukaryota; kingdom Metazoa; phylum Chordata; class Actinopteri; order Myctophiformes; family Myctophidae; genus Gymnoscopelus; species Gymnoscopelus braueri. The sequence continues at coordinate 770,229 of NC_137615.1, forward strand.
AAGTGGGAAGGAGATCAAAACAAGAGAGCAACAGAAGGCCAGACAAGTTATCTACATATTTACAAAGTACCTGAGATAATAAAAAACTAAGGTGCCTGATCATAGCAGCAATGTATGTATACTGTGCATGTTATACTTATACTGTGCATGATATACATATGGACGTTAAGGTGCTTAGAGAAAAGAGCACAATAAAAAAACAAAAAAAGTCAGTGCGTTATACATGGGATTAAGGTGCAAAAGGTCAGTGCGTGTCCACCTAGGGTGGACTGACCCTAGTATAATCCGCAAGTAGCTCCATGAGGGAGTGCAGCAAAAAAGTCATTTTTTAAACTAAACTAGAGTTATTTAGTAGATTTATAGATCATCTGTACATAACATACATTAAACTAGAGTTATTTAGTAGATTTATAGATCATCTGTACATAACATACATTAAACTAGAGTTATTTAGTAGATTTATAGATCATCTGTACATAACAGACATTAAACTATAGTTATTTAGTAGATTTATAGATCATCTGTACATAACAGACATTAAAACATCATGTATTCACTTATGGCTGATCCACACGTCTGAGCTTACAGATCAGCTATTTTCTGTATATTTTTGGTAACTTTAAGTACATTTTGTTGTCATTACTTTTGTATCAGAGTATTTCTACCTGGTATAATTCATACTTACTGGAGTACTTCTGTCACTACGTACTGTTCCTTTAAGTTACACACCAGTTCCTGCTTTTATGATTGACAGGCTCATTCCATTCCAAGGAGGGATCCCGCCTCCTTTGGGGTGGTTTGTGGGTTGTGTGTGTGTGTGTGTGTGTGTGTGTGTGTGTGTGTGTGTGTGTGTGTGTGTGTGTGTGTGTGTGTGTGTGTGTGTGTGTGTGTGTGTGTGTGTGTGTGTGTGTGTGTGTGTGTGTGTGTGTGTGTGTGTGTGGGCGTGCACTAGGACAACATTCCAGTGTGTTCGAGGTGGGTGTGGTGTAGTGTGTGTGTGTATGTGTGTGTGTGTGTGTGTGTGTGTGTGTGTGTGTGTGTGTGTGTGTGTGTGTGTGTGTGTGTGTGTGTGTGTGTGTGTGTGTGTGTGGACACAGTAGAAGTCACAACAACATTGAGAAACATTCAAGTTGAAAACCTTTGAATGAAACACGTTTCACTAAGACACCAAGCTCAGTGAAACACCCCCTACCGTATAATACAGTACCTGTCTGTCTGTCTGTCTGTCTGTCTTGTATAACTTTTGTCACATCACAGATTTACAGTGTAAAACAGTGGTTGAACTTATTACTATCATTTCAAGTTTTCAGGAAAGGGAAGAAGAATAGAAACAGATCAGATCTTCCTGATATGAGTGAAATATATGTGATATTTACTAAGGTTCATTGTTTACCTGTGATCCTATAGTTTACTGAGACACTACACTGTCTCTGTATTCTATGATCCTATAGTTTACTGAGACACTACACTGTCTTTCTGTATTCTATGATCCTATAGTTTACTGAGACACTACACTGTCTCTCTGTATTCTATGATCCTATAGTTTACTGAGACACTACACTGTCTCTGTATTCTATGATCCTATAGTTTACTGAGACACTACACTGTCTCTGTATTCTATGATCCTATAGTTTACTGAGACACTACACTGTCTCTGTATTCTATGATCCTATAGTTTACTGAGACACTAAACTGTCTCTGTATTCTATGATCCTATAGTTTACTGAGACACTAAACTGTCTCTGTATTATATGATCCTATAGTTTACTGAGACACTACATTGTCTCTCTGTATTCTATGATCCTATAGTTTACTGAGACACTACACTGTCTCTGTATTCTATGATCCTATAGTTTACTGAGACACTACACTGTCTATGTATTCTATGATCCTATAGTTTACTGAGACACTACACTGTCTCTGTATTCTATGATCCTATAGTTTACTGAGACACTAAACTGTCTCTGTATTCTATGATCCTATAGTTTACTGAGACACTAAACTGTCTCTGTATTATATGATCCTATAGTTTACTGAGACACTACATTGTCTCTCTGTATTCTATGATCCTATAGTTTACTGAGACACTACACTGTCTCTGTATTCTATGATCCTATAGTTTACTGAGACACTACACTGTCTATGTATTCTATGATCCTATAGTTTACTGAGACACTACACTGTCTCTGTATTCTATGATCCTATAGTTTACTGAGTGACAGAGTTGACATGGTATGAGACAGTTAAAATAGCAGCTAAATAAAATATACAGTATATAGTAATAGCATAATTACCTAAGTCCTTTTTGGCCATTTCTGTACTCTCCTAGCAGCTGCTTCATTGTGCATTATATTGTGCCTTATACATGATATTTTGCCTTATACATTATATTGTGCCTTATACATTATATTGTGCCTTATACATTATATTGTGCCTTATACATTATAATGTGCCTTATACATTATATTGTGCCTTATACATTATAATTTGCCTTATACATTATATTGTGCCTTATACATTATATTGTGCCTTATACATTATATTGTGCCTTATACATTATATTGTGCCTTATACATTATAATGTGCCTTATACATTATATTTTGCCTTATACATTATATTGTGCCTTATACATTATATTGTGCCTTATACATTATATTGTGCCTTATACATTATAATGTGCCTTATACATTATATTGTGCCTTATACATTATAATGTGCCTTATACATTATATTGTGCCTTATACATTATAATGTGCCTTATACATTATATTTTGCCTTATACATTATAATTTACCTTATACATTATATTGTGCCTTATACATTATATTGTGCCTTATACATTATATTGCCTATGTCCTCAGCCTATTAGAATGCTTGTTATTTTCCAAAATCACTTTTATGTAAACTTTTTTACTTTTGGAATGTAAGAAGCATTGTGATAGGCTGAGGACAATGGCAATAAAGCAGGATGAATCAGTGTTAGGAGAGACTATTAAGACAAAGCAGTGTGTCTACGTAGGTGGTGCACCTCTTACTGGCTCCACTGTGACACTGCAGTGTGTCTACGTAGGTGGTGCACCTCCCACTGGCTCCACTGTGACACTGCAGTGTGTCTACGTAGGTGGTGCACCTCCTACTGGCTCCACTGTGACACTGCAGTGTGTCTACGTAGGTGGTGCACCTCCTACTGGCTCCACTGTGACACTGCAGTGTGTCTACGTAGGTGGTGCTTCTTATTTTTCCTGGGTTTGCCCCGGGTTAACTCCATAGTGTCAGTTTGTCCTGGGTTAACTCCATAGTGTCAGTTTGTCCTGGGTTAACTCCATAGTGTCAGTTTGTCCTGCGTTAACTCCATAGTGTCAGTTTGTCCTGGGTTAACTCCATAGTGTCAGTTTGTCCTGGGTTAACTCCATAGTGTCAGTTTGTCCTGGGTTAACTCCATAGTGTCAGTTTGTCCTGGGTTAACTCCATAGTGTCAGTTTGTCCTGGGTTAACTCCATAGTGTCAGTTTGTCCTGGGTTAACTCCATAGTGTTAGTTTGTCCTGGGTTAACTCCATAGTGTCAGTTTGTCCTGGGTTAACTCCATAGTGTCAGTTTGTCTTGGGTTAACTCCATAGTGTCAGTTTGCTTGCCACTAATACAGTGTGCCTGACGCAGTGCCCTGCCAGTCAGCCATTGTTGTAGTCTGTACTCGACGTCATTTTGTAGTCCGACGTCATGTCCGGGTCCAAAAGGCACCAGCACCTCCACTCTTCATTGTAAACAAACATGTTGGAACCCGTAAATCTTTTTACAATAACCTCCTTTTTCAGAAATGAACCATTGAGGGTTAATAAGGGTCTTAATGCTAATATCATAGACAGTAAAAAGTAGGCTAATATATATATTTATATTTATTTATTATTGTTATTAACATTATAATATTACATTTTTATATGTATTTATATATATATATATATTTATATATAGATATATTTTTCCTCTTCTCTTTGTCATTGCCAGGAAAGCGGTAGAATGACACTTTAGTCGTTATTTTAGTCTCAGATCTGTTAAAACAGCGAGGGACACAGCACTGTGAGGGACACAGCACTGTGAGGGACACAACACTGTGAGGGACACAGCACTGTGAGGGACACAGCACTGTGAGGGACACAGCACTGTGAGGGACACAGCACTGTGAGGGACACAGCACTGTGAGGGACACAGCACTGTGAGGGACACAACACTGTGAGAGACACAGCACTGTCTGTGAGGGACACAGCACTGTGAGGGACACAACACTGTGAGGGACACAACACTGTCTGTGAGGGACACAACACTGTGAGGGACACAGCACTGTGAGGGACACAGCACTGTGAGAGACACAGCACTGTCTGTGAGGGACACAGCACTGTGAGGGACACAGCACTGTGAGGGACACAACACTGTGAGGGACACAACACTGTGAGGGACACAGCACTGTGAGGGACACAACACTGTGAGGGACACAGCACTGTGAGGGACACAACACTGTGAGGGACACAACACTGTGAGGGACACAGCACTGTGAGAGACACAGCACTGTCTGTGAGGGACACAGCACTGTGAGGGACACAGCACTGTGAGGGACACAGCACTGTGAGGGACACAACACTGTGAGGGACACAGCACTGTGAGGGACACAACACTGTGAGGGACACAACACTGTGAGGGACACAGCACTGTGAGAGACACAGCACTGTCTGTGAGGGACACAGCACTGTGAGGGACACAACACTGTGAGGGACACAGCACTGTGAGGGACACAACACTGTGAGGGACACAGCACTGTGAGGGACACAGCACTGTGAGGGACACAACACTGTGAGGGACACAGCACTGTGAGAGACACAGCACTGTCTGTGAGGGACACAGCACTGTGAGGGACACAACACTGTGAGGGACACAACACTGTGAGGGACACAGCACTGTGAGGGACACAGCACTGTGAGGGACACAACACTGTGAGGGACACAGCACTGTGAGGGACACAACACTGTGAGGGACACAGCACTGTGAGGGACACAGCACTGTGAGGGACACAACACTGTGAGGGACACAACACTGTGAGAGACACAGCACTGTCTGTGAGGGACACAGCACTGTGAGGGACACAACACTGTGAGGGACACAGCACTGTGAGGGACACAGCACTGTGAGGGACACAGCACTGTGAGGGACACAACACTGTGAGGGACACAGCACTGTGAGGGACACAACACTGTGAGGGACACAGCACTGTGAGGGACACAGCACTGTGAGGGACACAGCACTGTCTGTGAGGGACACAACACTGTGAGGGACACAACACTGTGAGGGACACAGCACTGTCTGTGAGGGACACAACACCGTGAGGGACACAACACTGTGAGGGACACAACACTGTGAGGGACACAGCACTGTCTGTGAGGGACACAGCACTGTGAGGGACACAACACTGTGAGACACAGCACTGTCTGTGAGGGACACAGCACTGTGAGGGACACAACACTGTGAGACACAGCACTGTCTGTGAGGGACACAGCACTGTGAGGGACACAGCACTGTCTGTGAGGGACACAGCACTGTGAGGGACACTGCACTGTGAGGGACACTGTGGCATATTGGGAAAATACACACTTGGACCCGGAAGTTATTCTGGCGGGGCACAACGTCACGGCTTAACAACCGAACAGTGAGTTACTCTTGTAGTCTTTCAGTCAGCCATTGTTGTAGTCTTTTACAGTGAGTCATTGTAGTCTTTACAGTCAGCCATTGTTGTAGTCTTTTACAGTGAGTCATTGTAGTCTTTACAGTCAGCCATTGTTGTAGTCTTTTACAGTCAGCCACTGTAGTTTTTCAGTCAGTGTTGCTGTCAGGACTCTGCTATTGTTTCCTCACAAAGATAGGAAGCGGAGCTGCTTGATGTCAGCGCCACACAGGAAGTGATGTCACAGCCTCACTGGACGTTCCTTCCACTTTGTGACTGGTTTGACCTCCTGAGAAACAGAAAGAGGTTCCATCATTTATCTGATCCTATGACATTATTAATAGTAATAATAATAATAATAATAATAATAATAATAATAATAATAATAATAACAATAACAATAACAATAACAACAATAAAAATAATAAAAGTAAAAAAATAAATAAAATAAAAATAATAATAATAATAATAATACTAACTTTATAGTGCAGTTACATAAACAAAAACAAACAAAAACCGAGGGGAGGGGCTGAGAATTGTAGGAATTACATTTAGTTTGCCTCGGTTTAATAGATAAATATTGTGAAAATCTTAAAAGTCAATTGTAACTTTATAAATGTGCAGATACCCTGATCCTAACCCTGTGTACACCAACACCTAACCCTAAAGATACCCTGATCCTGACCCTGATCCTGACCCTGTGTACACCAACACGCGTCAGAAAGTGTTGGATGGGGGGGGGGGGCCTTAACGGACGACTCGGAGAAACCAAACATGTTCAGTTCTTGGGCCGGCTGCTTGTGTGTGTGTGTGTGTGTGTGTGTGTGTGTGTGTGTGTGTGTGTGTGTGTGTGTGTGTGTGTGTGTGTGTGTGTGTGTATGTATAACTTGTACCGACATGACACACATACCTGTCATACCTTCACCCTTCCCCTCTCCTCTCTGTATCTCAAGACAAATCTCCTCTCCTCTCCTCTCCTCTCCTCTCCTCTCTCCTTTAAATAGACTATTATCTTATATAAACACATGGACAGAAGGAATGGACACTCTCCTTTCTGCTGATTATAGAACATTAGAATCACTATACATTATACCCGTTATACCCGTTATACCCGTTAGACCCGTTAGACCCGGTATACCCGGTATACCCGTTATACCACGGGTATAGCGGGTATAACGGGTATAACGGGTATAACGGGTGTAACGGGTGTAACGGGTATAACGGGTATAACGGGTATAACGGGTATAGCGGGTATAGCGGGTATAGCGGGTGTAACGGGTGTACCGGGTGTACCGGGTGTACCGGGTATAACGGGTATAACGGGTATAGCGGGTTTAGCGGGTATAACGGGTATAACGGGTTTAGCGGGTATACCGGGTGTGACGGGTATAACGGGTGTAACGGGTATAAAATATGACTTAGGGACATAATCTTATAATGTGACCTGTTGACCCCTCCCCCCTCCCCCCTCCCCTCAACTCAGGAATCCTGACTTTGACCTTTGACCTTCTGAGAGACTGAATCCTGCTGCTCGAGGGGCGGGGCCTGTGGAGGAGGGGTGGGGTCATAACGAGGGGCGGGGCCTGTGGAGGAGGGGTGGGGTCATAACGAGGGGCGGGGCCTGTGGAGGAGCCAGGTGGTTGTCATAAGGGGCGGGCCTGTGGAGGAGGGGTGGGGCCATAACGAGGGGCGGGGCCTGTGGAGGAGGGGCGGGGCCATAACGAAGGGCGGGGCCTAGAGAGGCACCAGGTCGTTGCCATAACGAGGGGCGGGGCCTCTAGAGGCACCAGGTGGTTGCCATAACGATGACGTCCTCCTCACTCACTGGAGGTAAGTTTGACTAATATATTACTTATTACGTATTACTACTTTAATAATAATTACTTATTAAAAAAAGTATTAAAAGTATTGAAAATGGGAAATACTCCAGTAAAGTAAAAAAATCCTCAAAAGTGTACTTAAGTACAGTACTTAAGTAAATGTACTTAGTTACTTTACAACACAGTCTACATCACATCATAACATTAATGATAAAGATACATTGTTTACATTTTGCAGGCGTGGGATTGATTATAATAATATAAAGGTGTTATTACATCACATCATAACATAGGGTTAGGGTGATGTTCTCTATAAATATTCTAATAGAGTACTCTATTACCTGTACTGTGTTCTACATCACATCATAACATAGGGTTAGGGTGATGTTCTCTATAAATACTCTAATAGAGTACTCTATTACCTGTACTGTGTTCTACATCACATCATAACATAGGGTTAGGGTGATGTTCTCTATATATATACTCTAATAGAGTAATCTATTACCTGTACTGTGTTCTACATCACATCATAACATAGGGTTAGGGTGATGTTCTCTATAAATACTCTAATAGAGTACTCTATTACCTGTACTGTGTTCTACATCACATCATAACATAGGGTTAGGGTGATGTTCTCTATATATATACTCTAATAGAGTACATTGGGTAATAGAGTACTCTATAGGGTTAGGGTGATGTTCTAACATGGTATTATAACATTAATGATAAAGATACATTGTTTACATTTTGCAGGCGTGGGATTGGTCCTGGTGGAGTTCCCCTACGAGTACGAGGGGCGGGACGGAGCGCTGGTGTCAATCAAGCCCAACGAGCGCTACGTCCTATTGGCCAAGACCAACGACCACTGGTGGCACGTGACCAAAGACGCTCTGGCCCGCCCCTTCTACATCCCCGCCAAGTACGTCCGCGAGCTGCCCAGTAACCCCCCCTCCCCCCTGGACCTCCCCCTGACCCCTGTGACCTCCACGGAACCCGCCCCCCTCCTGCTCCCCGTGCCCGTCCCGGGACCAAAGACCTCACACAGGTACACACACACACACACACACACACACACACACACACACACGCACACGCTCACGCACGCACGCACGCACGCACGCACGCACACATGTAACCCTAACCCATTAATAAATGATCTATAACAAGTAAGACGCACGAACGCGGGAAGCGAACGCAGCTCGAAAATAACAATAAGAAGAATAGAAAGGAATGTCTCAAACTAAGGCGTTTTTAACTTGCCATCCGGCCTGAAATATAAACAAATGACATGGAATTCTTAGATATCCCAATAGCTGAACTCGTCTAGATGCTTTTAGATGTGTTCTTTTTGACTGTAGCTGCTATATTTCTCTCAGAGGAGTGTAATTAGTCACCCAGGGGCAGGCGGATTTCAGCCACACTGACAGCCAATGAGAGCCACACGGACCACACGGACGCCACTTCCCATCCGCCTTGGGGACCATGTGCAGAGGAGAGGCCCAAGGACTGTCAGATCGGCGCACAATGCCGAGCCGCTCCATCGTGGCGAACTCCTCCCTGGCTATGGTCAGCTTGGCAGCATCCAGGCGGCGCGCTCGTGCGTAAACGGGCGGCCCCACAGTCGTGATGTAATGTTCCACTCCGTGCTTGGCAACGGAGGCAGAGAAAGCGGGGACCGTGAGAGCAGGGAACCTTGCGAGGAGGCACTGGTACACATCCCCCGTGGCGAGCATATTGGCGAGGGCAGGAGGCCCCGCCCCCCCCCAGTGTGCACGGGTATGTGTCAAAAGACACAGAGTCAATCAGCCGACGGTTCGCAACGTCCACTAACAGTCTGTGAGCACACAAGAAATCCGCACCCAGTATAGGTACCGACACAGAAGCAATAATAAAGTCCCAGCCAAACTGATGTCCATGGAAACATACGGTCACATACCTGGTACCAAACGTACGGATGGAAGTATCATTAGCCGCATCCAGCGGCGGTCCATGTCCGTTTCCCAAGGCGTCCGCGGCAGATGCTGGAAGGATGCTCCTCTGTGCGCCAGAATCCACCAGCAGGCGCCTACCAGAAGACGTGTCCTCAATTAACAGCAGCTCATTAATGACGCCAGCGCTCATAGCCGCTAACGACCGCCGGCTCTTGCGTTTCCCTGGTTACCGAAACAGCATGGTGGAGTGCAGCGCTTTGCCTTGGTGCCAAAACGGCGATGATAATAACATAGTCCACTATCATCCCTCTGTGTCTGATCCCTGCGATCAGACACTCGATCAGACACCGCAGCCACCACGTATTGGCGGAGGCCAGTAGTATTCTGTCCGCCTCCTCTGCTAATCCCCGGTAATCCTTGGTGCGCACTAGAGGCGAGCTGGCCAGAGCCGTGCGCACTGGAGTCGGGAGTTGCCGCAGGAAAAGTTGGACAAAAATAAACGTAGCGTCACCTTCACCGAGCAGTGCCAGCATGTTCTCCATCAGGTCTGTGGCTTTAGCGTCCCCCAATCCAGTGAGGGACAATAGACGCTCCGCGCGCTCCGCGTCGGACGGCTGAAACAGCCGCAACAGCTGCTCCTTGAGCGCGTTGTACTTTCCGTCTGCTGGCGGGTCTCTGAGGAATCCCATCACACGACGCGTGGTGGAGGAATCCAACGCTGCGACTACGTGGTAGTATTTGGTTGCATCCACCGTGATCCTGCGGAGGTGAAACTGCGCCTCAATATGTTGGAACCACAGAGCCGGATCATGTTGCCAAAACTCTGGTAACTTTACCGTAGCCGCAAACACCGCTGGGGCAACGACAGCCGCAGCAGCGGGCTCTGCGTTATCGACCATTATAATGTTCAATCAAACGTCAGGGTCGTCCGGTGTTCGGGGGGGGCCTGTGTGGTGGACACCAAAGAGTGATAATAGGTGGACACTAGATGGAGGTATCTCACCTCAGAATGGATTGGTGGGGTGGTAATGGGAGTAGATTAGGAGGTCATATAGGGAAGTGATTTACCTGTGTGTCTTGATGCAATTGTTTGGAAGTAAAGATCAGAGACTCCATACTCCGTCTGTTCGTCTCATTCTCACTAACTTCCACAGGTTATAACATATAGTATGGGGTTATAATAATAAGGGTTATAACATATAGTATGGGGTTATAATAATAATAATGTATTATTATCATCAGGGTGAAGCCGGGTGATGAGGTCACCATCAGGGTCCGGTCTGATGCCCGGCGGCGCACAGAGAACCGCATGTCCACGTTCGGCGTCCCGCTGGAACTACAGGACCTGCTATTGCCGTCGGCGACGCCTCCGCCCGCCTCGGGACAAGGAGGGGGAGGGGATGAGGATGGGGGCGGGGCTGGGGGAGGGGGCGGAGACTATCCGCCCGGCTCTCCGCCCACAGTTGTCGCCGGCGTCGACGACAGCGGGACTGCAGCGGTGGTGGTGGGAAGGACTACAAACATGGCGGACGACACCGGATCGAGGAGAGCCAGCCTCTGCCCGGCGACTCCTCCCACCGTGCCCGTCCGAAACCACACCCACCCGATAGCTGTAGAGACTCCTGTTGTACCAGTGATGCCATCTGTTCCAGCTGTTCCAGCTGTTGTACCAGTGATGCCATCTGTTCCAGCTGTTCCAGCTGTTGTACCAGTGATGCCATCTGTTCCAGCTGTTCCAGCTGTTCCATCTGTACCAGCTGTTCCATCTGTACCAGCTGTACCAGCTGTACCAGTGGCACCAGCAGTAGTACCAGTTGCGGTACCAGCGGTACCAGTCATGCCATCGGTACCATCGGTACCATCGGTAGCGGTCATGCCAGCGGTACCAGCGGTACCAGCGGTAGTACCAGTTGCAGTACCATCGGTACCAGTCATGCCAGCAGTGCCACCGGTGCCAGCGGTGCCAGCGGTGCCAGCGGTGCCCGTCAGGGACTCCTCCATGTCTCTCCTCCTCAAACCCACAGAAGGTCCAGAAACCTCCACATCTCCACAGCAGGAGACGCAGCCTGAAGATAATGTTCTGGAGGAGCTGATTGAAGACAAAATGGTAATGTGATCTAATCTAGTCTAATCTAATCTATTATAATCTGAGATATACTGTGTGTGTGTATATATATATATATATATGAATATATATATATATATATATATATATATATATATATATATATATATATATATATATATATATATATATATATACTGATGACACTTTATCCAGTTGCATGGATGGATGGAGGTTAAATATACGTATGGCTGAGATTTCACTTCCTTTTTTCTTAGTTGTTTGGCAGGAGAAGTCTTTCTGTCAAATGATGTGTGGTTTAACTTCCCTTTGTTCACCACTGCTGTGTTGTTACTGATGAGACAAACTAACTCTGTGTCTGTTCCTAAACTAACTCTACTGACAATGTGTCTGTTCCTAAACTAACTCTACTGACAATGTGTCTGTTCCCAAACTAACTCTACTGACAATGTGTCTGTTCCTAAACTAACTCTACTGACAATGTGTCTGTTCCTAAACTAACTCTACTGACAATGTGTCTGTTCCCAAACTAACTCTACTGACAATGTGTCTGTTCCTAAACTAACTCTACTGACAATGTGTCTGTTCCTAAACTAACTCTACTGACAATGTGTCTGTTCTTAAACTAACTCTACTGACAATGTGTCTGTTCTTAAACTAACTCTACTGACAATGTGTCTGTTCCTAAACTAACTCTACTGACAATGTGTCTGTTCCTAAACTAACTCTACTGACAATGTGTCTGTTCCTAAACTAACTCTACTGACAATGTGTCTGTTCCTAAACTAACTCTACTGACAATGTGTCTGTTCCTAAACTAACTCTACTGACAATGTGTCTGTTCCTAAACTAACTCTACTGACAATGCACCTGCATGTCCTCTCTGTCTGTCTGTCTGTCTGTCTGTCTGTCTGTCTGTCTGTCTGTCTGTCTGTCTGTCTGTCTGTCCCTCATCCCTGCTCTTGTCTAAGCTAGTGTAGTGTAATGTAATGTAATAATGTAATCATGTAATCTATTACTTTAGGGTCACATCTATGAGTCCATCCAGGACCTGAACATCGACGTGGAGGCTCTGACCGCAGGGAGACGGTCGCCACGGCAACAGGAGGACAGCGTTACCACGGCGACCAGCCAGAACCCAGATCTGGTTCCGACTCCGATGGAGAAAACAGATCCTGATCCTGAGACACAGGTGTGTGTGTGTGTGTGTGTGTGTGTGTGTGTGTGTGTGTGTGTGTGTGTGTGTGTGTGTGTGTGTGTGTGTGTGTGTGTGTGTGTGTGTGTGTGTGTGTGTGTGAGTGTGTGAGTGTGTGTGTGTGTGTCTGGGGTCCATCCAGGGTCCTGGTGAATCATGACCATAAAACGTTTGATTCTGTGAAAAACCTTTTTGAAAACGGCAAAACAAAGTGTATTTATCAAATATAGTATATCATATAATTAAATATAAAATAAAATAAAATCACAGAACATTTTTTTTATGGTCATGATTCACCAGGACCCTGGATGGCTTGATTCTAGGCTTAAATGAATTGATATAAATATTTTTGGAAATGTCAATGGGAAAAATGCATTGACTATTTTGGAGTGGAACCAGAAAATGGCCGCCACTGCTATGCCCTATACTATACACTATACTATATATATATATATATATATATATACTATACTATACACTACTATCATAGTCTTGATTCAATAGGATCCTCACGTACTCCATTCATAAGACAATACATGACAGACACATATGCACTACTATCATAGTCTTTGGAAAAAAAAGTTAATATTAGTGATATTAATTAGTAAAATATTAATATATTAATATTAATATTAATATTAATATATTAGTAAAATATTAATTAGTGATATTTTAGTCATCTGAAATGTTTTACTTTTAGTCTAGTTTTAGTCGACTAAATCTACAGTTGATTTAGTCGATTATAATTAGTTTGTTTGCTGGCCTTGAGGGCGTCATAATCGCTGATTTTACACTTTGTTAAATGAAGAAAATAGCTGCTTTGTGAGCTTGTAGGTCTGATATAAAACCTAGCATAAAATGTCTTGTCTTTTAGTTCTACTGGATCTCTTCTCCACTAGTCTTAGTTCTACTGGATCTCTTCTCCTCTAGTCTTAGTTCTACTGGATCTCTTCTCCACTAGTCTTAGTTCTACTGGATCTCTTCTCCACTAGTATTAGTTCTACTGGATCTCTTCTCCTCTAGTCTTAGTTCTACTGGATCTCTTCTCCACTAGTCTTAGTTCTACTGGATCTCTTCTCCACTAGTCTTAGTTCTACTGGATCTCTTCTCCACTAGTCTTATTTCTACTGGATCTCTTCTCCACTAGTCTTAGTTCTACTGGATCTCTTCTCCTCTAGTCTTAGTTGTACTGGATCTCTTCTCCACTAGTCTTAGTTCTACTGGATCTCTTCTCCACTAGTCTTAGTTCTACTGGATCTCTTCTCCTCTAGTCTTAGTTCTACTGGATCTCTTCTCCACTAGTCTTAGTTCTACTGGATCTCTTCTCCACTAGTCTTAGTTCTACTGGATCTCTTCTCCACTAGTCTTAGTTCTACTGGATCTCTTCTCCTCTAGTCTTAGTTCTACTGGATCTCTTCTCCTCTAGTCTTAGTTCTACTGGATCTCTTCTCCACTAGTCTTAGTTCTACTGGATCTCTTCTCCTCTAGTCTTAGTTCTACTGGATCTCTTCTCCTCTAGTCTTAGTTCTACTGGATCTCTTCTCCTCTAGTCTTAGTTGTACTGGATCTCTTCTCCACTAGTCTTAGTTCTACTGGATCTCTTCTCCTCTAGTCTTAGTTCTACTGGATCTCTTCTCCACTAGTCTTAGTTCTACTGGATCTCTTCTCCTCTAGTCTTAGTTCTACTGGATCTCTTCTCCACTAGTCTTAGTTCTACTGGATCTCTTCTCCACTAGTCTTAGTTCTACTGGATCTCTTCTCCTCTAGTCTTAGTTCTACTGGATCTCTTCTCCACTAGTCTTAGTTCTACTGGATCTCTTCTCTACTAGTCTTAGTTCTACTGGATCTCTTCTCCTCTAGTCTTAGTTCTACTGGATCTCTTCTCTACTAGTATTAGTTCTACTGGATCTCTTCTCCTCTAGTCTTAGTTCTACTGGATCTCTTCTCCTCTAGTCTTAGTTCTACTGGATCTCTTCTCCACTAGTCTTAGTTCTACTGGATCTCTTCTCCACTAGTCTTAGTTCTACTGGATCTCTTCTCCACTAGTCTTAGTTCTACTGGATCTCTTCTCCACTAGTCTTAGTTCTACTGGATCTCTTCTCCACTAGTCTTAGTTCTACTGGATCTCTTCTCCACTAGTCTTAGTTCTACTGGATCTCTTCTCCACTAGTCTTAGTTCTACTGGATCTCTTCTCCTCTAGTCTTAGTTCTACTGGATCTCTTCTCCACTAGTCTTAGTTCTACTGGATCTCTTCTCCTCTAGTCTTAGTTCTACTGGATCTCTTCTCCACTAGTCTTAGTTCTACTGGATCTCTTCTCTACTAGTCTTAGTTCTACTGGATCTCTTCTCTACTAGTCTTAGTTCTACTGGATCTCTTCTCCACTAGTCTTAGTTCTACTGGATCTCTTCTCTACTAGTCTTAGTTCTACTGGATCTCTTCTCCGCTAGTCTTAGTTCTACTGGATCTCTTCTCTGCTAGTCTTAGTTCTACTGGATCTCTTCTCCGCTAGTCTTAGTTCTACTGGATCTCTTCTCCGCTAGTCTTAGTTCTACTGGATCTCTTCTCTACTAGTCTTAGTTCTACTGGATCTCTTCTCCGCTAGTCTTAGTTCTACTGGATCTCTTCTCCTCTAGTCTTAGTTCTACTGGATCTCTTCTCCTCTAGTCTTAGTTCTACTGGATCTCTTCTCCTCTAGTCTTAGTTCTACTGGATCTCTTCTCCTCTAGTCTTAGTTGTACTGGATCTCTTCTCCACTAGTCTTAGTTCTACTGGATCTCTTCTCCTCTAGTCTTAGTTCTACTGGATCTCTTCTCCACTAGTCTTAGTTCTACTGGATCTCTTCTCCTCTAGTCTTAGTTCTACTGGATCTCTTCTCCACTAGTCTTAGTTCTACTGGATCTCTTCTCCACTAGTCTTAGTTCTACTGGATCTCTTCTCCTCTAGTCTTAGTTCTACTGGATCTCTTCTCCTCTAGTCTTAGTTCTACTGGATCTCTTCTCCACTAGTCTTAGTTCTACTGGATCTCTTCTCCACTAGTCTTAGTTCTACTGGATCTCTTCTCCACTAGTCTTAGTTCTACTGGATCTCTTCTCCACTAGTCTTAGTTCTACTGGATCTCTTCTCCACTAGTCTTAGTTCTACTGGATCTCTTCTCCTCTAGTCTTAGTTCTACTGGATCTCTTCTCCACTAATCTTAGTTCTACTGGATCTCTTCTCCTCTAGTCTTAGTTCTACTGGATCTCTTCTCCTCTAGTCTTAGTTCTACTGGATCTCTTCTCTACTAGTCTTAGTTCTACTGGATCTCTTCTCCTCTAGTCTTAGTTCTACTGGATCTCTTCTCCTCTAGTCTTAGTTCTACTGGATCTCTTCTCCTCTAGTCTTAGTTCTACTGGATCTCTTCTCCTCTAGTCTTAGTTCTACTGGATCTCTTCTCCTCTAGTCTTAGTTCTACTGGATCTCTTCTCCACTAGTCTTAGTTCTACTGGATCTCTTCTCTACTAGTCTTAGTTCTACTGGATCTCTTCTCCTCTAGTCTTAGTTCTACTGGATCTCTTCTCTACTAGTATTAGTTCTACTGGATCTCTTCTCCTCTAGTCTTAGTTCTACTGGATCTCTTCTCCTCTAGTCTTAGTTCTACTGGATCTCTTCTCCACTAGTCTTAGTTCTACTGGATCTCTTCTCCACTAGTCTTAGTTCTACTGGATCTCTTCTCCACTAGTCTTAGTTCTACTGGATCTCTTCTCCACTAGTCTTAGTTCTACTGGATCTCTTCTCCACTAGTCTTAGTTCTACTGGATCTCTTCTCCACTAGTCTTAGTTCTACTGGATCTCTTCTCCACTAGTCTTAGTTCTACTGGATCTCTTCTCCTCTAGTCTTAGTTCTACTGGATCTCTTCTCCACTAGTCTTAGTTCTACTGGATCTCTTCTCCTCTAGTCTTAGTTCTACTGGATCTCTTCTCCACTAGTCTTAGTTCTACTGGATCTCTTCTCTACTAGTCTTAGTTCTACTGGATCTCTTCTCCGCTAGTCTTAGTTCTACTGGATCTCTTCTCTACTAGTCTTAGTTCTACTGGATCTCTTCTCCGCTAGTCTTAGTTCTACTGGATCTCTTCTCTACTAGTCTTAGTTCTACTGGATCTCTTCTCCGCTAGTCTTAGTTCTACTGGATCTCTTCTCCGCTAGTCTTAGTTCTACTGGATCTCTTCTCTACTAGTCTTAGTTCTACTGGATCTCTTCTCCGCTAGTCTTAGTTCTACTGGATCTCTTCTCCTCTAGTCTTAGTTCTACTGGATCTCTTCTCCTCTAGTCTTAGTTCTACTGGATCTCTTCTCCACTAGTCTTAGTTCTACTGGATCTCTTCTCCACTAGTCTTAGTTCTACTGGATCTCTTCTCCTCTAGTCTTAGTTCTACTGGATCTCTTCTCTACTAGTCTTAGTTCTACTGGATCTCTTCTCCTCTAGTCTTAGTTCTACTGGATCTCTTCTCCACTAGTCTTAGTTCTACTGGATCTCTTCTCCACTAGTCTTAGTTCTACTGGATCTCTTCTCTACTAGTCTTAGTTCTACTGGATCTCTTCTCCGCTAGTCTTAGTTCTACTGGATCTCTTCTCTACTAGTCTTAGTTCTACTGGATCTCTTCTCCGCTAGTCTTAGTTCTACTGGATCTCTTCTCCGCTAGTCTTAGTTCTACTGGATCTCTTCTCTACTAGTCTTAGTTCTACTGGATCTCTTCTCCGCTAGTCTTAGTTCTACTGGATCTCTTCTCCTCTAGTCTTAGTTCTACTGGATCTCTTCTCCACTAATCTTAGTTCTACTGGATCTCTTCTCCTCTAGTCTTAGTTCTACTGGATCTCTTCTCCTCTAGTCTTAGTTCTACTGGATCTCTTCTCTACTAGTCTTAGTTCTACTGGATCTCTTCTCCTCTAGTCTTAGTTCTACTGGATCTCTTCTCCACTAGTCTTAGTTCTACTGGATCTCTTCTCCTCTAGTCTTAGTTCTACTGGATCTCTTCTCCTCTAGTCTTAGTTCTACTGGATCTCTTCTCCTCTAGTCTTAGTTCTACTGGATCTCTTCTCCACTAGTCTTAGTTCTACTGGATCTCTTCTCTACTAGTCTTAGTTCTACTGGATCTCTTCTCCTCTAGTCTTAGTTCTACTGGATCTCTTCTCTACTAGTACTAGTTCTACTGGATCTCTTCTCCTCTAGTCTTAGTTCTACTGGATCTCTTCTCCTCTAGTCTTAGTTCTACTGGATCTCTTCTCCACTAGTCTTAGTTCTACTGGATCTCTTCTCCACTAGTCTTAGTTCTACTGGATCTCTTCTCCACTAGTCTTAGTTCTACTGGATCTCTTCTCCACTAGTCTTAGTTCTACTGGATCTCTTCTCCTCTAGTCTTAGTTCTACTGGATCTCTTCTCCACTAATCTTAGTTCTACTGGATCTCTTCTCCTCTAGTCTTAGTTCTACTGGATCTCTTCTCCACTAGTCTTAGTTCTACTGGATCTCTTCTCTACTAGTCTTAGTTCTACTGGATCTCTTCTCTACTAGTCTTAGTTCTACTGGATCTCTTCTCCACTAGTCTTAGTTCTACTGGATCTCTTCTCTACTAGTCTTAGTTCTACTGGATCTCTTCTCCACTAGTCTTAGTTCTACTGGATCTCTTCTCTACTAGTCTTAGTTCTACTGGATCTCTTCTCCACTAGTCTTAGTTCTACTGGATCTCTTCTCCGCTAGTCTTAGTTCTACTGGATCTCTTCTCCTCTAGTCTTAGTTCTACTGGATCTCTTCTCCTCTAGTCTTAGTTCTACTGGATCTCTTCTCCACTAGTCTTAGTTCTACTGGATCTCTTCTCCACTAGTCTTAGTTCTACTGGATCTCGTCTCTAGTCTTAGTTCTACTGGATCTCTCTACAGGTCAAAATGACAAAATTGTTTTAGTGGATGAAATGAACTCCACTAGTCTTAGTTCTACTGGATCTCTTCTCCCCTAGTCTTAGTTCTACTGGATCTCTTCTCCACTAGTCTTAGTTCTACTGGATCTCTTCTCCACTAGTCTTAGTTCTACTGGATCTCTTCTCCACTAGTCTTAGTTCTACTGGATCTCTTCTCCTCTAGTCTTAGTTCTACTGGATCTCTTCTCCTCTAGTCTTAGTTCTACTGGATCTCTTCTCCTCTAGTCTTAGTTCTACTGGATCTCTTCTCCACTAGTCTTAGTTCTACTGGATCTCTTCTCCACTAGTCTTAGTTCTACTGGATCTCTTCTCCACTAGTCTTAGTTCTACTGGATCTCTTCTCCACTAGTCTTAGTTCTACTGGATCTCTGCTCCTCTAGTCTTAGTTCTACTGGATCTCTTCTCTACTAGTATTAGTTCTACTGGATCTCTTCTCCTCTAGTCTTAGTTCTACTGGATCTCTTCTCCACTAGTATTAGTTCTACTGGATCTCTTCTCCTCTAGTCTTAGTTCTACTGGATCTCTTCTCCACTAGTCTTAGTTCTACTGGATCTCTTCTCCACTAGTCTTAGTTCTACTGGATCTCTTCTCCTCTAGTCTTAGTTCTACTGGATCTCTTCTCCTCTAGTCTTAGTTCTACTGGATCTCTTCTCCACTAGTCTTAGTTCTACTGGATCTCTTCTCCACTAGTCTTAGTTCTACTGGATCTCTACTCCACTAGTCTTAGTTCTACTGGATCTCTTCTCCACTAGTCTTAGTTCTACTGGATCTCTCCTCTAGTCTTAGTTCTACTGGATCTCTTCTCCACTAGTCTTAGTTCTACTGGATCTCTACTCCACTAGTCTTAGTTCTACTGGATCTCTTCTCCACTAGTCTTAGTTCTACTGGATCTCTCCTCTAGTCTTAGTTCTACTGGATCTCTTCTCCACTAGTTTTAGTTCTACTGGATCTCTCCTCTAGTCTTAGTTCTACTGGATCTCTTCTCCACTAGTCTTAGTTCTACTGGATCTCTTCTCCACTAGTCTTAGTTCTACTGGATCTCTCCTCTAGTCTTAGTTCTACTGGATCTCTTCTCCTCTAGTCTTAGTTCTACTGGATCTCTGCTCCACTAGTCTTAGTTCTACTGGATCTCTCCTCTAGTCTTAGTTCTACTGGATCTCTGCTCCACTAGTCTTAGTTCTACTGGATCTCTTCTTCTCTAGTCTTAGTTCTACTGGATCTCTTCTCTAGTCTTAGTTCTACTGGATCTCTTCTCCACTAGTCTTAGTTCTACTGGATCTCTTCTCCTCTAGTCTTAGTTGTACTGGATCTCTTCTCTACTAGTCTTAGTTCTACTGGATCTCTTCTCCTCTAGTCTTAGTTCTACTGGATCTCTTCTCCTCTAGTCTTAGTTCTACTGGATCTCTTCTCCTCTAGTCTTAGTTCTACTGGATCTCTTCTCTACTAGTCTTAGTTCTACTGGATCTCTTCTCCACTAGTCTTAGTTCTACTGGATCTCTTCTCCTCTAGTCTTAGTTGTACTGGATCTCTTCTCCTCTAGTCTTAGTTCTACTGGATCTCTTCTCCTCTAGTCTTAGTTCTACTGGATCTCTTCTCCTCTAGTCTTAGTTCTACTGGATCTCTTCTCCTCTAGTCTTAGTTGTACTGGATCTCTTCTCTACTAGTCTTAGTTCTACTGGATCTCTTCTCCTCTAGTCTTAGTTGTACTGGATCTCTTCTCTACTAGTCTTAGTTCTACTGGATCTCTTCTCCTCTAGTCTTAGTTGTACTGGATCTCTTCTCCACTAGTCTTAGTTCTACTGGATCTCTTCTCCTCTAGTCTTAGTTCTACTGGATCTCTTCTCCTCTAGTCTTAGTTCTACTGGATCTCTTCTCCTCTAGTCTTAGTTCTACTGGATCTCTTCTCTACTAGTCTTAGTTCTACTGGATCTCTTCTCCTCTAGTCTTAGTTCTACTGGATCTCTTCTCCACTAGTCTTAGTTCTACTGGATCTCTTCTCCTCTAGTCTTAGTTCTACTGGATCTCTTCTCTACTAGTATTAGTTCTACTGGATCTCTTCTCCTCTAGTCTTAGTTCTACTGGATCTCTTCTCTACTAGTCTTAGTTCTACTGGATCTCTTCTCCTCTAGTCTTAGTTCTACTGGATCTCTTCTCTACTAGTCTTAGTTCTACTGGATCTCTTCTCCTCTAGTCTTAGTTCTACTGGATCTCTTCTCCACTAGTCTTAGTTCTACTGGATCTCTTCTCCTCTAGTCTTAGTTCTACTGGATCTCTTCTCTACTAGTATTAGTTCTACTGGATCTCTTCTCCTCTAGTCTTAGTTCTACTGGATCTCTTCTCCTCTAGTCTTAGTTCTACTGGATCTCTTCTCCACTAGTCTTAGTTCTACTGGATCTCTTCTCCACTAGTCTTAGTTCTACTGGATCTCTTCTCCACTAGTCTTAGTTCTACTGGATCTCTTCTCCACTAGTCTTAGTTCTACTGGATCTCTTCTCCACTAGTCTTAGTTCTACTGGATCTCTTCTCCACTAGTCTTAGTTCTACTGGATCTCTTCTCCACTAGTCTTAGTTCTACTGGATCTCTTCTCCACTAGTCTTAGTTCTACTGGATCTCTTCTCCACTAATCTTAGTTCTACTGGATCTCTTCTCCTCTAGTCTTAGTTCTACTGGATCTCTTCTCCACTAGTCTTAGTTCTACTGGATCTCTTCTCTACTAGTCTTAGTTCTACTGGATCTCTTCTCTACTAGTCTTAGTTCTACTGGATCTCTTCTCCACTAGTCTTAGTTCTACTGGATCTCTTCTCTACTAGTCTTAGTTCTACTGGATCTCTTCTCCACTAGTCTTAGTTCTACTGGATCTCTTCTCTACTAGTCTTAGTTCTACTGGATCTCTTCTCCACTAGTCTTAGTTCTACTGGATCTCTTCTCCACTAGTCTTAGTTCTACTGGATCTCTTCTCTACTAGTCTTAGTTCTACTGGATCTCTTCTCCGCTAGTCTTAGTTCTACTGGATCTCTTCTCCTCTAGTCTTAGTTCTACTGGATCTCTTCTCCTCTAGTCTTAGTTCTACTGGATCTCTTCTCCACTAGTCTTAGTTCTACTGGATCTCTTCTCCACTAGTCTTAGTTCTACTGGATCTCGTCTCTAGTCTTAGTTCTACTGGATCTCTCTACAGGTCAAAATGACAAAATTGTTCTACTGGATCTCTTCTCCCCTAGTCTTAGTTCTACTGGATCTCTTCTCCACTAGTCTTAGTTCTACTGGATCTCTTCTCCACTAGTCTTAGTTCTACTGGATCTCTTCTCTACTAGTCTTAGTTCTACTGGATCTCTTCTCTACTAGTCTTAGTTCTACTGGATCTCTTCTCCACTAGTCTTAGTTCTACTGGATCTCTTCTCCTCTAGTCTTAGTTCTACTGGATCTCTTCTCCACTAGTCTTAGTTCTACTGGATCTCTTCTCCTCTAGTCTTAGTTCTACTGGATCTCTTCTCCACTAGTCTTAGTTCTACTGGATCTCTTCTCCTCTAGTCTTAGTTCTACTGGATCTCTTCTCCACTAGTCTTAGTTCTACTGGATCT
>NC_137615.1:797500-800000 GCF_963280865.1 Gymnoscopelus braueri
GCAGGGACCCCTTAGCTGAGAGAGAGATGAAGCAGGGACCCCTTAGCTGAGAGACAGATGAAGCAGGGACCCCTTAGCTGAGAGAGAGATGAAGCAGGGACCCCTTAGCTGAGAGAGAGATGAAGCAGGGACCCCTTAGCTGATAGACAGATGGAGCAGGGACCCCTTAGCTGATAGAGAGATGAAGCAGGGACCCCTTAGCTGAGAGACAGATGAAGCAGGGACCCCTTAGCTGAGAGAGAGATGAAGCAGGGACCCCTTAGCTGAGAGACAGATGGAGCAGGGACCCCTTAGCTGATAGAGAGATGAAGCAGGGACCCCTTAGCTGAGAGACAGATGAAGCAGGGACCCCTTAGCTGAGAGAGAGATGGAGCAGGGACCCCTTAGCTGATAGACAGATGGAGCAGGGACCCCTTAGCTGATAGAGAGATGAAGCAGGGACCCCTTAGCTGAGAGACAGATGAAGCAGGGACCCCTTAGCTGAGAGAGAGATGGAGCAGGGACCCCTTAGCTGATAGAGAGATGAAGCAGGGACCCCTTAGCTGAGAGAGAGATGAAGCAGGGACCCCTTAGCTGAGAGACTGATGAAGCAGGGACCCCTTAGCTGAGAGACTGATGAAGCAGGGACCCCTTAGCTGATAGACAGATGGAGCAGGGACCCCTTAGCTGATAGACAGATGAAGAATTAAAATAATTTGACTGCATGCTTTCAAAATCTGAATCATATTTAGAAAAGAAGCTGCACACCTCAAGAAAGTCCTTTCCCTCCCTGTGACCATGAAAAGGCAATCCAAGTTTAGACAATAGCCAAGCAATACCAACAACTTAGCACAGATAAGATCTGTTCTTCTCAACAGTAGCTTTATGACTTTCTGAAAGTTTAGCTGCAATAGAGCCTGAAGATGCACTCTTTTAAAAGTTCTCCCATTTAATCATGCAGCTCTTATGGGCCTCTTATGGGCCTCTTATAGGCCTCTTATGGGCCTCTTATGGGCCTCTTATGGGCCTTGCATGGGCCTCTTATGGGCCTTGCATGGGCCTCTTATGGGCCTTGCATGGGCCTTGCATGTTGCATGTTTGTCCAGTTTAGTGGTCAGTTTTTTACTGTCACTCACTCCCTTACGAAATGAATCCTCCACGCCGCTGTCATTCTGGAAATTCCGGCATGCAAAACAAAAGACGGCATCCTTTCTAACATAATACTGCATCCAGGCATCCTTTCTAACAGAATACTGCATCCAGGCATCCTTTCTAACAGAATACTGCATCCAGGCATCCTTTCTAACAGAATACTGCATCCAGGCATCCTTTCTAACAGAATACTGCATCCAGGCATCCTTTCTAACAGAATACTGCATCCAGGCATCCTTTCTAACAGAATACTGCATCCAGGCATCCTTTCTAACAGAATACTGCATCCAGGCATCCTTTCTAACAGAATACTGCATCCAGGCATCCTTTCTAACAGAATACTGCATCCAGGCATCCTTTCTAACAGAATACTGCATCCAGGCTTCCTTTCTAACAGAATACTGCATCCAGGCATCCTTTCTAACAGAATACTGCATCCAGGCATCCTTTCTAACAGAATACTGCATCCAGGCATCCTTTCTAACAGAATACTGCATCCAGGCATCCTTTCTAACAGAATACTGCATCCAGGCTTCCTTTCTAACAGAATACTGCATCCAGGCATCCTTTCTAACAGAATACTGCATCCAGGCATCCTTTCTAACAGAATACTGCATCCAGGCATCCTTTCTAACAGAATACTGCATCCAGGCATCCTTTCTAACAGAATACTGCATCCAGGCATCCTTTCTAACAGAATACTGCATCCAGGCATCCTTTCTAACAGAATACTGCATCCAGGCATCCTTTCTAACAGAATACTGCATCCAGGCATCCTTTCTAACATAATACTGCATCCAGGCATCCTTTCTAACAGAATACTGCATCCAGGCATGCTTTCTAACAGAATACTGCATCCAGGCATCCTTTCTAACAGAATACTGCATCCAGGCATGCTTCTTGTAATAATAAGTAGGAAAGGATCGTTTGTTTTTTCCAATGTAGTCCATGAGCCAGACAATATTTCATTATCGAAAGAGTGGGCAAAACCAAACCTATATTAAATTGTTCATAGGGTCAATACGAGTAAATAAATATATGATAACCTCTCCACAGGAGCAGCTTTTTCATGGTTATCACACATTTTGTCATTTTCCCCATACGTACATGACAGGTGAAAAAATGACAACATTTAAAAAAGAGTTATCATAATGAAACTTCCTGAGTTGATTACTTACATGAAGACAATGATTTATCGTATTACAAGTTTTCTGAAATTGTATATTTAAATATGCAAATTAGGCATTTAGTCCATGAGCCAGAGTCCCAAAATTGAGCCAGATATTGAATATTCCCTTGTTAAAAACCTTTGACTCCAACATCTTAACAAAATGAAATAAGTATGTTGACTCTGGCTTTGTCCAATGTT
>NC_137615.1:805000-852500 GCF_963280865.1 Gymnoscopelus braueri
AGATGCTTTACTGGTTTTAATGGGTCAATGAACTATACTGTGTGTGTGTGTGTGTGTGTGTGTGTGTGTGTGTGTGTGTGTGTGTGTGTGTGTGTGTGTGTGTGTGTGTGTGTGTGTGTGTGTGTGTGTGTGTGTGTGTGTGTGTGTGTGTGTGTGTGTGTGTGTGTGTGTGTGTGTGTGTGTGTGTGTGTGTGTGTGTGTGTGTGTGTGAGGGGTGGAGTGTGTGTGTGGATGAGTCATCAGGCAGGTTGTTTTATTACAACCATTCATCTGGACTCACATCCTGGTCGGCTCCGCCCACTGAGACCCTGACCACACCCACATCATGGCTGGCTCCGCCCACTGACACCTTGACCACACCCACCGACCAGGACAGACAGGAACCGGTATGCGCACACACACACACACACACACACACACACACACACACACACACACACACACACACACACACACACACACACACACACACACACACACACACACACATACGCACACGCGCGCGCGCGCACGGGGGGCGGGGGGGAGAGAGTCGTCACACAGAAGTCGCAGCACTACAAGCTCTGTGTTCTGAGCTTGTAGATCAGGTGTGTTCTGAGCTTGTAGATCAGGTGTGTTCTGAGCTTGTAGATCAGGTGTGTTCTGAGCTTGTAGATCAGGTGTGTTCTGAGCTTGTAGATCAGATGTGTTCTGAGCTTGTAGATCAGGTGTGTTCTGAGCTTGTAGATCAGATGTGTTCTGAGCTTGTAGATCAGGTGTGTTTTGAGCTCGTAGATCAGCTTTAGATATTTGGTGTAGAGTGAAAAAAGGAGGGCCCTAGGGCAGAGCCCTGGGTTTACCCTGCGGGTTGAAGGGGTTAATACATGCACGGTGGCCATAACACCCCACAACCAGCAGAGGGCAGCAGAGTCACTTTAAATGGATCTAACGAAAAAAACACAAACAATAGACCAATTATATGTTTACTAACATTGAGACTGGATGCACAGGTGACTGTTTCACACAATCAATTCTCAACCTGTTGTTTAAGGGTGCGCTGGTTTCAGCACACCCCAACCCCCTTTAACCTCTAACCCCAACCCCCTTTAACCTCTAACCTCTAACCCCTAACCCCAACCCCCTCTAACCTCTAACCCCAACCCCCTTTAACCTCTAACCCCAACCCCCTTTAACCTCTAACCCCCTCTAACCCCAACCCCCTCTAACCCCAACCCCCTCTAAACCCAACCCCCTCTAACCCCAACCCCCTCTAACCTCTAACCACGACCCCCTCTAACCTCTAACCCCGACCCCCTCTAACCTCTTAACCCCGACCCCCTCTAACCTTTAACCCCAACCTCCTCTAACCCCGACCCCCTCTAACCTCTAACCCCAACCCCCTCTAACCTCTAACCCCGACCCCCTCTAACCTCTAACCCCAACCCCCTCTAACCCCGACCCCCTCTAACCTCTAACCCCAACCCCCTCTAACCTCTAACCCGACCCCCTCTAACCTCTAACCCCGACCCCCTCTAACCTCTAACCCCGACCCCCTCTAACCTCTAACCCCGACCCCCTCTAACCCCGACCCCCTCTAACCTCTAACCCCGACCCCCTCTAACCTCTAACCCCAACCCCCTCTAACCTCTAACCCGACCCCCTCTAACCTCTAACCCCGACCCCCTCTAACCTCTAACCCCGACCCCCTCTAACCCCGACCCCCTCTAACCTCTAACCTCTAACCCCGACCCCCTCTAACCTCTAACCCCAACCCCCTCTTGTTAGTTGGCTAGTGAGGCGTCCTAGTGAGACCTGATAGAATGGTGTCATTTGGCACATACTGGTTGCACACATACTGGTTGCACACATACTGGTTGCACACATACTGGTTGCACACATACTGGTTTTTATCAGTGTGACGTCGTCTGTTAAGGGGTCTATATCTAATGTATTATATTGTTTGGCCTTTGACCCATGCAGCCCCCCCTCCCAGAGGAAGACTATCCCACTGATGACCTCCATGACCCCGAGCAGGTACACACACACACACACACACACACACACACACACACACACACACACACACACACACACACACACAGTCGCACGCACGCACGCACGCACGCACGCACGCACACATACACACAGGTTCTTCATTGGTCGACTGGAAGTGTGTCGTTGTACAAAGGTTCACATGGATTGGTGCTTTAGAGGAGGGTTTGGTTGGTATATTCAAAGATTTGCACATATTTTCACGATTTCTAAAGAAATAGCAGATCTACACTGATAGTAGGATCATATCTTAGACTAATAGAAGCCTTTCTCCTCCACAACACTGATAGTAGGATCATATCTTAGGCTAATAGAAGCCTTTCTCCTCCACGACACTGATAGTAGGATCATATCTTAGACTAATAGAAGCCTTTCTCCTCCACAACACTGATAGTAGGATCATATCTTAGACTAATAGAAGCCTTTCTCCTCCACAACACTGATAGTAGGATCATATCTTAGACTAATAGAAGCCTTTCTCCTCCACAACACTGATAGTAGGATCATATCTTAGACTAATAGAAGCCTTTCTCCTCCACAACACTGATAGTAGGATCATATCTTAGACTAATAGAAGCCTTTCTCCTCCACAACACTGATAGTAGGATCATATCTTAGACTAATAGAAGCCTTTCTCCTCCACAACACTGATAGTAGGATCATATCTTAGACTAATAGAAGCCTTTCTCCTCCACAACACTGATAGTAGGATCATATCTTAGACTAATAGAAGCCTTTCTCCTCCACAACACTGATAGTAGGATCATATCTTAGACTTAGACTATCATCTTGTCTGTTAAATCAGTGATCTTTGCTGCCCGCTGGTCATCACTAAGGTGAGGTTTGCAGGCTGTGGGACGGGTCTCTGTGGGTCTGACGGGTCTCTCGCTTTCTTTAAGTTTAGGGTAGACAATAATTTTTCAGCCCTTTTTCTCCCCAATGTAGTCGTTATGCCAATGAATTATTGAGTATCAAATCACTTTGTTTTGGGAGACTGTGATGATGATGATGATGATGATGAAGGTGATGATGTCATCCAATAGGTAAAGCCGGGTGCAGGTTGGATTCCCAGACCCTCGGTGGATCACGGTGGTATTACAGCGGGCTGGAATCAAACCACCGACACCGAGGGCAAGACCATGTACACATCTACACACACACAACAACAGGTACACACACGCACGCACGCACACACACACACACACACACACACACACACACACACACACACACACACACACACACACACACATTTTGATTCTTTATTTGAATCCACAAATTACAATTCATTTTCAGGGAAACAAATGTAACAGGGTTGATTGTTCATGGCCCCTCCTCCTCCACACAGACAAACTGCCTATAGCAGCTGAAACAGAGCAATATTTCGCAGGTTGTTTGGCTTTGTTTTTTGTCATGCCAGCGATTGCTAGGCCACTCGTGGTCAGCTTATATACATGGCCCAGGCTTCCAAATATGAGCACAGAGAATCTGCATCTGTACCCATAAGGTTTGTTCTGATTCTCTTCTCAGTAGCGGTTGGTACTTAGAATGCTTATCTTGGTAAGCCTGGTTCATGTATAGATCAAAGACACAGCCCACCTCCAGAATCAGAACCTCCTTGTGACAGGCGTCAACAAAAAGGACATCAGGGGTATTTGGGATGTTAGCAAAGACATCACAGGCTAAACCAAACCAATGTACAAACACTCTTTGAGTGTTTGTACATTGCTGCAGTGGATGGCATACATGTTTTGACTGCATCAGACACTAAGTCGACAATGCGGTCGTGGCGAGCAATGTACACATTTTTATATGCACTACATCCATTGGTGATGTGTGTAATGGATTCTAGGTGTTGTTCAGAATCATGATGGTTTATACAGAGTGGACTATGGATGTCAGGATACCAGATTGACAGGTTGTACTTGGTTGGTAATACTTGCATTCTTGCTTTGATGGTGAATTTTAACACATCCTCCCCAATTACAGCATGTTTGTACATTTAATGTGAAACAGAATGATCAGCGGAATCAACACAGGCTAACTTTCCCTGCAGTCGAAGTCCACGCCAGTGTTGTTTGGCCTCAGTCTGTTTCATATTAAGCAGAGCCCTTCTAGCTGTGTCTTCCTGTAGTCTAATGTCTCCTCTCTGGTGAGAGAGAGTAGTCTCCACTACCACACTGTAGTCTAATGTCTCCTCTCTGGTGAGAGAGAGTAGTCTCCACTACCACACTGTAGTCTAATGTCTCCTCCCTGGTGAGAGAGAGTAGTCTCCACTACCACACTGTAGTCTAATGTCTCCTCCCTGGTGAGAGAGAGTAGTCTCCACTACCACACTGTAGTCTAATGTCTCCTCCCTGGTGAGAGAGAGTAGTCTCCACTACCACACTGTAGTCTAATGTCTCCTCCCTGGTGAGAGAGAGTAGTCTCCACTACCACACTGTAGTCTAATGTCTCCTCCCTGGTGAGAGAGAGTAGTCTCCACTACCACACTGTAGTCTAATGTCTCCTCTCTGGTGAGAGAGAGTAGTCTCCACTACCACACTGTAGTCTAGTGTCTCCTCCCTGGTGAGAGAGAGTAGTCTCCACTACCACACTGTAGTCTAATGTCTCCTCTCTGGTGAGAGAGAGTAGCCTCCACTACCACACTGTAGTCTAATGTCTCCTCCCTGGTGAGAGAGAGTAGTCTCCACTACCACACTGTAGTCTAGTGTCTCCTCTCTGGTGAGAGAGAGTAGCCTCCACTACCACACTGTAGTCTAATGTCTCCTCTCTGGTGAGAGAGAGTAGTCTCCACTACCACACTGTAGTCTAATGTCTCCTCTCTGGTGAGAGAGAGTAGTCTCCACTACCACACTGTAGTCTAATGTCTCCTCTCTGGTGAGAGAGAGTAGCCTCCACTACCACACTGTAGTCTAATGTCTCCTCTCTGGTGAGAGAGAGTAGTCTCCACTACCACACTGTAGTCTAATGTCTCCTCTCTGGTGAGAGAGAGTAGTCTCCACTACCACACTGTAGTCTAGTGTCTCCTCTCTGGTGAGAGAGAGTAGTCTCCACTACCACACTGTAGTCTAGTGTCTCCTCTCTGGTGAGAGAGAGTAGCCTCCACTACCACACTGGGGTCTGTAATTAGTCCATCAGAGATGAGCACTTCTTTGTTGTTTTTTGCCCATTTTAGCTGGACTCCTGTCCAGTGGCAGAGGTCATTAAGATCTGGCCAATCAGACCAGACCCCAAAGCCCTTGTCTTGTGAGTCTTTCCTCCTGAAACCTAGGAAATTATTCTGTTGTGTAACAGCCAGGGGGAGCTTCCTCCTGCGTAAGTCCAGCAGGAGTGATGCCCTGGCCATTTCTCTGACAGTGCCATCATCATTATTAAGCATGTGGAGGAGGTGGGTCAGCCTTGTTGCTGCATAGATCCACTCTACATTTGAGACCCCCAGCCCCCCCCAGCCCCCCTTCAGCCCCCCTTCAGCCCCCCTTCAGCCCCCCTTCAGCTCCCCTTCAGCCCCCCTTCAGCCCCCCTTCAGCTCCCCTTCAGCCCCCCCCCAGCCCCCCTTCAGCCCCCCTTCAGCCCCCCTTCAGCCCCCCTTCAGCTCCCCTTCAGCCCCCCTTCAGCCCCCCTTCAGCTCCCCTTCAGCCCCCCCCCAGCCCCCCTTCAGCCCCCCTTCAGCCCCCCTTCAGCCCCCCTTCAGCTCCCCTTCAGCCCCCCTTCAGCCCCCCTTCAGCTCCCCTTCAGCCCCCCCCCAGCCCCCCTTCAGCCCCCCCCCAGCCCCCCTTCAGCCCCCCTTCAGCCCCCCTTCAGCCCCCCTTCAGCCCCCCTTCAGCCCCCCTTCGCCATATGAAAGAAAGAGTATGTCTCGTGTGGAGTGTGTGTTTAGGCCAACCCATTTTCTGGCCAGCTGGACAGTTCTATTTGTCATGTCTCTCAGTGCCTTTTGTGGGATGTGTACGTTGGCAAATAGATGTAATATCTTCGCCAGGGCCACTTCTCTCACAGCCTGGAGTTTCATGACTATAGGGAGGAGGGGGGGGGGGGGGGGGACAGATCTATCAGGTTGAGGCGATGGTGAAACTCTTCAGTGAGCTCCTCAACTTGCTCCGCCCACTCGCCAGCGATGTTGAACTTATGGCCCAGGTATGGGTAGGTCTCATTACGGGAATACACCCTGATGGGTTGGCCCGTTATTAGAAAGGAGGGAGGCTTGTCTTTCTTGGCCTTGTACCAGCGGTTGCCGCCACTGCGGCGTTCATGGAGCACGGCACACTTTGTGTGTTTCACCTCCAGCCCGGACCAGTGGAGGAATTCATCGGTGCGTTCCAGCATGTTGGTGATGACATCCTCCTCTCTAGATGACGCCTGTACGTCGTCAGCATACCCCTGGACGGGGTTTGGGGACCGGATGTGCGGCGGAGCGCACTGATGGATCCACTTCATCCATTGGTTGAGGGCTAGGAAAGAATTCACGGCACTCCATGGACAGACAGTTTTTATTCCCACCTTCAGAGAAATTGTCTCTGTGAGCTGCTGCCCACAGATAACCTGGAGAAATGAGTCTTGGTACACATTGGAGATAATATTCACAAAAGGCTGAGGTAGAAGTATTTCCTCCAGTGCATTCAGCATCACCTTATGTGAGAGTGTGCCAAACGCATCTCTGAAATCCAGGAACACAGTGTAAAATCTAGAGGATTCATGTTTGAAATCATCTATTCCTGTTTTTAGGCAGAATAGTCTATTGATATATGCTTTCTGGTGTGGGGAGAGTGTTCCTGTGTCCACCAGCCAGGGTAGGATGCGGGCAAGCAGGCACTTCATAAAGACTTTGTATATGGTAGGGAGTAAGGAGAGTGGAGGGATCATCTGGATTATTGTCTTTTTTTGGTGTCCCGTAAATGAGGGCATCTTTCCAGGAGTCAGGCACTCGCTCATTAATCAGGCAAGTATTACAAATATCTGTAAGTGTTTGTGTTGACATGGGTCTAGTAGCTCTCAGGGTCTCATAGGTTACTCCATCAGAGCCACTAGCTTTGTTGTTAGGGAGAGAAATCAGAACAAGGTTTCTGGGAGGTAACCTGGTTCTATGTTTTCAAGTCATGCCAAGGGGGCGTGGCCAGGGGCATAGTGGTGTGAACGTCTTGGTATTTAGCCTTATAATAATCAAATACAGTAGCTGTGTTACTAACAGGGAAACAGCTGTTGTTCATGATGATATCGATTGCTTTTGACTTACGATGTTGCCAAAGATATGCCATTTTGTTTCTGGTAACTTTGTTCTGCTGTCGATGTGTTTGAGTCCCAGTGGCACGGAGCGCAGGTTGGATCCTTTCACAGACAAAACGTAGCTGCGCCTCAATCCAGGTTGTGATGGAGTCGGGTGTAATATCCACTGGGTAGTCGTCACATAGGGGGAACTTCTTTAGGATTCTAGCAGCATATTTCAGTCTGTATGGCCGTCCGTTTCGCTGCATAGTGGAGAATATTCCATTCTCAAAGAAAACGCCAACTAGAACAGAGACCAGTCTGCTCCATTTGTCGGCGCCACCCGGGGTGACGGCGAAGTTAGTCCTTTCTTGCAGCAGTTTGATGTCCAGTGTCCCTCGGGACGTTCTTTCATGCTGTTGGAAGGTAATCCATTCATGGTCTGACAACGGTCACACATATTGCTGGAAGTCCACAGGGTGGTGAACTCGGGTCGTAGACATTCAGGCGTTGTCTGTAGACTCGGCCGCTGTTCAGCGCTCGTTTAAAGGCTGATTTTAGCGTGGTGACACATCTGTACACAAAGTGTCCAGAACATCTCAAAACCTTTTAACTGCATTAGCGGTGGCAGTTACAACGGTTGTGTGTGGTTAGGTGTTTAGAACAGGCTCATCTCACTGCTCTCTGCTTGCGACCGACTCGGCAGGCTGCCACACACACACACACACACACACACACACACACACACACACACACACACACAGTTATATCAGTATAGTCTGCTAAACTGAAGAATCCTTGCGGCGCGGTCATTGACCTCCTGTTGTTACTGTTTGTGTGTGTGTGTGTGTGTGTGTGTGTGTGCGTGTGTGCGTGCGTGCGTGCGTGCGTGCGTGCGTGCGTGCGTGCGTGCGTGCGTGCGTGCGTGCGTGCGCGTAGTGGATTAAAGGTGTAGATGAACGAGGGAAGACCTACTACTATCTGAGAGATGGAAGCAAATCACTATGGAGTCTACCTGAGGTACCTGTCTGTCTGTCTGTCTGTCTGTCTGTCTGTAATCTGAAGACTCATCTCTTCAGACTCCACCATAGCCTGTAGCACTTGACCTAGTCTTATTTGAACCAGGACAATTTGTTTACTTGGTATAATATAGTATATTATTTATACAGATGCAAGGTTAATGGTTTACCTGTGATCCTATAGTTTACTGAGACACTACACTGTCTCTGTATTCTATGATCCTATAGTTTACTGAGACACTACACTGTCTCTGTATTCTATGATCCTATAGTTTACTGAGACACTACACTGTCTCTGTATTCTATGATCCTATAGTTTACTGAGACACTACACTGTCTCTATGTATTCTATGATCCTATAGTTTACTGAGACACTACACTGTCTCTGTATTCTATGATCCTATAGTTTACTGAGACACTACACTGTCTCTGTATTCTATGATCCTATAGTTTACAGAGACACTACACTGTCTCTCTGTATTCTATGATCCTATAGTTTACTGAGACACTACACTGTCTCTGTATTCTATGATCCTATAGTTTACTGAGACACTACACTGTCTCTGTATTCTATGATCCTATAGTTTACTGAGACACTACACTGTCTCTGTATTCTATGTATGTGTTTACCTTGTTTATTGTAATTCACTCTGGATAAAGAGTGTCTGATACATGACTACATTGTAATTTCTCTCTCTCTCTCTCTCTCTCTCTCTCTCTCTCTCTCTCTCTCTCTCTCTCTCTCTCTCTCTCTCTCTCTAGCTCGCAGCAGCCACTGGGCCACTGATGCCCCAGAGGATTGTGGGAAATGGAGTCGATGGAGTCGATAAAGAGGGGTCGAAGGTGAGAAACTGGCGACACAGCATGGCTCCTGGAGAACACAACGTAAATACACACACACACACACACACACACACACACACACACACACACACACACACACACACACACACACACACACACACACACACACAGTAATATCAGACATTATTTATTAACTTTCATCAGTTCACTCTTGTAACAAAAAGCAGAAATATCATTTGTATGGTTTTAATTTGCTCCTTTTCTTTGTGTGTGTGTGTGTGTGTGTGTGTGTGTGTGTGTGTGTGTGTGTGTGTGTGTGTGTGTGTGTGTGTGTGTGTGTGTGTGTGTGTGTGTGTGTGTGTGTGTGTGTGTGTGTGTGTGTGTGTGTGTGTGTGTGTGTGTGTAGAAGTTTGTTCCCAGACACAGGAGGAACCTATCAGACTCCAGCTCTCCAGAAAAAGTAAGAATCACTTCTTCACAATATTTCATAATTGTTTATTAGAGTTGAGTATCAGATTCATTCAGAAGACTTTATTGATTCCAGAAAGGATCATTTATTTATGAATTAATTAATTAGTAGCTTCACGACACAGGAAAGCTCGTTAAGAGTTCATAGGTCAATACAAGGCGTGGTTTTTGTCTTTGTGCTGTAGTCTGATTGGATCAAACTGAAGAGGAATCTGTCCAATCGCACTCCAGCAGAGCATGTAGGTCCTCAAAGCCCATTGAACGTTTATCATTGGCTGGCTTGCTTGGTGGAGGGCATCTGTCATTGGCTGCTTTTTCCGGTGGATGTCTGTCATTGGTTGGTTTGCTTGGTGGAGGCTGTCTGTCATTGGTTGGTTTAGTTAGTGGATGTCTGTCATTGGTTGGTTTAGTTAGTGGATGTCTGTCATTGGTTGGTTTAGTTAGTGGATGTCTGTCATTGGTTGGTTTAGTTAGTGGATGTCTGTCATTGGTTGGTTTAGTTAGTGGATGTCTGTCATTGGTTGGTTTAGTTAGTGGATGTGAGTCATTGGACACATACAGATACATTTTATTGGGACTCAATAAAACTAATCTTTGTTTACAAATATCAGTGTTTAACTAGATGGTTAAAATAAGGTTCTATTAAATAACACTTCACTAAGAGTCCAGTGTTAATTGAAGATAGTGAGACATAGCAGTATGTACATGAGGTTAGACATAAGGTAGGTCTACATAACAGTATGTACATGAGGTTAGGCATAAGGTAGGTCTACATAACAGTATGTACATGAGGTTAGACATAAGGTAGGTCTACATAACAGTATGTACATGAGGTTAGACATAAGGTAGGTCTACATAACAGTATGTACATGAGGTTAGACATAAGGTAGGTCTACATAGGACATGTACATGAGGTTAGACATAAGGTAGGTCTACATAACAGTATGTACATGAGGTTAGACATAAGGTAGGTCTACATAACAGTATGTACATGAGGCTAGACATAAGGTAGGTTAGACATAAGGTAGGTCTACATAACAGTATGTACATGAGGTTAGACATAAGGTAGGTTAGACATAAGGTAGGTCTACATAACAGTATGTACATGAGGTTAGACATAAGGTAGGTCTACATAACAGTATGTACATGAGGTTAGACATAAGGTAGGTCTACATAGTAGTATGTACATGAGGTTAGGCATAAGGTAGGTTAGACATAAGGTAGGTCTACATAGCAGTATGTACATGAGGTTAGGCATAAGGTAGGTCTACATAACAGTATGTACATGAGGTTAGACATAAGGTAGGTCTACATAACAGTATGTACATGAGGTTAGGCATAAGGTAGGTCTACATAACAGTATGTACATGAGGTTAGGCATAAGGTAGGTCTACATAGTAGTATGTACATGAGGTTAGGCATAAGGTAGGTCTACATAACAGTATGTACATGAGGTTAGGCATAAGGTAGGTCTACATAACAGTATGTACATGAGGTTAGGCATAAGGTAGGTCTACATAACAGTATGTACATGAGGTTAGGCATAAGGTAGGTCTACATAACAGTATGTACATGAGGTTAGACATAAGGTAGGTCTACATAACAGTCTGTACATGAGGTTAGACATAAGGTAGGTCTACATAGTAGTATGTACATGAGGTTAGGCATAAGGTAGGTCTACATAACAGTATGTACATGAGGTTAGACATAAGGTAGGTCTACATAACAGTCTGTACATGAGGTTAGACATAAGGTAGGTCTACATAGTAGTATGTACATGAGGTTAGACATAAGGTAGGTCTACATAACAGTATGTACATGAGGTTAGACATAAGGTAGGTCTACATAACAGTATGTACATGAGGTTAGACATAAGGTAGGTCTACATAGGACATGTACATGAGGTTAGACATAAGGTAGGTCTACATAACAGTATGTACATGAGGTTAGACATAAGGTAGGTCTACATAACAGTATGTACATGAGGTTAGACATAAGGTAGGTCTACATAACAGTATGTACATGAGGTTAGACATAAGGTAGGTCTACATAACAGTATGTACATGAGGTTAGACATAAGGTAGGTCTACATAACAGTATGTACATGAGGTTAGACATAAGGTAGGTCTACATAGGACATGTACATGAGGTTAGACATAAGGTAGGTCTACATAACAGTATGTACATGAGGTTAGACATAAGGTAGGTCTACATAACAGTATGTACATGAGGTTAGGCATAAGGTAGGTCTACATAGCAGTATGTACATGAGGTTAGATATAAGGTAGGTCTACATAACAGTATGTACATGAGGTTAGGCATAAGGTAGGTCTACATAGGACATGTACATACCTGATGTCTGCTTATGTTTATCTGTCCCTGTGTCTCTCTAGGGCCACCTACTGGAGAAGGCTGGTATTCTCAACAAAACTAAAACCGCTGATAATGGAAAGAGAGTGAGGTAAGAAATACACAATGTGGGCGCTGGGGGCGTGTCTTCTCCTCCGCGTCATTAGTGCCCATACCCTAGGTGGGGTTGGTGAAAGGGTCTACTCAGTGTGGAGTTTGCGTGTTCTCCCCGTGTCTCCTAGGGTAGTTAATACCCTCACAAAAACATGTAGTAATCCTGGTCGCTATACCACCTCCACCATGACAGCCGGGGCGCCTGATGGAGGGGAAAGGAACTGGTTGGAAAAACTCCTCCCTGTCAGGTGACAAGAAGGTCAGTTGGCTCTCATGCATTGAAGGAGGCATGAGCTCGGCTCTGGGCTCCCTAGGCTGGCGGGGGGAGTGTAGTGCCCAGGATCACTTAGACAATTGGCACCGGGTGAAAAAGGGTTACAAAATCGTGGGATAAAAAAAAAATAGAAAAAAAAAGAAATACACAATGATACACTAATACCTACTCACACATATACATGAATACACAATGATACACTAATACCTACTCACACATATACATGAATACACAATGATACACTAATACCTGAACACACAATGATACACTAATACCTACTCACACATATACATGAACACACAATGATACACTA
This sequence comes from Gymnoscopelus braueri, assembly GCF_963280865.1. Classification (NCBI taxonomy): domain Eukaryota; kingdom Metazoa; phylum Chordata; class Actinopteri; order Myctophiformes; family Myctophidae; genus Gymnoscopelus; species Gymnoscopelus braueri. The sequence goes on from NC_137615.1 coordinate 817,575, forward strand.
ATACTTACTCACACATATACATGAACACACACTGGCTGCGGGTACATGGACCATCATGTATTCATTCAGAATGAACTCATTCCGAATAGAGGAATCCGTTCCACTCACCTGTTTACATGGGACCTGAATAAAAGTATTCCTCGTTTACATGACCAAAGCATTCATTCGGAATATAACTTTTGACATGCGCAAAGTGGTTCCCGCCTACGCCCGGGCATGGACCAGGGGCCACTACCCGGAGCAGAGCTTCCCCTGGTGGACATGGGGAGGAGGCAATAGCCCCCTTGTGCCTCCGCGGCGGAGGTCTGTCGGTCGTAGGCAGGCCGGTAAGCAACGCACCGACTCCTGGCCAGGCAGCGTTGTATGCGGTACAAGCCTGTGTTCCTTTGTTATCGCCGTTTTAATGCAAAAGTAGCAGATCTACAAGTTCAGACCAGTTTCTTTTTTTTTATTGGTACCAGACACGGTAAAACGTAGGCTAGCCTATACTATTTGTCACATTTCTCATGTAGGTACGATGACGTCATCGCGCATTTGCACATGGTCATTATAATAATAAATAATAATACATAAACACCGGACCGCTCATGGTCATTATAATAATAAATGGAGAGAGAGAGTCTATGAAACAAGGCACGCTCATTTATGGCAAAAGTACAAAAGTATTGGCATCAAAATATACTTAAGTAGAAAGTATAAGCTACTCATTATACCGAGTGTCACGTTTCTTCTTGTATTATTATGAAAAAGCTTTGAAAACCCTCTTACTGCGCCGAGTAGCGCGCGGTGCGCACACGGGTGAATGCGGGGTCTGTCGCCCTAAAACACAATCGCCCCGGGTCAAAATCCAGCGACCATGGAGCGGCCGTGGATGGCCCGCTCAAAAGGTGCGTGGGGCGGGGTGTTTTGGGACGACCGTTCCGGCTGCCCATGTAATGAATTGATGAAGTAAAACTCAAATGTTTTCGCTGCAGCTGCGCCCTAATAATGTTGTTTTCATTTATTTTTGTTCACGTATGCTATTAAAACAATGCAGCTATTGCAGTATTGGGCCTTAACATGTGATTAAAAATGTATACGTATTTGGCCCCTCATATATAAAATAAATGTAAAATCTGATTTAAAATTGAAACTTGTAGCTGATCAATGCGTTTCTGCGTTTACGTATGGACAGGGATAAAAAAAAAAAAACTTTGTCATGTGGCCAGGGATTCTTTTTAAAAACTGAGGCCTAAAATACCCGAAAAAGATCCATATAAGTGTAGCCTAGGCCAGCAATCGTCGGAGCGTCCGTTCTCCTGGACAAGTCTGGGCTTAACCATTACAGGCTTATTAAATGACGCTATAGAATAGAATCATTCATTTTATCCCGCAGGAGCGACCGTGGCCGAATTAGAGATTTGATAGGTCATTTTTGGACAATTCTGACAGCACTACTAAGCACGGACATGCGCAAAGTAATGCATGTATTCCAAACAGAGAGGAGTGTTTGGAATAAAGTGTTTACATGGTCAATTCCGATTGGTATATCCCGATTCAAACGGTCTATACCACCCCTCCTAACCCGAATGAAAATTCATTCGGGTCAGACTGGAATGAAATATTCTATTCCAATTGAGGTGTTTACATGAGCATTTCTATTCTGAATGAATTCATCCATTCATTCATTCCGAATAGAAGTGTATTCATTCCGAATGAAACTGTCCATGTACCCGCAGCCACTGATACACTAATACCTACTCACACATATACATGAACACACACTGATACACTAATACCTACTCACACATATACATGAACACACACTGAAACACTTGTGTGACCTTGTAGAGCGTGTAGTTTCACTATTATAAAACATCTTTAATTAACTGTAAGCGAGGCAAACGTTTGAAACAATGATATTGATGACATTGATAACTGATAACTCTTTGTCATTCTAGTCAGAAATGTAAAAATGTTCTGGTCAATTTTCTATTCTTACATTTGAGAAGAATAACTTATGAACAAACAAATTAATGCAAACAAACATAAAAAAAACATTTATTACCGTATCAGAAATGTCCAAAAATGATGATATTATATTTATTGTTTCAGTTTATTATATTACATATATTTATTATATTATATTATATTGTTTCTAACAGGAAGAACTGGGGTCAGTTTATTATATTACATATATTTATTATATTATATTATATTGTTTCTAACAGGAAGAACTGGGGTCAGTTTATTCTATTACATATATTTATTATATTATATTATAATGTTTCTAACAGGAAGAACTGGGGTCAGTTTATTATATTACATATATTTATTATATTATAATGTTTCTAACAGGAAGAACTGGGGTCAGTTTATTATATTACATATATTTATTATATTATATTATAATGTTTCTAACAGGAAGAACTGCGGTCAGTTTATTCTATTACATATATTTATTATATTATAATGTTTCTAACAGGAAGAACTGGGGTCAGTTTATTATATTACATATATTTATTATATTATAATGTTTCTAACAGGAAGAACTGGGGTCAGTCATGGACGGTTCTGCATGGAGGAATCCTGACCTTTCATAAAGACCCAAAGACGACCCCTAGTGGCACCTCAGTAATACTACAACTATTATTATATTAGTATTATATTACTATGTATATAGTATATTACTACTACTACTAATATACTGTTAAATATACAACAATACTCTGTTACACCATGTACTCTGGTATCTGGATACTTTTACTCAGTTAAAAGTACCACATTACAAGATTCTGCTGTGACACACCAGTGCTTCTATGTAGGTAGTGCACCTCCTACTGGCTCCACTGTGACACTGCAGTGTGTCTACGTAGGTGGTGCACCTCCTACTGGCTCCACTGTGACACTGCAGTGTGTCTACGTAGGTGGTGCACCTCCTACTGGCTCCTCTGTCACACTGCAGTTATGTTACAGTATCTTCATAACACTGTACCTCCTAGCTGTGCCCTGCTAGGAGACATAGAAGCACTGCAGTGTGACAGTGAAGCCAGTAGGAGGTGCACCACCTACGTAGACACACTGCAGTGTGACAGTGAAGCCAGTAGGAGGTGCACCACCTACGTAGACACACTGCAGTGTCACAGTGAAGCCAGTAGGAGGTGCACCACCTACGTAGACACACTGCAGTGTCACAGTGAAGCCAGTAGGAGGTGCACCACCTACGTAGACACACTGCAGTGTCACAGTGAAGCCAGTAGGAGGTGCACCACCTACGTAGACACACTGCAGTGTCACAGTGGAGCCAGTAGGAGGTGCACCACCTACGTAGACACACTGCAGTGTCACAGCGGAATCTTGTAATGTGGTACTTTTAACTGAGTAAAGGTATCCAGATACTAGAGTACACAGTGTAACGGAGTATTGTGGTGTATTTAACAGTATATCTATGTATATTTTAACAGAGTAAAAGTATCCAGATACCAGAGTACACAGTAGATCTCAGAGGGTCTACAGTTTGCTGGGCGTGGAAAGACAAATCATCCAAGAAGAACGTTCTGGAGGTACAGTATGTTACCATGGTTACAGTACAGTATGTTACCATGGTTACTGTACAGTATGTTACCATGGTTACAGCATGTTACCATGGTTACAGCATGTTACCATGGTTACAGCATGTTTTTTTTTTACCCAGGGTAGTAGCTGAGCACAAGTGCTCATTTTCAGCAACGCCCTGCACATAGAAACACACAGACAGACAGACACACAGACACACAGACAGACACACAGACACACAGACAGACAGACAGACAGACAGACAGACAGACAGACACACAGACAGACACACAGACACACAGACAGACACACAGACAGACACACAGACACACAGACAGACACACAGACAGACACACAGACACACAGACAGACACACAGACACACAGACAGACACACAGACAGACACACAGACACACAGACAGATACACAGACACACAGACACACAGACAGACAGACACATACTAGTACAACCACAGTCTTATGCTGTTGGCCTCTAAGCAGCTCCACTGGAGCAGTTGGGGGTTCAATGCCTTGTGTCTGGGAAGTGGTGACCATTCACTTCCCCACCCAGAGTTTTCCTGCCGGTCCTTTCTTTGCAAAAAACTTTTTTTTTAAAATCCAAAATGAGTTAATTGAGTTAAAGACTGGTCAGGGGTGTGAATACCTGGTTCAGTATTATTAATATTTATATTATATTATATTACAGTTAAAGACTCGTCAGGGGTGTGAATACCTGGTTCAGTATTATTAATATTTATATTATATTATATTACAGTTAAAGACTGGTCAGGGGTGTGAATACCTGGTTCAGTATTATTCATATTTATATTATATTATATTACAGTTAAAGACTGGTCAGGGGTGTGAATACCTGGTTCAGTATTATTCATATTTATATTATATTATATTACAGTTAAAGACTCGTCAGGGGTGTGAATACCTGGTTCAATACGACACAGACAGTATTATCAACGACTGGCATAAAGTACTTCTGGAGAGTATCAAACAGCTGGTGAGTATAAATACTGCATCATATTATTACTAATTTATTTAAAGCTCTACTTGGTCATCTCCCTGCTCACACAAACACATGTTTTAGTTAGAAACATTTTGAACCTCCGTTCTAACACATGGTTGTGTTATACAGTGACTGTACTGTGTAACACATGGTTGTGTTATACAGTGACTGTACTGTGTAACACATGGTTGTGTTATACAGTGACTGTGTAACACATGGTTGTGTTATACAGTGACTGTGTAACACATGGTTGTGTTATACAGTGACTGTGTAACACATGGTTGTGTTATACAGTGACTGTACTGTGTAACACATGGTTGTGTTATACAGTGACTGTACTGTGTAACACATGGTTGTGTTATACAGTGACTGTACTGTGTAACACATGGTTGTGTTATACAGTGACTGTGTAACACATGGTTGTGTTATACAGTGACTGTACTGTGTAACACATGGTTGTGTTATACAGTGACTGTGTAACACATGGTTGTGTTATACAGGGACTGTACTGTGTAACACAGGGTTGTGTTATACAGTGACTGTACTGTGTAACACATGGTTGTGTTATACAGTGACTGTACTGTGTAACACATGGTTGTGTTATACAGTGACTGTGTAACACATGGTTGTGTTATACAGGGACTGTACTGTGTAACACATGGTTGTGTTATACAGTGACTGTACTGTGTAACACATGGTTGTGTTATACAGTGACTGTACTGTGTAACACATGGTTGTGTTATACAGTGACTGTGTAACACATGGTTGTGTTATACAGTGACTGTACTGTGTAACACATGGTTGTGTTATACAGTGACTGTACTGTGTAACACATGGTTGTGTTATACAGTGACTGCACTGTGTAACACATGGTTGTGTTATACAGTGACTGTACTGTGTAACACATGGTTGTGTTATACAGTGACTGCACTGTGTAACACATGGTTGTGTTATACAGTGACTGCACTGTGTAACACATGGTTGTGTTATACAGTGACTGTGTAACACATGGTTGTGTTATACAGTGACTGTACTGTGTAACACATGGTTGTGTTATACAGTGACTGTACTGTATAACACATGGTTGTGTTATACAGTGACTGTACTGTGTAACACATGGTTGTGTTATACAGTGACTGTGTAACACATGGTTGTGTTATACAGTGACTGTACTGTATAACACATGTTTGTGTTATACAGTGACTGTACTGTGTAACACATGGTTGTGTTATACAGTGACTGTGTAACACATGGTTGTGTTATACAGTGACTGTGTAACACATGGTTGTGTTATACAGTGACTGTACTGTGTAACACATGGTTGTGTTATACAGTGACTGTGTAACACATGGTTGTGTTATACAGTGACTGTGTAACACATGGTTGTGTTATACAGTGACTGTGTAACACATGGTTGTGTTATACAGTGACTGTGTAACACATGGTTGTGTTATACAGTGACTGTACTGTGTAACACATGGTTGTGTTATACAGTGACTGTGTAACACATGGTTGTGTTATACAGTGACTGTACTGTGTAACACATGGTTGTGTTATACAGTGACTGTGTAACACATGGTTGTGTTATACGGTGACTGTACTGTGTAACACATGGTTGTGTTATACAGTGACTGTACTGTGTAACACATGGTTGTGTTATACAGTGACTGCACTGTGTAACACATGGTTGTGTTATACAGTGACTGTGTAACACATGGTTGTGTTATACAGTGACTGTACTGTGTAACACATGGTTGTGTTATATAGTGACTGTGTAACACATGGTTGTGTTATACAGTGACTGTACTGTGTAACACATGTTATATAGTGACTGTGTAACACATGGTTGTGTTACACAGTGACTGTACTGTGTAACACATGTTATATAGTGACTGTGTAACACATGGTTGTGTTACACAGTGACTGTGTAACACATGGTTGTGTTATACAGTGACTGCACTGTGTAACACATGTTATACAGTGACTGTACTGTGTTGTACAGTGTACTGTACAGTGTACTGTGTAACACATGTTATACAGTGACTGTGTAACACATGTTATACAGTGTACTGTGTAACACATGTTATACAGTGACTGTGTAACACATGTTATACAGTGACTGTGTAACACATGTTATATAGTGACTGTGTAACACATGTTATACAGTGACTGTGTAACACATGTTATACAGTGACTGTGTAACACATGTTATATAGTGACTGTGTAACACATGTTATACAGTGACTGTGTAACACATGTTATACAGTGACTGTGTAACACATGTTATATAGTGACTGTGTAACACATGTTATATAGTGACTGTGTAACACATGTTATATAGTGACTGTGTAACACATGTTATACAGTGACTGTGTAACACATGTTATATAGTGACTGTGTAACACATGTTATACAGTTACTGTGTAACACATGTTATACAGTGACTGTGTAACACATGTTATATAGTGACTGTAACACATGTTATATAGTGACTGTGTAACACATGTTATACAGTGTACTGTGTAACACATGTTATACAGTGTACTGTGTAACACATGTTATACAGTGACTGTGTAACACATGTTATACAGTGACTGTGTAACACATGTTATACAGTGTACTGTGTAACACATGTTATACAGTGACTGTGTAACAACAGAGATATGGAGGACCAGCAGCATGTGTCAGACTGTATGTTATTATTATATAATATAATATTACATTAATATGTCTGCACTAGGACCAGGAGCATGTGTCAGAGGAGGAGGAGGAGGAAGAGGAGGAAGATGGAGCCTCCTCAGACAAGGAGGATACAGACAGGAAGAGGAGCTGTGAGTAAAATAACCCTAAAACCCTACTAACCAGGGCCGCTTCTCCCTACACGCACACTACGCAGGCTGCGTGGGGCCCCGCCTACCCACCGGAAGAAAAAAAAAACGGACCCAATCCGCCCAGAACCGCAAAAATAAATCGCGCGCGCGCACGGAGGACACATGCACGCGCGCGCAGCGTGCGTGCATGTGTCCTGTATCATGCTTAGGGCCCCTGTGGAGTCTAAAGCGGCACTGCTACTAACTAACCCTAACCTATAACCCTACAACTACCCCTATAACCTTATAAACTAACCCTAACCCTAACACATCAACACATTAAAGGGCCAGCCCACTGTCGTAGAGGTTTGGGTTGTGTAGTTACCTTGATGTCATGATGGAACTCTAAAGGACAAGAAATCTAGAATAATTGCTCCATTGATTAGAAATCAAAATATGCTCCTCTTTGACTTACATTGTACGCTAAAACAGATCTCAAAGTCACTCTTTTAGCACATAAACAAACACAAACAAAGCTGATTCAGACAATATAGAACATCACTAAACCCACTACTTTTTATTTTTTTATAAAAAAGTTAACTTCCTGTTGATTTTACTATTTGAAGATCCGGATCCGCGGATCTAGTCCAGGTTTCTTCTTCAGAGAAATAGTAAAATAAACAGGAAGTAAATTTTTTTATTAAAAAACAAACAGTAGTGGGTTTGGTGATGTTCTATATTGTCTGAATCAGCTTTGTTTGTGTTTGTTTATGTGATAAAAGAGTGACTTTGAGATCTGTTTTACCGTACAATGTCAATGAGGAGCATCTTGCCACATTAAGGGACAGAGAGACAATACGAAACGTTTCTCTCTCTATCACAATGCAGGAGGTGTGTGTGTGTGTGTGTGTCTGTGTCTGTGTCTGTATCTGTGTGTGTGTGTGTGTGTGTGTGTGTGTGTGTGTGTGTCTGTGTCTGTGTCTGTGTGTGTGTGTGTGTGTGTGTGCGTGTGAGTGCGTGCGTGTGAGAGCGGGTGGGAGGGAGGGAAACGGACAGAGAGACGCGACAAAACGTTTCTCTCTATCGCAGGGCTTCTCAAACTTTTTTATACCACGACCCCATATTATTTTATTTTTTTACTTTAAATTTTTAGCCCACGATTTTGTAACCCCATTTTTTACACCCAGTGCCAATTGTCTATGTAATCCTGGGCACTACACTCCCTCTGCCAACTTAGGGAGGGGCCGAGCTCATGCCTCCTTCAATGCATGAGAGCCAACTGACCTTCTTGTCACCTGACAGGGAGGAGTTTCCCTGGTTGGACGTAGCGTGTGGAAGGAACACGTTATTCCAACCAGTTCCTTTCCCCTCCATCAGGCGCCCCGGCTGGCCAGGGGGAGGCAGTATAGAGACCAGGATTACTGCATGTTTTTGTGAGGGTACCTACCCTAGGGAACACCCATCCCTCATAACCCATATTATGAGGGATTTATTTTGGCATAAGTATATTTTGATGCCAATACTTTTGTACTTTTGCCATAAATGAGCGTGCCTTGTTTCATAGACTGTAAGTGTTGCTCGCTCTCTCTCTCTCTCTCTCTCCATTTATTATTATAATGACCATGTGCGAATGCGCGATGACGTCATCGTACCTACAATAGAAATGTGATAAGTAGTATACGCTAGCCTAAGTTTTACTGTGTCTGGTACCAATACAAAGAAGAAACTGGTCTGAACTTGTAGATCTGCTACTTTCGCATTAAAACGGCGATAACAAAGGAATGCAGGCCTGCACCGCATACAACGCTGCCTGGCCAGGACTCGGTGCGTTGCTTCCCGGCCTGCCTACGACCGACAGACCTCCACCGCGGAGGAGGATTTTCTCCTCCCCATGCCCACCAGGGGAAGCTCTGCCCCGGGTAGTGGAGCCGGGCGGCCCCTGGTCCATGCCCGGGTAGGCTGCCCCAACGCTCCTGATTTCGTGTATAGAGGGGCGGGTGTATAGAGCCGGCGAGAGATTGCGCCTGATCCCATTGGTTCACCGATCTGTCCGTCAACCCCCGCCCCGTTAACACAACATTACGAGCGACGCCCACTGCACTCTGGTTGGTTGGGAAATGAAACACTTCCTCATACCGAGTACACCGACGCGCTGGGCCAGGCTTTTATTTTTTAGCAAAACTAAACAATAAAAGCCTGGAGATCGAGGCTAATGCCCGGGCGTAGGCAGGAACCACTTTGCGCATGTCAAAAGTTATATTCAGAATGAATGCTTTGGTCATGTAAACAAGGAATACTTTTATTCAGGTCCCATGTAAACAGGTGAATGGAACAGATTCCTCTATTCTGAATGAGTTCATTCTGAATGAGTTAATTCTGAATGAATACATGATGTCCATGTAACCGCAGCCATTGCCTTCTGCCATTTACTGTGTTGTGACAAAATGCACATTATATTTATTATATTTATCTGCTTGATCTATGGGTGTTACTATGTCTGATTGATATGTGACATCTGACCTATCTATGCATGTTATTATATACGTGTGATATGTAACATGTTGGACACTGTGAAATATATGAACATTTCCTATTCACGTGAGGTAATGGGTCCGATCACTGGGGTGATTGAGTGATTGATGCCACACTCTACTTGACAAATAGAGGGTGTGGTGCGCGCAGAACTCAGATCATACAAACCTGTGTAGCAGATGCGACAGGAGAGGGATAGAGGAGATCTCCTCCAGGCGCCAGTATTACTGAGTTTAAGTTAAAAGTTTGAACACAATAGTAAGCTGCAGCCAACAACAAGGAACTTCGAGCCCAGCGGACTCGCGGAGGAAAGGACCTACCGGTGCTGCCGGGGAACTCGAGCGCTGTAGTGTTTGTGTACGAGATGCCGGTCGGTGTTGGAGTCGGGAGGAGCCGAGGCCGGTGAGACAAACCCAAGCGTCCAGTTTCTTTATGGATTACAATATATAGGGGTACCCCGCCCGAACTTTAGTTATTATTTGGACGCCAGTGCGGAAGATCATTTACGTTTTCGTTTGGATATAAGGACACACTAGACATTCCCGAGACCACGGTTACACAAGAGGCCGTTCGGACGTTAAAGAGGAATTGTTTATTATTGTTTGTCAAGCGAGTAGGCGACTGTCCGCGCGGTGCTCTGAATAAGTGACTGAAGTTGTAACTTTGTATATTGTTCACGGGTGCATCTGTGATGTGAGGGGTTCGTGAGAGGGACATTTGGGTTGTTGATTTGTGTGTTTGTTTGTTTACTAGGGAAAGAGATAGGGACAGAAGTGACTTAGAGCCTTTATTTATGATTTGTTTGGCCATTTGGTAATGGCATTTATTATTTTGTGGCTTAAATAAATTCACTTAAATTAAATCCTGCCGATCCTGTTGATTTTCCTTTTAGTTAATAATTTCCCCTTAAGAGTAAAAGGGCGATTGTTACAGTGTTAATCAGCAAAATAGGTACAGCTGGTCAGATTTATATAACAACCCTGCCTGACTAGACTAGGCTACTGCAAGGGTGTACTCAATGAACACTAATTGCATTCATCACAGTCCCCTTCACGTTGGTCGAAACTCTTTTTCTTATTTTTACATTTAAAAAAAAAAAAAAGACACTTTCTTTGGTTGCCAATGAGAGGGGGGGGGGGGAGAGGGACAGAGAGACAGACAGAAAAATGCGTGCACACCACCACGTTGCCATGTATGCTAATTATAAGCAGTGTTGCCATGTCCACTGACTATAAGCAACTTTGGCCTACTTTTACAAAATGGTCTCTCTCACACTGTGAGGTGACTATGAAGTGGATCTGCGCTGCGAAGTGGGCGCTTTGTCACGCTAGACCTTCTAGTATTTTGAATTATCAATTTCTAATCAATGGAGCAATTCTTTTCTTCTTGTTCACCTTTGGAGTTCCATCATTGCATCAAGGTAACTACAACCCAAAGCTCTACCTGGTGGTCTTTGTCCTTTAACACATCAACACATCAACACATGAACAACACATCAACACATCAACACAACAACACAACACAACAACACAACAACACAACACATGAACACATCAACACATCAACACATCAACACGATGTGCACATCAACACATCAACACATGAACACATGAACACATCAACACATCAACACATGAACACATGAACACATCAACACGATGTGCACATCAACACATGAACACATCAACACATCAACACATCAACACATCAACACATCAACACATCAACACGAGAACACGAGAACACGAGAACACGATGTGCACATCAACACATCAACACATGAACACATGAACACATCAACACATCAACACATCAACACATCAACACATCAACACATCAACACATCAACACATCAACACATGAACACATGTACACACATCAACAACACATCAACACGATGTGCACCACGGCTGCACCTCAACATTACTCCACTGTGTGGAAAGTGAGATTATAGACTCAGCGTTTCCTGTTCATTAAACAATGAACAAAGAATGTCTGTTCATTAGGTGTGTAACGATTTGTCGTGAGACGATTAAATCAGCTACAGACAGATTTAACTCTTTGTGTTCTGATGAACAGATTTAACTCTTTGTGTTCTGATGAACAGATTTAACTCTTTGTGTTCTGATGAACAGATTTAACTCTTTGTGTTCTGATGAACAGATTTAACTCTTTGTGTTCTGATGAACAGATTTAACTCTTTGTGTTCTGATGAACAGATTTAACTCTTTGTGTTCTGGTAACAGCTACCAGGAGTACATCAGACTCAGACCAGGGCAGAGTGAGGAGCAAACTGAAGAGATTCCTGCAGAGAAGACCAACCCTGCAGTCTGTGAAGGAGAAAGGATACATCAGAGGTATTTAATACAGCTTTAATACAGCTTTAACACATTGTGTGCCGAAAACGGTCCGGACCGTTTTTGAACTATTTGGGATCTTTGGGATCATCCAAGGAGTCGCTGAGAAGGAGAGGCCGGATGTGGATCCATGTCAAAAATCCTTCCGGTCGGCCTTTCCTATGTTAACTCCTTGACTAAAAGCTTAATATCTCCATTTCTTTTTAACGTGGTGGAACTGAGCCGTTTCCGATCGGCGATCACTCTGCAATGGAGGATCGCGTTAGAAATATTATTGTTCCAGGCGTTAGTCGGGACCCTCCGCCGTCTCGCACGCACGCTTTGTTTACATGCACTTCCGCGTCGGGGCTTCTACAGCACGAAACGTATCAACGTAAGTGGATGGAAGAAATGCAGGCACTGAACGTACAGTATTTTAATAAACCTCTGGCACACAATGTGTTAATACAGCAAAGAGGTCTTTATTTAACCCTTTCTCTATAATGACCCTCTTATTACTCTGCTACTTAATTACATACATTCATAAATTGACACAAAAGTATCAACAGTCAGAATGATTTATTGCTCACGGTAATGAAAGTATCATTTATTCCAGGTGTGTCGGCTCAGAAAACAACAGGAAGTGATCAAATAAGAATCAATATCCTGTTGGTGTGTATTTATCACCTAATGTTACCTAACATCCTGGAGTTTAACCTGTGTGTGTGTGTGTGTGTGTGTGTGTGTGTGTGTGTGTGTAGACAATGTGTTTGGCTGTCATCTGGACACATTGTGTCACAGGGAGAACACAACGGTGCCAAAGTTTGTGGGGAAATGTATCAAAACCATCGAGAAGAGAGGTAACACACACACACACACACACACACACACACACACACACACACACACACACACACACAGACAGACAGACACACACAAGCCAAATATAGTATATATGTACTAGAGTTCTCACAACCTATGTCGCACCGCCGATCCAATATGCCCATATATGGAGATATCTGATGTCATCTGTGTGTGTGTGTGTGTGTGTAGGTCTAGATGTTGATGGGATCTACAGGGTCAGTGGGAATCTTGCTGTGATCCAGAGACTACGACACAAAGCTGACCACGGTAACACACACACACACACACACACACACACACACACACACACACACACACACACACACACACACACACACACACACACACACACTTAAACTGGGGACCCGGCACCCTGACAAGCACGTGTGTTTACCTTGTTTATTGTATATAGTATTATATTGTTATATTATTATTATATATCGTTATATTAAATACATTCTATGTAAGTGTTTACCTTGTAAGTCACTCTGGATAACAGTCTGATAAATTAATATAGTCAAATGTAAGATGTGTTTGTAGAGCATCTCTCTAAAGCATCATGTGACTAATTCAATATTATTGTAAAAAAAAAGAAAAGACAATACAACCATCACCATTCAGCCAATCACAATACAGGACAACTAAGAGACAATACATAGAGCTGAGCTATGAAGCCTGAAGTTAAACGTCTGTCTGTCTGTCTGTCTGTCTGTCTGTCTGTCTGTCTGTCTGTCTGTCTGTCTGTCTGTCTGTCTGTCTGTCTGTCTGTAGAAGACAACCTGAACCTGGATGATGGACAGTGGGATGAGGTTCATGTCATCACAGGAGCTCTGAAGCTGTTCTTCAGAGAACTTCCTGAACCGCTGTTCCCCTTCGCCAGCTTTGACAAGTTTATATCAGCTATACGTACGATTAATGTTTATTAATATGTTTAATAACAAGTTTATATCAGCTATACATACAATTAATGTTTATTAATATGTTTAATAACAATTTTATATCAGCTATACGTACGATTAATGTTTATTAATGTTTAATAACAAGTTTATATCAGCTATACGTACGATTAATGTTTATTAATATGTTTAATAACAAGTTTATATCAGCTATACGTACGATTATTGTTTAATAATATGTTTATAGCAGCTATATGTAAGATTATTGTTCATATTAGGTGTTTAACAAAAAAAAGACAATTAACACGATGACTGTTACAGAGTTACCAGAATATAACCAGATTTAATATTGAATGTAATATTTAATGTAATTTGTTACAGAGTTACCAGAGTACAACCAGAGGGTTTCATACATGAAGGATTTGGTCAGAACTCTTCCTCTCCCGAACTACAAGACTATGGAAGTACTGTTTACACACCTCCTCAAGTTAGTACACACACACACACACACACACACACACACACACACACACACACACACACACACACACACCACACCACACCACACCACACCACACCACACCACACCACACACACACACATCTACATAACCAACACACTCCCCAAAATGCATATAGTGACTCCTTGGGAGTGACATCCTAAGGAGTCACCCTTTGACTTCTTGGGGTGAGAATGACATAACCGTATCGGCATAGAAACACAAAGTAAATACATTGAACAGCTTTGTTCCCATTGGACATTTAATCATATACCGCTGATGGACAGGGACATCCCCAGTTGGTGTTTTTCTACGTTGATAAGGCCCTTAATTAAGATGTTTAATGAATTAAGATAAAACACCACACTGCATAGCAACCAGGTCAGAGGTGCCAGTTTGATGTTGCTCTGCACTTAAAGGGGTAGTTCACCCCCAAAATAACTTTTTTTCTATTGATTACTCACCCCATGGAGCCTTGAATTCATGGATATTTTTTTTTTTTTGTCGCATTCCTTCCTTTATTATTTGATTATAATAAATGTGTCCCCATTGATTCCGGTAGGAGACACAAATGCATTTGTGTCTCCTACAGGAATCAATGGGGACAAATTTATTAAAATCAAATTATTGGCTTAGGAATGTGACAAAAACTAAAAAATATCTATGAATTCAAGGCTCCAGGTGGTGAGGAATCAATAGAAAAAAAGTTATTTTGGGGGTGAACTACCCCTTTAAAGTGATGGATCTGATATAGCTTGTGAGGCACTATTAGTACACTATCAGTATTAACCATTTATTGCAATGATATTGCATTCTGTTGGCTGTGATACTCAATGTACACATTATTATGCAAGGGATAATGTACGGGGAGGTGGTCATTATTGACATGGTGTGTTTGTTTACATGGCTGTCATGTTGGATAAAGCATAAAACCAAGCAGCGCAGGTTGATATGAGCAGGTGCTCTGAGTCTTTAATTAGTCATGTTGATATGAGCAGGTGCTCTGAGTCTTTAATTAGACAGGTTGATATGAGCAGGTGCTCTGAGTCTTTAATTAGACAGGTTGATATGAGCAGGTGCTCTGAGTCTTTGATTAGACAGGTTGATATGAGCAGGTGTTCTGAGTCTTTGATTAGACAGGTTGATATGAGCAGGTGCTCTGAGTCTTTGATTAGACAGGTTGATATGAGCAGGTGTTCTGAGTCTTTGATTAGACAGGTTGATATGAGCAGGTGTTCTGAGTCTTTGATTAGACAGGTTGATATGAGCAGGTGTTCTGAGTCTTTGATTAGACAGGTTGATATGAGCAGGTGCTCTGAGTCTTTGATTAGACAGGTTGATATGAGCAGGTGTTCTGAGTCTTTTATTAGACAGGTTGATATGAGCAGGTGCTCTGAGTCTTTGATTAGACAGGTTGATATGAGCAGGTGTTCTGAGTCTTTGATTAGACAGGTTGATATGAGCAGATGCTCTTGAGTCTTTGATTAGACAGCGGTCTGTTATAGAGCTCATCGGTCATTATCATTGACCAATCAGAATCAAGCATTCAACCAAGCCGTGTAATAATTTGTGATAGTATATTGTTTAGACTGATGTATGCATCAGTAGCCGGATGGCCACAGTAGCCGGATGTTTGTTTGTGTTTCCATGGTTACAGAGTGATTCACCATGGCGACAGTAACAGGATGTTGTTTGTGTTTCCATGGCAACAGTAACAGGGTGTTTGTTTGTGTTTTCATGGTTACAGGGTGATTCACCATGGCGATAGTAACAGGATGTCGGTCCAGAGCGTTGCCATAGTGTTTGGCCCCACGTTGCTCCGCCCCCAGACTGAGACAGCCAATCCCACGGTCTACATGGTGTTCCAGAACCAGATCGTAGAACTTCTGCTCAACGAGTTCCACACCGTCTTCTGTCACTCCTCTTAGAACCTCCTACACCCTCATGTCACTCCTACACCCTCTTAGAACCTCCTGTCACTCCTCTTAGAACCTCCTAGACCCTCATGTCACTCCTACACCCTCTTAGAACCTCCTAGTCCCTTATGTCACTCCTACACCCTCTTAGAACCTTCTGTCACTCCTCTTAGAACCTTCTGTCACCCCTCTTAGAACCTTCTGTCACCCCTCTTTGTTGGACTCACCTGGAACTGTGTTAGTTTGTTTGTTTGTTTGTTTGTTTGTTTGTTGTGTGGACCTCTGGAACTCTGTCTGAACACAGAACCTTCTGTTTTCTTCTAGAACCATCATCTGGAAAAAAATGTATTCGAACCATCTGGAACCTTTATTAGAACCCGGGACATTGAACATTTCCCTTTAACCCTGTGAGTTCCACAGTATGTTCTGTGACATGTTGAAGCCTCATGAGCCAGCAGCTTGTTTTCTTTTCTTTTTATTCATGTTTTACTTCATCTGGAGATCAGTCCAGATGTTTTATAAATCTACTTCTATATACATCCTCAAGTCTTTATTTTTGTAATCTGAATTTAACACTGGAGTCTAGTTTATTTTCTTTATTTGCTTCTTTGTTAACTTTATTTCATCATAAGAAGTGTGACTTACATTCACCAGTACAACCACAGTGTGTTACTGTTGTACTGGGAGCTGACCAGTACAACCACAGTGTGTTACTGTTGTACTGGGAGCTGACCAGTACAACCACAGTGTGTTACTGTTGTACTGGGAGCTGACCAGTACAACCACAGTGTGTTACTGTTGTACTGGGAGCTGACTGACTCATGAAACACTAGTGAACACTAGGAAATATTAGGGAATATTGGGGAATATTGGGGAATATTAGGAAATATTAGAGCGCACTAGAGAAGACTAGTGAAGACTAGGAAGGTGCGCTCAGTAGAGCACAAATCTCTGCCAGGAGGCGTGGCAGAGATAACATGCACGTGGAAGCATGGTAGGAAACATGTTAGGAAACATGCTAGGCAATCCAGTAAATGCTAGGAAATCTAGTAAACATTAGGAAACATCATAGGAAACATCATAGGAAACATGCTAGGAAATCTAGGAAACATGCTAGGAAATCTAGTAAACATGCTAGGAAACACTTTATGAATTATTTAGAACAAACCACTGCCTTATGTTTTATTTGTAATCTTTTATAAAAAAAAAGAATACATTAAAAAAAATGTATTTTATTATTTTTAATGATTTGATTCTATTTGTATTTTATTATTTTTAATGTTTTTATTTTGTTTGTATTTTATTATTTTTAATGGGCGATGGGAATTATTTCTTTCTTAGAAACAAAATATCTATTGACAGATTTTATAAAAATGTAAAATAGCTTGTGTCTATGTGGCTTAAAGGGATAGTTCAACCCAAAAACTTTTTTCTATTGGTTAGTCGCCCCATAGAGACTTCATGGATATTTTTTAGTTTTTGTCTCATTCCTAAGACAATAATGTCTTGTGTCTCCTACCGGTCTGCTGGTCATCAAATGATTGTCTTAGGAATGAGACAAAAACTTTATGTTTATGTTTCTATGTGGCTTAATGCCCCAACAAGAACAATATTATAGTTTATGTTTCTATGTGTCTTAATGACCCAACAAGAACAATATTATAGTTTGTTTCTATGTGTATTAATGCCCCAACAAGAACAATATTATAGTTTATGTTTCTATGTGTCTTAATGCCCCAACAAGAACAATATTATAGTTTATGTTTCTATGTGTCTTAATGACCCAACAAGAACAATATTATAGTTTATGTTTCTATGTGTCTTAATGACCCAACAAGAACAATATTATAGTTTATGTTTCTATGTGTCTTAATGACCCAACAAGAACAATATTATAGTTTATGTTTCTATGTGTCTTAATGACCCAACAAGAACAATATTATAGTTTATGTTTCTATGTGTATTAATGACCCAACAAGAACAATATTATAGTTTATGTTTCTATGTGTCTTAATGACCCAACAAGAACAATATTATAGTTTATGTTTCTATGTGTCTTAATGACCCAACAAGAACAATATTATAGTTTATGTTTCTATGTGTCTTAATGACCCAACAAGAACAATATTATAGTATGTTTCTATGTGTCTTAATGACCCAACAAGAACAATATTATAGTATGTTTCTATGTGTCTTAATGCCCCAAAGATATATCATTAAACCAAAGTGATTATTCTCCATATGACTCTTTACATAAGAGGCTATTTTACGGTTCTTCTATTAAACATAAGATCATTTCTGTGAACATAATTGTCTTTTGTTTTTACTCTTTTACCTCTTTTTACCTCTTTTCACCCATTTTTACCTCTTTTTACCCCATTTGACCTCTTTTTACCTCTTTTTACCTATTCTTACCTATTTTTACCTCTTTATGCCTGTCTTTATGCCAATTAATTCCTCCCCACACACGTGTGTGTGTTATGAAGCTGTCTAGAGCTATAGACTGGCCAGTCTCCTCATCCATAGCGGCCTTCGGTCAAAAAGTTCATAGAGAGCAAGGGTGGCAGTTCACAGGTTCTTTATATAGTTTGCACACACAGGTACAGGTCAGAATAGTAGTAGTTTCTGTAGATATAACAAACAAGAATACAACACAGTTCTCTGTAAGCAACATCATACAGGCATATCATATAGACTTGCATTAGCTTAGTGATCAACCATGTGCTAAACAAACAAATCAGCTAGCATCAACCATGTGCCAAACAAACAAATCAGCTAGCATCAACCATGTGCTAAACAAACAAATCAGCTAGCATCAACCATGTGCTAAACAAACAAATCAGCTAGCATCAACCATGTGCTAAACAAACAAATCAGCTAGCATCAACCAAAGGTAGCTGGTAGAATGAAATAAACATCCACAGGTGTGATAGAAATAGTCAATGGTGCTTAACAAAGGCATACATGTAAACTCAACAAACTTACACAAGCATTCACTCATCTGACTGTCTCATCTGACCGTCTGATGCAAAAGGGTAGGTAAATGGGTGCAGCACATACTTATAGACAAGGCAAAGGCCCCTTAGGTGTCCTACACACTGCCTGACTGAAATAACATAATATGTATATATTGCATCACACAACACCACCTACTGGTGGGAAGGGGGAATTCTGCACAGCCGCCCCCATAATAGCAGGGCTATTATGTAATGTCCCAGAATTCTGTGTTCCAGGAGTAGTCCCTTGGCTGCCGTCATCTGGTATGGCTGGCAGTCGGACCAGCCGCGCCACAGGGCGTAGATAGATGTGGTCCTTGACCTTCACCTCTGCCGATCAGACACATCCATCTGAGCTGAAGATCAGCTTAACTACTCTTCCGATGGGCCAGTGAGCACGTTGTAGCTGCGGGTCGACAATCATGACCACATCGTCCATTGCCAGATTGTCAGTAGGGTTGCGCCACTTTTGTCTGACCTGAAGGGTAGGTAAGTATCCACGGATGAATTGCAACCAGAAGTGGTCCGCTATCATCTGGCTGTGTCGCCATCTCCTCTTGGTGAGAACATCAGGTGCATAGGACACCTGTGGCAGTGAAGCGTCTCGCCGCCCCATTAGCAACACACTTGGTGTCACCGGGTCAGGATCCGCCACATCGGAGGACACATAACCAAGCGGCTTGGCATTGAGGATGCCCTCGACCTCGATCAGAACTGTGAGTAGGACGTCCTCAGACACTGCTTGGCCACCTATCACCGCTTGCAGAGCCCTCTTGACTGAGCGAATCTCCCGCTCCCAAATCCCGCCGAAGTGCGGTGCTGCAGGTGGATTGAACTTGAATGTTATCTGGTGTGCAGCCAGACCCTCCCGCAGCTGCGGCTCCATTGCTGCGAAGGCCTCCTTCAGTTCTCTCTCCGCACCCTTGAAATTTGTTCCTTGGTCCGAATAGATTTCCGACGGGGTACCTCTGCGGGCAATGAAACGCCTCATGGCGAGGAGAAAGGCGTCGGCGTCCATGCTGTTGAGCAGGTCCAGATGCACGCACCTCGTAGTGAGGCACTTAAAGATCAAGCCCCAGCGTTTCTCGTTGCGTCGTCCGATCTTCACGAGATAAGGCCCAAAACGATTAACGCCCGTTGAGTAGAAGGGAGGCTTGAACAGCCGCAGACGGGTAGGAGGTAGATCGGCCATAATGGGGACTGACGGCTGCCCTCTCCACTTCCGGCATCCTACACATGTCTTCTGGTGGTGTTTGATCGCCTGCCGGCCACGCAGCACCCAATATTGGCGTCGAAGTTCGGCAAAGACCCGGTCGGGTCCTGGATGAAGCAGGCGGACATCCATATCTCTGATGAGAAGATTGGTCACTGCGTGGTGAGGCTCCAGAACAAAGGGATGAATGTCAACGGAGCAGGGGTTTTCCATGCATCGGAAGCGGCCCCCAACACGGATAAGGCCGGTTGTAGAGTCCCACTCTGGGGAAAGAGAGCTTAGTCGGCTGCTGCACGACACTGGCTTCCCAGTCTGGAGAACTCTGACCTCTTCCAGGAAGCTGTCTGCTTGACAAGCTCTTAACAGATGGAGCTCAGCATTCCGGAGATCTGATGGGGCTACAGCAGGGTCAGTCCCCGCCGCCCCGTGCAAGGAGTGATGAGTGGCATTGACCAGGTCTGCCCAGGTGTTAAACTGGGTTGCATCTGGGATGGGAATTGCTTTAGTCATATGAGTGAGCCCACAGAACGTACTTCGTTTGAGCTCATCCGCATCCTCCTGCTCAATGTAGATGGGCGATGAAGGCCAATGGTCCGGCGAATTACGGAGAAACACTGGGCCTTCAATCCAGCGGTTTGGGAGTGCGAGTTCAGCCAAGGTCTTCCCTCGGGTGACGTCATCTGCTGGGTTGCTGGGAGAGTCCACATACCTCCACTCATCGTCCTGGGTGAGCTCCTGCATTTCAGAGACTCTGGTGCCCACAAACACCTTAAACCTGCAGGACTCAGATTTCAGCCAATGGAGAACTGTCGTCGAATCCGTCCAGAGGAAAGTCTTGGTGATGTAGAATTAGCTCTCTGAGTTAGAGTTAGCTCTCTGTGGATCAGGGTGGATAGCTGGGCTCCTGTCAATGCCGCACACAGCTCTAAACGTGGAATCGACAGCTGCCGCTTAGGAGCCACCCGATACCGGGCCATCACAAAGGCAACATGAATGTCGTTTTAACTTTCCAGGGTCAGATACGCGACTGAACCATACGCCTGCTCAGAGGCATCACAGAAGACATGAAGGTTGTAGGCTTTGGCTTGAGTTGACTTCTCTGAAGGGGCATAGGTTCGTGGCAGCGATATCTTTGACAACTCTGGTAGTTCTTGTTCCCAGCGGGTCCAGGCCTCCAAGAGGTCGGGTGGAAGGTTAGGGTCATCCCAGCCTCTCCCTTTTGCCCACAGCCTCTGAACGAGGACTTTGGCCCGCGTAGTGAACGGGAGGATTACACCCAATGGGTCATACTGACTTGACAGCACACGGTATATGTTCCGCATGTCTCTCCACAGGTCTGCACTTGTAACTTAATCTGTCGGTGCGGCAGTGCCAACTCAGACCTAAGGCGGGCTCCTGAGGGTCAGTATGCTTCTCCATGATCCACAACTCAATGGACTCTGACTTGGCGGTGGATGGTAGATGGGCGACCGTGGAGGGATCATTACTCGCCCACTGCCGGATCTCGAACCCTCCATCCGTGAGAACTTGCCGGATCTTGTCCACCAGGTGCTTGGCGGCTTCAGCAGTCGGGAAACTCTGAAGACGGTTATCCAAATAGAATGACTGCTCCAGACACTGAAGCACGTCTTCGTTCCCCTTCTTGTGATCCTTTAGATCCTTGAAGGATCCGGCTCTCGAAGGACCAATGTTAAATAATGAAGCTGTCTAGAGCTATAGACTGGCCAGTCTCCTCATCCACAGCGGCCTTCGGTCAAAAAGTTCACAGAGAGCAAGGGTGGCAGTTCACAGGTTCTTTATAGTTTGCACACACAGGTACAGGTCAGAATAGTAGTAGTTTCTGTAGATATAACAAACAAGAATACAACACAGTTCTCTGTAAGCAACATCATACAGGCATAGCATATAGACTTGCATTAGCTTAGTGATCAACCATGTGCTAAACAAACAAATCAGCTAGCATCAACCATGTGCTAAACAAACAAATCAGCTAGCATCAACCAAAGGTAGCTGGTAGAATGAAATAAACATCCACAGGTGTGATAGAAATAGTCAATGGTGCTTAACAAAGGCATATATGTAAACTCAACAAACTTACACGAGCATTCACTCATCTGACTGTCTCATCTGACTGTCTGATGCAAAAGGGTATAAATGGGTGCAGCACATACTTATAGACAAGGCAAAGGCCCCTTAGGTGTCCTACACACTGCCTGACTGAAATAACATAATATGTATATATTGCATCACACAACACCACCTACTGGTGGGAAGGGGGAATTCTGCACAGCCGCGTTTCCCAAAGAGATGCGTAGAGATGCTGCGTAGGTCCTACGAAGGGTCTTAACGTGCGTCCACACAGGCTGCGCAGTACCTTAGCAGGCACGTAAGAGCCGGGTTTTCCTAAAGCGATTTCAGGTTGTGCGTAGCCGACGCAACTTGTAATGCATTCATTACTTTATATTTTAGTAATGAATGCATTTCAAATATGATTATTTTGGGGGGACCACATTTAAAATATTATTAATTTGGGGGGTCCGCAGTTCAAATATGATTATTTTGGGGGGTCCCCATTTCAAATATGATTATTTTGGGGGGACCACATTTCAAATATTATTAATTTGGGGGGTCCGCAGTTCAAATATGAATATTTTGGGCGGTCGTGGCCTGAAAAGTTTGAGAACCCTTGATCTTTGTCATCATGCAGTACGTTTGCGTTTACAGGAATCATCCCAAGCATGATTGACTGACCTTCATGAAACTCCATCCTGCGCTGGAGAGTGTCATTGCAATGTCACTGGTGTGTCTTTATTCTATCACTGTCACTGGTGTTTCTTTATTCTATCACTGTCATTGGTGTTGTCTTTATTCTATCAATGTCACTGGTGTTGTCTTTATTCTATCAGTGTCACTGGTGTTGTCTTTATTCTATCAGTGTCACTGGTGTTTCTTTATTCTATCACTGTCACTGGTGTTTCTTTATTCTATCACTGTCACTGGTGTTGTCTTTATTCTATCAATGTCACTGGTGTTGTCTTTATTCTATCAGTGTCACTGGTGTTGTCTTTATTCTATCAGTGTCACTGGTGTTTCTTTATTCTATCACTGTCACTGGTGTTGTCTTTATTCTATCAGTGTCACTGGTGTTGTCTTTATTCTATCAGTGTCACTGGTGTTGTCTTTATTCTATCAGTCACTGGTGTTGTCTTTATTCTATCAGTCACTGGTGTTGTCTTTATTCTATCAATGTCACTGGTGTTGTCTTTATTCTATCAGTCACTGGTGTTGTCTTTATTCTATCAGTGTCACTGGTGTTGTCTTTATTCTATCAGTGTCACTGGTGTTTCTTTATTCTATCAATGTCACTGGTGTTGTCTTTATTCTATCAGTCACTGGTGTTGTCTTTATTCTATCAGTGTCACTGGTGTTGTCTTTATTATATCAATGTCACTGGTGTTTCTTTATTCTATCAATGTCACTGGTGTTTCTTTATTCTATCACTGTCACTTGTGTTGTCTTTATTATATCAATGTCACTGGTGTTTCTTTATTCTATCAATGTCACTGGTGTTTCTTTATTCTATCACTGTCACTTGTGTTGTCTTTATTCTATCAGTGTCACTGGTGTTGTCTTTATTCTATCAATGTCACTGGTGTTTCTTTATTCTATCACTGTCGTTGGTGTTGTCTTTATTCTATCAATGTCACTGGTGTTGTCTTTATTCTATCACTGTCACTGGTGTTGTCTTTATTCTATCAATGTCACTGGTGTTGTCTTTATTCTATCACTGTCACTGGTGTTGTCTTTATTCTATCAATATCACTGGTGTTGTCTTTATTCTATCAATGTCACTGGTGTTGTCTTTATTCTATCACTGTCACTGGTGTTGTCTTTATTCTATCAATGTCACTGGTGTTTCTTTATTCTATCAATGTCACTGGTGTTTCTTTATTCTATCAATGTCACTGGTGTTGTCTTTATTCTATCACTGTCACTGGTGTTGTCTTTATTCTATCAATATCACTGGTGTTGTCTTTATTCTATCAATGTCACTGGTGTTGTCTTTATTCTATCACTGTCACTGGTGTTGTCTTTATTCTATCAATGTCACTGGTGTTTCTTTATTCTATCAATGTCACTGGTGTTTCTTTATTCTATCAATGTCACTGGTGTTTCTTTATTCTATCAATGTCACTGGTGTTGTCTTTATTCTATCAGTGTCACTGGTGTTTCTTTATTCTATCACTGTCATTGGTGTTGTCTTTATTCTATCAATGACACTGGTGTTGTCTTTATTCTATCAGTCACTGGTGTTGTCTTTATTCTATCAGTGTCACTGGTGTTTCTTTATTCTATCAATGTCACTGGTGTTGTCTTTATTCTATCAGTCACTGGTGTTGTCTTTATTCTATCAGTCACTGGTGTTTCTTTATTCTATCAGTCACTGGTGTTGTCTTTATTCTATCAATGTCACTGGTGTTTCTTTATTCTATCACTGTCATTGGTGTTGTCTTTATTCTATCAATGTCACTGGTGTTGTCTTTATTCTATCAATGTCACTGGTGTTGTCTTTATTCTATCAATGTCACTGGTGTTGTCTTTATTCTATCACTGTCACTGGTGTTGTCTTTATTCTATCAATGTCACTGGTGTTGTCTTTATTCTATCAATGTCACTGGTGTTGTCTTTATTCTATCACTGTCACTGGTGTTGTCTTTATTCTATCAGTGTCACTGGTGTTGTCTTTATTCTATCACTGTCACTGGTGTTGTCTTTATTCTATCAATGTCACTGGTGTTGTCTTTATTCTATCAATGTCACTGGTGTTGTCTTTATTCTATCACTGTCACTGGTGTTGTCTTTATTCTATCAATGTCACTGGTGTTGTCTTTATTCTATCACTGTCACTGGTGTTGTCTTTATTCTATCAATGTCACTGGTGCTGTATTTATTCTATCACTGTCACTGGTGTTGTCTTTATTCTATCACTTTCACTGGTGTTGTCTTTATTCTATCAATGTCACTGGTGCTGTCTTTATTCTATCACTGTCATTGGTGTTGTCTTTATTCTATCAGTCACTGGTGTTGTCTTTATGTTATGTTATGTTATGTTTATTTATTTGATATGGACATCACAAATTACATTGGACGGAACCAGATGCATTGCTTACAGTGTATATAGCACGAGTGCTAATTTTCAACACCTGTCCACAGGAAGCTTTTCTAAAATACAGTAACACCAATCTAAAACCCAATCAGGTACAAACAAATTATAATTGTATAAATATATATATACGTATAAATATATATATACACACATATACACACCCATACATATGTATGCATACACACACACATATACACACACTCACATGTACTAATAATTAACATAATCAAAATCAATATCAAATCCAATACATTAACTAAACAAAAGAAGACATAATCATTCAAATAACCACTCAGTAACTATACATGTGAGCACAGTTGATTTGATTTCAACCATAATTTGAGCCCTCTGTTAAACACATTACCATCCGTCTCTAGTTTTAGAACCGTAGGCAAAGAGTTCCAAAGGTTTACCCCCTTTACTGAGAAGGCAGACTGCCCGAATGTGTTCTTGCTTATAGGCACAGTACAGTCACCATGTGTTGATGCTCGTGTAGTTGCTCTACCAGAGCTCTGACGCCTATCAACCAGTCCAGAAAACAGAGGTGAAACATGATTATGTAAGCATTTAAAAAACAATTTGATAGTACAAAAGACCACAACATTTTCAAAAGTAAAAAGGTTGTGTTTTCTTAAAATACCACAATGGTGCCATCTCATCGGTTTCTGATCCATGACTTTTATAGCCTGTTTGTATATTGATGTTATTGGTTTTGAGACAGTTTGAGAAGATTGTGACCATGATGTAATGCAGTATGACAAGTGTGAGAAAATCATAGCATGCATGTACAGCTGTGCAGTTTTACATGATAAGTCCCTTCTAATATGACACAAACTGTTTAAGTTCGGTTTAACCTTCTTGCATATATGCTTTACCTGTCTGTCGAATTTTAAGTGTTTATCCAAAATAATTCCCAAATATTTTATTTCACTCGTTTCAGCAATAATTTCATTTTGGATTTGTACCTCAAAGGCATCTGTAACAGGCCTGTTACGTATTGAGATGCACATTGAGACTGTTTTCTTGACATTTAAGGTTAATTGTGACAACTCAAGCCACTTTGAAATGTTCTGCAATTCCTGTGTCAGGTGCGCAGCTGCCAGGCTGGCTGTTTTAGCGGACACATAGATGACAGTATCATCTGCATACATCTGGCAGCTAACACCTGGACAGGTTTTTGGAAGGTCGTTAATGTACATTGTAAACAACAGTGGTCCAAGTACCGATCCTTGGGGCACTCCCATGCTGTTAGGAAGCAATCGTGATTTCTCCCCATTGACCCTGACACACTGTTGTCTCCCTTCTAGATATGACTCAAACCACTGTAAGGCTTCTGCAGACATTTGGAAGTGCTTCAACTTAGACAGTAGGACTCTGTGGTTGACAGTGTCAAAGGCCTTTTTCAGGTCCAAGAACACTGTCCCTACGACATGTCCCTCCACCAATAGACCCCTGACCTTGTCAAGCAGATAGCAATTTGCCGTCTCTGTGGAATATTTAGGTCTAAATCCAAACTGCTGTGGATGCAGTAATTGGTTAGACTCTAGATATTCTGTTAGTTGTGAAGCAACAATCTTCTCCAATATCTTCGAGACAACAGGAAGGAGAGCAATAGGCCTATAGTTACTTGCCATGTCCTTGTCTCCTGACTTATAAATCGGGGCAATTATTTCCGTTTTCCAGCTCTCTGGAAACACATTTGTTTTTATTGATAGATTAACTAAATATGTAATAGGCTCCAGCAGACAGTTCAGATTTTTCTTAATTAATTCAGAGTATAGACTATGGATATCCTTTGACATTGAGTTACTCATATTTGCGATAATTTTTTTTACTGTATCACTAGGTACCTCTTTGATTTGGAAATCATCTGAGTGGACATTGTCAAGCTCCTCAGAAGATAACTCCCTAAATTTAAACTTGCTAGCCAACTCCTGTACAGACTCAATAAAGAAATTGTTGAACACATTTGCCATAGACTCATTGTTGTCAATGATGTTATTGTCTACTTTTAGACTATTGATTTTAGGGTGCTTGTGCTTGCTGGAGTCTGTTAATCTGTTGATATGCTGCCATAGTTTAGAACTGTTGCCATTGGCCTCTTCAATAAGCTTGAGGAAGTAGTTACTTCTAGCCTTTCTTAGCTCAGATACAACTTTATTCCTCAGACCAGTGAAGAGGAAGTGGTCAGTGTTGTTTTTTGTTACTAAAGACCTTTTAAGGGCAAAATCTCTCTTTTTAGTGAGCTGGAGAATATCATTATTAAACCATGGGAGAGAATATTTCTTTGGTCTGCTTTTCCAAGTTTTTGTGTATTTACTTATCAAATTGCCCATTATTGAGGTGAAATTATTTACACTGTTATTTAAATCTGACTCTGTAGTTACCTTTTCCCAGTTGACTTCCATTAGATCATGTTCAAAGTTCGCTAAGTTTTTCCTAGGAATTCCTGTCGTTGAAATTTTATTTTCTGTTTTGTTATAATGAACTAAACGTTTTCCTGTTAGTTTTCTTACAATTAATATCAAATTATGATCTGAGAGTCCAGTAATAAGATTATATGTTTTTATTGCTCTCTCTGGCCTATTTGTGAAAATCAGATCAATAAGAGTTTAACTATTTCTAGCAATGCGAGTCGGTTTATCTATCAGCTGTTTATATTTGAATTTCTCCATAACAGATTTCAGTTTAGTTTTTTTACTTTATTCTATCAGTGTCACTGGTGTTGTCTTTATTCTATCAGTGTCACTGGTGTTGTCTTTATTCTATCACTGTCACTGGTGTTGTCTTTATTCTATCAATGTCACTGGTGTTGTCTTTATTCTATCAGTGTCACTGGTGTTGTCTTTATTCTATCAGTGTAACTGGTGTTGTCTTTATTCTATCAGTGTTACTGGTGTTGTCTTTATTCTATCAGTGTCACTGGTGTTGTCTTTATTCTATCAATGTCACTGGTGTTGTCTTTATTCTATCAGTCACTGGTGTTGTCTTTATTCTATCAGTCACTGGTGTTGTCTTTATTCTATCAGTGTCACTGGTGTTGTCTTTATTCTATCAGTGTCACTGGTGTTGTCTTTATTCTATCAGTGTCACTGGTGTTGTCTTTATTCTATCAATGTCACTGGTGTTGTCTTTATTCTATCAGTCACTGGTGTTGTCTTTATTCTATCAATGTCACTGGTGTTGTCTTTATTCTATCAGTGTCACTGGTGTTGTCTTTATTCTATCAGTCACTGGTGTTGTCTTTATTCTATCAATGTCACTGGTGTTGTCTTTATTCTATCAGTCACTGGTGTTGTCTTTATTCTATCAATGTCACTGGTGTTGTCTTTATTCTATCAATGTCACTGGTGTTGTCTTTATTCTATCAGTCACTGGTGTTGTCTTTATTCTATCAATGTCACTGGTGTTGTCTTTATTCTATCAGTGTCACTGGTGTTGTCTTTATTCTATCAGTCACTGGTGCTGTCTTTATTCTATCAGTCACTGGTGTTGTCTTTATTCTATCAGTCACTGGTGTTGTCTTTATTCTATCAATGTCACTGGTGGTGTTGTCTTTATTCTATCAGTCACTGGTGTTGTCTTTATTCTATCAGTGTCACTGGTGTTGTCTTTATTCTATCAATGTCACTGGTGTTGTCTTTATTCTATCAGTCACTGGTGTTGTCTTTATTCTATCAGTGTCACTGGTGTTGTCTTTATTCTATCAGTCACTGGTGTTGTCTTTATTCTATCAGTGTCACTGGTGTTGTCTTTATTCTATCAGTCACTGGTGTTGTCTTTATTCTATCAGTGTCACTGGTGTTGTCTTTATTCTATCAGTGTCACTGGTGTTGTCTTTATTCTATCAATGTCACTGGTGTTGTCTTTATTCTATCAGTCACTGGTGTTGTCTTTATTCTATCAGTGTCACTGGTGTTGTCTTTATTCTATCAGTCACTGGTGTTGTCTTTATTCTATCAGTGTCACTGGTGTTGTCTTTATTCTATCAGTGTCACTGGTGTTGTCTTTATTCTATCAGTGTCACTGGTGTTGTCTTTATTCTATCAGTCACTGGTGTTGTCTTTATTCTATCAGTCACTGGTGTTGTCTTTATTCTATCAGTGTCACTGGTGTTGTCGTTATTTATTGATTTCAGACATTGTTTATATAGTGAGTGAAGAAATGGCGTTTGTTGTATAGTGTGTAGTTGATAGTGTATAGTGTGTAGTTGTTGTCTATGAAACTGTATTCAGTTTTTAAGTCTTAAGTCACTTCCGGGTCCAAGAGGCACCAAACACACACTTTGACCCGGAAGTTGTTCTGACGAGCGCACAAACAACATAATAGGAGTGTACTGTATAGACATGTGCATGTGCATGTGCATGTGCATGTGCATGTGCATGTGCATGTGCATGTGCATGTGCATGTGCATGTGCCTGTGCATGTGCATGTTATAACCCAACTTTAAAAGTATTCTGTTAACCATAACAACCATTTATAGTGATCATATTCTTCTATACTTAAGAGGACATAATGGTCCTCACAACTATAGTAATACACACACACACACACACACACACACACACATACACACACACACACACACACACACACACACACACACACACACACACACACACACACACACACACACACACACACACACACACACACACACACACAGATCAAAACAGAAGGAAACAAGTTAAGTAACAACTTCAACAAACCTCAACTTCCTGTTACAGACAAACAGGATGATTTGAATAATGAGACACACACACACACACACACACACACACACACACACACACACACACACACACACACACACACACACACACACACACACAAATAGCTTCTGCTTTCAGGAGCCCCTCAGATGTCGCCATGACAACCTGACAGCCTGCTCTACTTTCACACACTCAGAGAGAGAGAGAGAGAGAGAGAGAGAGAGGAAGAGAGACAGACAGTACTTTCAACTTCCTTCAAGTAGTTTCATCGTTGGAGTCTCTGCGTTCGTTCAGTAAGTTTAAGTTTAAACTTTTTAATACTTTAATTCATGTTTATAACTTGATGTTAAATATTCAACTTTAATCATGTTTACAACTTGTCTGTTGATGTTAGTTAAATGTTTAATAATAATATTCTACATGGATGTCATTTGAACATGATGTTTATCAGGGGTGTCCTGACACCCTAAGGTGTCAGGACATGCAACCTTTAAGGTCAAAAGAGCCATTTTGGACCAAAACATAAATACCCTGCCCTAGGCCTAGGGTGTCCTGACACCCTAAGGTGTCCTGACACCCTAAGCTAAGGCATACATGGGCAACTGGTGGCCCGGGGGCCACATGCGGCCCCCACCTTCACTTAATGTGGCCCACAGATTAATATCAGAATAGTGATTATATTATTGATTTCAGCTGTTATGATTCATAACATGCAAACATGACCCGCTTTAATGACTTCAGTCTATATTAGTAGCTTAATGACTAGTATTAACATTCTATTGTCTGTTTTATGTCCAATGTATTTGTATTTAAGTTCATAAAGTTAACATAAGTATAACTAAATGCATTTGAAATTAAATGTAAATGTTACTTTTCAGGATTCCAAGTTAAAAATAGAAAAAATAGCCGATCTACAAGCTCGCGCTGCGACCCGTTTTGAGCTTGTAGATCTGCTATTTTTGCTATTGTTATGTGACAAAACATAATATGCAATGTGTCCATTATTCTGCATGAACATAATGTATAACTATGTTAATTAAGAGTTTAACCTCTATAACCTGATCATTGATTCATTTATGGTTAGTGACGTTCAGTAAAGTTGTTGTTTATTAATTATGATGTGAATATATATCCCTGTATATATAATATTATATATATATAATATGATATATTATATATGTATATAATGTCATATATTATATGGTATAATATATGTATAATATATGTATAATATATGTGATATATCACATGGGTCGTGTAAGGTCTAGGAATGGTTATCGTTAGGATTTTTATGAGACCATTCCAGTTCTGGTTCTGCTTATCGGTTCCCTGTTTCGGTTCCAAAATGGTAGAAAATAAGAGGTCAAATATTTATTTAACTAAAGTAACCTTAATATTCCATTTAAGACACAGAGTAACATCCTCTTCTTTATTACAACAGTTGATCCATTTAATACAGTGAGCTGCATGTTTAAGGTTTTTTAAAGATATTTTTCGGGGCCTTTAATGCCTTTATTTAAAGAGGGACAGAGACACGCTGTCAGTGCCTGGACCGTACGCTATGGCCCAGGCCGAGCTGAGAGTTTTAGTTTTTTATCCTTTAAAGTTGTACTTCTTACTATTCTTACTAATAAATAATTTAAGGAATATAACAAAGTGCATTCAGTACATAACAGCTGCTTACATCCAAATAAACAGGCCTTTGACCATAAACATCCTGACCACTAGGTGACACTAAATAGTTTTTATATTTTGTCGGCTTCTTTTTCAGCAACATAAACGGGTTCTCACTTCAAAGTATATCTCTTATATGAGCTGAAATGAATGAATTCATAAAGTATATATTTTATATGTTTTGTATTAGAGATTAAATGAATGCATTAATAAAGTATATATTTTATGTTTTGTATCAGAGATTAAATGAATGAATTAGTATATATTTTATATGTTTTGTATTAGAGATTAAATTAATGCATTAATAAAGTGTATATTTTATGTTTTGTATCAGAGATTAGATAAATGAATTAATAAAGTATATATTTTATATGTTTTGTATTAGAGATTAAATGAATGAATTAATAAAGTATATATTTGATATGTTTTGTATCAGAGATGAAGGAGCAGGATTTCTCGGAGGAAGTGAGCAGGATTCTACAGGAAGCTCCTTCTGCTCGACTGATGCTTCTACAGAACTACGAGAACCTGAATAACGTGGCCGAGTACTGCTCTAAAAACTACTTGGAGGTAATCTATTACTCTTGTATTTTGGCTTGGTCTGCTTGGTCTTTAACCAGACCCCTAGACTCTTCTCTCTTCTCTAAAACACACTGGACAACGCTCCACACGTCCTAGACTCTTCTCTCTTCTCTAAAACACCCTGGACAACGCTCCACACGTCCTAGACTCTTCTCTCTTCTTTAAAACACACTGGACAACGCTCCACACGTCCTAGACTCTTCTCTCTTCTCTAAAACACCCTGGACAACGCTCCACACGTCCTAGACTCTTCTCTCTTCTCTAAAACACTCTGGACAACGCTCCACGCGTCCTAGACTCTTCTCTCTTCTTTAAAACACTCTGGACAACGCTCCACACGTCCTAGACTCTTCTCTCTTCTCTAAAACACCCTGGACAACGCTCCACACGTCCTAGACTCTTCTCTCTTCTCTAAAACACCCTGGACAACGCTCCACACGTCCTAGACTCTTTTCTCATCTCTAAAACACCCTGGACAACGCTCCACACGTCCTAGACTCTTCTCTCTTCTCTAAAACACCCTGGACAACGCTCCACACGTCCTAGACTCTTTTCTCATCTCTAAAACACCCTGGACAACGCTCCACACGTCCTAGACTCTTCTCTCTTCTCTAAAACACCCTGGACAACGCTCCACACGTCCTAGACTCTTCTCTCTTCTCTAAAACACCCTGGACAACGCTCCACACGTCCTAGACTCTTCTCTCTTCTCTAAAACACTCTGGACAACGCTCCACGCGTCCTAGACTCTTCTCTCTTCTCTAAAACACCCTGGACAACGCTCCACACGTCCTAGACTCTTCTCTCTTCTCTAAAACACTCTGGACAACGCTCCACGCGTCCTAGACTCTTCTCCCTCCTGGCCACCAAATTGTGGAACAAACTCCCCATTTTAGTTAGAACTGCAGATTCACTCCCAATCTTCCAGTGTAATCTAAGACTCACCTCTTCAGACTCCATCTCAGCCCGTAGCACTAGACCTAGCCCTAACCCTAACCCGTAGCACTAGACCTAGCCCTGACCCTAACCCTAACCCGTAGCGCTAGACCTAGCCCTGACCCTAACCCTAACCCGTAGCACTAGACCTAGCCCTAACCCTAACCCTAACCCGTAGCACTAGACCTAGCCCTAACCCTAACCCTAACCCGTAGCACTAGACCTAGCCCTAACCCTAACCCTAACCCGTAGCACTAGACCTAGCCCTAACCCTAACCCTAACCCGTAGCACTAGACCTAGCCCTAACCCTAACCCTAACCCGTAGCACTAGACCTAGCCCTGACCCTAACCCGTAGCACTAGACCTAGCCCTGACCCTAACCCTAACCCGTAGCACTAGACCTAGCCCTGACCCTAACCCTAACCCGTAGCACTAGACCTAGCCCTAACCCTAACCCTAACCCGTAGCACTAGTCCTAGCCCTAACCCTAACCCGTAGCACTAGACCTAGCCCTGACCCTAACCCTAACCCGTAGCACTAGACCTAGCCCTAACCCTAACCCTAACCCGTAGCACTAGACCTAGCCCTAACCCTAACCCTAACCCGTAGCACTAGACCTAGCCCTAACCCTAACCCTAACCCTAACCCGTAGCACTAGTCCTAGCCCTGACCCTAACCCTAACCCTAACCCGTAGCACTAGACCTAGCCTTATGCAGATAGCATGTTATTTAGACAGATGCTTTTTTAGATATTCTACTGTCAGACTGATGATAGGTTCTTGGTTTACGTATGATCCTAGATTATTATGATGTGTTACCTTGTGTTTACCTGCTTACTGTAAATCACTCTGGATTCAGAGCGTCTGATAAATGTCTACATTATAAATTGATTTCATAAGTCATACCTTTACCTTTACCTCTCCTTATTTCAACTTCTTATGTTTGTTCTCTCTGTAAATTAATGCCTGAACTTGTAGATCTGCTATTTTAAATGAATGCCCTCCTTCATTGTGAGCTTGTAGATCTGCTTTTTTAAATTAATGCCCTCATTCATAGTGAGATTGTAGATCTGCTTTTTTAAATGAATGCCCTCATTCATAGTGAGATTGTAGATCTGCTTTTTTTAAATTAATGCCCTCATTCATAGTGAGCTTGTAGATCTGCTTTTTTTAAATTAATGCCCTCATTCATAGTGAGCTTGTAGATCTGCTTTTTTAAAATTAATGCCCTCATTCATAGT
>NC_137615.1:857500-875000 GCF_963280865.1 Gymnoscopelus braueri
AACATATGAACATTTCCCCAAATAAAACACACTTCACTGTATCTCTCTCTCACACACACACACACACACACACACACACACACACACACACACACACACACACACACACACACACACACACACACCACACCCACACACACACACACTAATTGCACAGGATCAGACAATGCAGGATTCCAGAGGCTTTGTGTAGCGTGGGAAAGTGTGTCGACTGAATCATTACAGTTGGACACACACACACACACACACACACACACACACACACACACACACACACACACACACACACGCATGCACGCGCACGCACGCACACACACACACTCTCTAGCACTTCACTCTCCTCTGATACCAGAGCCTGACCAACACACATGGCTGCAGTACCATGCAGATAGAGACTAATGTTGTACAATACATACATGTTTATAGCATGTTTATAATGCCATGAGACATAGAAAGACTGATAACACATGTTTATAATATAACACATGGCTACAACATAGAGACATATCTTGGTCACTCATTCTCTTGTTTTTGTGACTTGTTTTCTTCACCACAATGTTAAGAATGTCATTTAGATAGCATGTTAGCATGTTAGCATGTTAGCAAGTCCGTCTGTCCATGTGTCTGTGTGTCTGTGTGTCTGTGTGTCTCTGATCGGCTAATCTCCGACACTGTTGGTCCGATCGCAGTGAAACTGTGCACACACACTCCCTGGATGACAAACATCACGCACATCGGTACACAGTATCTCTATAGTCATTAAACCAGAAGTGTGTTTCAGATTTTTTATATTCCGTCCTGATTGGCTAAGATTGGCTTCCAAAGTTTGCAGGAGTGTTCCGTTTTGAACAAAATGCCTCAAATCATGAACACAGCGTGCAATTTCCGTGAAATTTTGCACACACATTCCCATGTTTTAACTGTTAATACTTTAATGTTTTAACTGTTAATACTTTCATGTTTTAACTGTTAATACTTTCATGTTTTAACTGTTAATACTTTAATGTTTTAACTGTTAATACTTTAATGTTTTAACTGTTAATACTTTAATGTTTTAACTGTTAATACTTTCATGTTTTAACTGTTAATACTTTAATGTTTTAACTGTTAATACTTTAATGTTTTAACTGTTAATACTTTCATGTTTTAACTGTTAATACTTTAATGTTTTAACTGTTAATACTTTAATGTTTTAACTGTTAATACTTTAATGTTTTAACTGTTAATACTTTAATGTTTTAACTGTTAATACTTTCATGTTTTAACTGTTAATACTTTCATGTTTTAACTGTTAATACTTTAATGTTTTAACTGTTAATACTTTCATGTTTTAACTGTTAATACTTTCATGTTTTAACTGTTAATACTTTCATGTTTTAACTGTTAATACTTTCATGTTTTAACTGTTAATACTTTAATGTTTTAACTGTTAATACTTTCATGTTTTAACTGTTAATACTTTAATGTTTTAACTGTTAATACTTTAATGTTTTAACTGTTAATACTTTAATGTTTTAACTGTTAATACTTTCATGTTTTAACTGTTAATACTTTCATGTTTTAACTGTTAATACTTTAATGTTTTAACTGTTAATACTTTCATGTTTTAACTGTTAATACTTTCATGTTTTAACTGTTAATACTTTCATGTTTTAACTGTTAATACTTTCATGTTTTAAATGGTTTAATGGTTTTAATTCATGTTTTTCAGGCCCCTGGTAAACAGTTGACAGACAGTAACCATAGCAACCCTGGAGGAAGTCATGGAGGAACCATCAGGTTCTCTTCTCTTCTCTTCTCTTCTCTTCTCTTCTCTTCTCTTCTCTTCTCTTCTCTTCTCTTCTCTTCTCTTCTCTTCTCTTCTCTTCTCTTCTCTTCTCTTCTCTTCTCTTCTCTTCTCTTCTCTTCTCTTCTCTTACATACCATATTCTATTCTATTCTATTTGATTCTATTCTATTCTAAACCATGCTTTATTATAGTATTAATATATTAATGCCATTCCATTGTTTCTCTCACTTCCTGATTAGAATCATGTCACATGTTCCCTCATATTGACCCTGTGTGTGTGTGTGTGTGTGTGTGTGTGTGTGTGTGTGTGTGTGTGTGTGTGTGTGTGTGTGTGTGTGTGTGTGTGTGTGTGTGTGTGTGTGTGTGTGTGTGTGTGTGTGTGTGTGTGCTACACACAGTAGGAGGTCCACCAATAAGCCTCCAGAGCCGGTTCAGTGTCCAGTGGCGCCCCCTACAAGCTCCTCCAGGTACTGCAACACATCTATCTATTACATTACATTACAATACAGTCATTTAGCAGACGCTTTTATCCATTACATTACATTACATTACATTACAGTCATTTAGCAGACGCTTTTATCCATTACATTACATTACATTACATTACAGTCATTTAGCAGACGCTTTTATCCATTACATTACATTACATTACAGTCATTTAACAGACGCTTTTATCTATTACATTACATTACATTACATTACATTACATTACATTACATTACAGTCATTTAGCAGACGCTTTTATCTATTACATTACATTACATTACATTACATTACAGTCATTTAACAGACGCTTTTATCCATTACATTACATTACAGTCATTTAGCAGACGCTTTTATCTAAAGTGACTTACAATAAGTGCATTCAACATAATGTAAGGAACGAAACTAATCACCAGAAGTCTGACGTGCATTCTCTTCTAAAACAAGCAGTTTAATATATCAGCTCCCTTCTGTCTTAAACAGATGAGACAAATAGCAAAGTTCATTCCACCACTGTGGGGCCACAACAGAGAAAAGCTGTGACCGTGTAGATCGTCCAGAAGGAACTCTATCTATCTGTCTGTCTATCTATCTGTCTGTCTGCCTGTGAATCAACTTGTGTGTGTGTGTGTGTGTGTGTGTGTGTGTGTGTGTGTGTGTGTGTGTGTGTGTGTGTGTGCGTTCTAGCTTCGGGAACCCTGTTGCTCCGCCCACTGCTCCCACATGGCCCGCCTCCCCTGACAGTGACATCATCAAGACGCTGCTGGATGACGTCCCGCCCCCTCCCCCACCCCCAGCTGTGGAGGCGGAGCAGAATGATGATGTCACCACCGACGCCCCGCCCCCTCCCCCTCTCCTCCTGCCTGCCGATTCATCCGTGGCTCCGGTGGCCCCGCCCCCACCCCCCCCCACCCCCTCCTCCTCCTCAGATTGTGTCCAATCACAGCGCGGATGACTTTGTAGCCCCGCCCCCTTCTCCACCACTATGCCTGGAGACAGGTGAATGG
This sequence comes from Gymnoscopelus braueri, assembly GCF_963280865.1. Lineage (NCBI taxonomy): Eukaryota > Metazoa > Chordata > Actinopteri > Myctophiformes > Myctophidae > Gymnoscopelus > Gymnoscopelus braueri. The sequence continues at coordinate 860,780 of NC_137615.1, forward strand.
AAAACACACACACACACACACACACACACACACACACACACACACACACACACACACACACACACACACACACACACACACACGTACACACACACACACACACACACACACACACACACACACACACACACACACACGTACACACACACACACACACACACACACACACACACACACACACGTACACACACGTACACACACACACACACACACACACACACACACACACACACACACACACACACACACACACACACACACACACACACACACACGTAGAAAGGCTTCCTGAACACTAGTTTGGCGAGTCAGGAAATGTGAAGTTGTCTGTTAAAGGACAACTTTAGTTTTTTACAACCAAGGTTTATGTTTTAGATTGTAATTAAATAAAATAAAGTAAGAGTGTTAACATTCTTTAATTTACTGCTTTCTATAGTTTTAGCAATTTTCTCGATTTTTTTTACAGTGGGCGGGGGCATTCTGTCCGGTGGCTAAATATGTATTTTTTTACACAATAACACGGTGTTTTCTTTATTATTATTTACAGTAGCTCTTCTAGCCCCCAATAACTCACATCTGGGCATCAAAGACCACAGGACCTTTTTTATTGTGTAAAAAAGGTATATTTAGCGACCGGACAGAATGCCCACTGTAAAAAATATCGTGAAAATTGCCAAAACTATAGAAAGCAGTAAATGAAAAAAAAATAACACTCATAATAATAATAATAATAAATTTTATTTGTATTGCACTTTACATTTGAAACAAACCTCAAAGTGCTACAGTACATAATAAAACAGATAAAGAAAACCATTTGCAAGAGAATCAAAAAAAAATCGAAAAGTCTAAAACAGGATTAAAACATGTTTAAAACAAGTTTAAAAAGGAGAGACAGGGTTATTAAAACCGGCTTAAAAAGCTAACCAAATGCTTTGTTAAAATGGTAGGTTTTTAGTGCTCTCTTAAAAGTGTTCACAGTTTGAGGAGCTCTGAGATGGTCTGGGAGTGAGTTCCACAGCCGGGGGGCGGCTGCACAGAATGCTCCGTCTCCCATGGTGCGGAGGTTGGTGTGCCGTTCCTTAAGTTTATTAGTGTTTCCTGAGCGGAGGCTGCGGGTGGCGGTCTGTGGTTCGATCAGTTCCTTGAGGTAGGGGGGGGGGCATTACCGTAGATGCACTGGTGTGTTAACAGGGTGATTTTTAATTCTGTCCGGGAGGAGATGGGAAGCCAGTGCAGTGATTTGAGAATGGGGGTGATGTGCTCGTATTTGCGCACTCTCATCAGGATCCTAGCAGCGCTGTTCTGTATGTATTGGAGCTTTTGAAGGCTCTTGCTAGGGATCCCGACGAGAAGTGCATTACAGTAGTCCAACCTGGAGGAGACAAAGGCGTGGACCAACTTTTCGGCGTCAGGAAGAGTGAGGGTGGGGCGGAGTTTAGCTATATTTCTAAGGTGGAAGAAGGATGTTTTGCAGAGGTATTTGATGTGGGTCTCATAGTTGAGGCGGGTGTCCATTTTGACGCCCAGGTTGGTGACAACTGATGAGAGGGGAAGGTCCTGGCCGGAGAAGGTGATGCTTGTTATGGGGGATGATTTAACTTGGTGTGGGGTGCCGATGAGAATGGCCTCGGTTTTGGAGCTGTTGAGTTGTAGGAAGTTGTGTTTCATCCACGCCTTTATCTCCTCCAGGCAGATGGTGATTGTGGATGAAGGTGATGGTGACGGGGATGACAGTGGGACTGCAGAGCGCGGGGGGACAGGGGGGGTCCATTTTTATGTAGAGCTGTGTGTCATCAGCATAGCAATGGAAAGAAATTCCATGCCTGCTGATGACACGGCCGAGGGGGAGCATATACAGGGTGAATAGGGTGGGGCCAAGCACGGATCCTTGGGGGACACCACAAGTGACGGGTTGGGTGGGGGAATGAGCACCTCCCATGGAGACACGCTCAGTCCTTCCGGTCAGGTAGGACCGGAACCAGTCCAGGGAGGTGTCACAGAATCCGATGGTGGAGTGGAGGCGGTTGAGTAGGATGGTGTGATCAACGGTGTCAAAAGCTGCAGTGAGGTCCAGGAGGATGAGGAGGGAGGGGGAGCCATTGTCAGATGCAGTGAGGATGTCGTTGGTGACCCTGACCAGTGCTGTTTCGGTACTGTGAGCGGAGCGGAAACCAGACTGGAATTTTTCGGAGATGTTGTTGCTGTTGAGGTGGTGTTGCAGTTGGGTGGCGACTATTTTTTCCAACACCTTGGAGAGAAATGGTAGGTTTGAAATGGGCCTGTAATTTGCAAGAACGTCCGGGTCTAGGGTGGGTTTTTTGAGGAGGGGAGTGATAATGGCTGTTTTTAAAGCTGATGGAACGTGACCGGACTGTAGGGAATGGTTTATTGCTTTGGTGATCAGGGGGCTTATGGCTTGGATGTGTAATTTGACCAGGGCTGTGGGGAAGGGGTCCAGGGTGCATGTGGAAGGCTTCATCCGGCTGATGGTGTCCTCAACCTCTTAATGCGTGGTGGGAAAAAAGCAGCAGAGAGGCTGGGAGGCCCCAGACTGTGGGATGGCAGTTGGAGCAGATGGAGTGGGGGGGGCGGAGAGGGAGGAACGGATAGTGTCGACTTTGGTTTTGAAGAAGACCATGAAGTCGTTGCACTGTTCTGCAGTGATGGCTCTGTTTGAAGGGGGTTGAGGTTTTAGGAAGTGATTTATGGTTGAGAAAAGCTGTTTTGAGTTGCCGGGACTGTTATTGATGATGTTTGAGTAGAAGTTGGACTGAGCGTCTCTGAGGGACTTAGTGTAGGCCTTTTGATGTTCCCTGTAGGCCATTTTATGAACCGTGAGCCCTGAGGTCTTGAGCCGCCGTTCCAGGACACGCCCAGCAGCCTTCATTTTCCGCAGCTCGCTGGTGAACCATGGAGCTGAGCGTGAGAATGTGACTGTTCTTGATTTTATTGGGGCGTGAATGTCAAGGAGACTGCTCAGGGATTGGTTGTAGTAGTCCACCGATTCATTTGCTGATGAATGGGTTGCAGAGGCGAGATGATGGAGGTCCAAGGTCAAGGTGTCCGGGTTGATGTGTTTGAAGTTTCTGAAATGGATTTGACGCCTGGGTTTGGTGTGGGAGGGTGGAAATGGCAGTTCCATGGAAATGACCTTGTGGTCGGACACGCCCACTCATCATTTATTTACTTTAATTACAAGCTAAAATATAAACCTTGGTTGTAAAAAACTAAAGTTGTCCTTTAACTGTTAAACATAACATTAAGTGATATTTTTTTGTAGTTCTATTAAACATGACAAAGAGGTAAATGTTTTGTAGTTTTTTAACCACGGTCTAACTCTGCCCTCTCAGTGGTGGAGGAGAACAGTTTCCCGCCCCCTGCTGATGACATCATCCCTCCTCCAGCCAACCAGGAGGAGCTGGACCTGCCAGCCCCACCCCCTCCTCCACCGCTAGCTGCAGAAGAAGGTAAAAGACCTGTCTGTCTGTCTGTCTGTCTGTCTGTCTGTCTGTCTGTCTGTCTGTCTGTCTGTCTGTCTGTCTGTCTGCCTGCTTCTCAGTAAGGAGGTGTCTGTCTCTCTACCTGTCTCTCTCTCAGTAAGGAGGTGTGTGTCTCTCTACCTGTCTCTCTCTCAGTACGGAGGTGTCTGTCTCTCTACCTGTCTCTCTCTCAGTAAGGAGGTGTCTGTCTCTCTACCTGTCTCTCTCTCAGTAAGGAGGTGTCTGTCTCTCTACCTGTCTCTCTCTCAGTAAGGAGGTGTCTGTCTCTCTACCTGTCTCTCTCTCAGTAAGGAGGTGTGTGTCTCTCTACCTGTCTCTCTCTCTCAGTAAGGAGGTGTCTGTCTCTCTACCTGTCTCTCTCTCAGTAAGGAGGTGTCTGTCTCTCTACCTGTCTCTCTCTCAGTAAGGAGGTGTGGTGGGCGTCGCTCTCTCTCCACTGCTCGCTCGCTATCTCTGAGGCTCCGCCCTCGCCCCGCAACTCGCTCTCTATTCCTGCCAATCAGCCAATCACGTAAGCTTCTGGGAGGCCGCCGGCCAATCAACTAGCTACCTAATTAACCAATTAGCAACTAGCTACCTAATTAACTAATTAATAACTAACTATCTAATTAACCAATTAACAACTAGCTACCTAATTAACAACTAGCTACCTAATTAACCTAACTAGAGAGACGCAGTTGAACTTGCACCAGCGTTGCCAGATGTTGTGAGAGAAATAAGCAACCAGATCTAGGAAAACAAGCCCAAAAGAAGCAACTATGGCACTAGGCCATTATGAGCACTTTAATTAAACCTGTATACATTGAAATTATATAGGCTACTGTATAGATTGAAAATAGCCGATCTACAAGCCAATCTAGAAGCATATTGAAAATAGCCGATCTACAAGCTTGTGTAGCGTGTAGCATCACTGTAGCGCAGCGTGTAGCATCACTGTAGCGCAGCGTGTAGCATCACTGTAATGCAGCGTGTAGCATCACTGTAGCGCAGCGTGTAGCATCACTGTAGCGCAGCGTGTAGCATCACTGTAGCGCAGCGTGTAGCATCACTGTAGCGCAGCGTGTAGCATCACTGTAATGCAGCGTGTAGCATCACTGTAGCGCAGCGTGTAGCATCACTGTAGCGCAGCGTGTAGCATCACTGTAGCGCAGCGTGTAGCATCACTGTAATGCAGCGTGTAGCATCACTGTAGCGCAGCGTGTAGCATCACTGTAGCGCAGCGTGTAGCATCACTGTAGCGCAGCGTGTAGCATCACTGTAGCGCAGCGTGTAGCATCACTGTAGCGCAGCGTGTAGCATCACTGTAGCGCAGCGTGCTCCAGGCTTTGTGAATAATGTTGATATGATTTTAAATATGACAACTTTTCACTTTCTGTTGATTTGCTTTCTGCCAGCGGCAAACGAGCTCTGAAAAACCTGCTCTCTCTCTCTCTCTCTCTCTCTCTCTGCCTCTATGTCTCTCTCTCATCTAAGTCATGATCCCTCCTCCCCCCTCTTATCCCCCTCCTGTGGCCCCTCCCCCCTCCTCCACTTCCTGTCGTCTTCGCTGCTCTTCTCCTCGCCTCCTCCTCCGCTCACTTCCTGCTCGCCTGCAACATCTGGGTAATGCACGCACGCATATATATATATATATTTTTTTTTAAACATCTTGAAAGTGTGAGAACTAGTGATTTAGAAGGTATTTGTAGATTTGCCTCAGGTCTTAAAGGGTTAATGTTAACCAGATCTCTGTCCAATCCCGTTAGATCTGGAGATCCCGGCCCCGCCCCCTCCCCCACTCTTGGACGATGTGGGCGGGTTTGATGACCTCATCATGCCCCTCCCCCCTCCGATGGAATGTGATCCCAACGCCCCGACCCCTCAAATGGAGAAGGGTAAAAAAAAAATCTCTTAATTGATCTCTTTAACTTCAAAGGGTTTATGCACCCAGTTGATTGATTGGGCCATAAGAGTGTGTTTTGACTGTGCTCGTTGGTGCTCTCTAATCAATTAATGCATCAAAGACAGCTAAAGGGGGGGGGGGGGGGGTACACACACAGACCAGATTTGAAACATAGTTTCCCTTTAATACTAATATATACTTTATAGTATATACGCTGCACCTTAAAGGACCACTTCACCCATTTTCAACCTTATCTTCATATAATATTATAATATATCTTATCTTCATATAATTATATATATATATAGGGATAGATAGATAGATGGATAGATATATAGATAGATGGATAGATGGATAGATGGATGGATAGATGGATAGATGGATGGATGGATGGATAGATAGATAGATAGATAGATAGATAGATAGATAGATAGATAGATAGATAGATAGATAGATAGAGTACACACACTGACTGCAGTACCCTTCCTCTACAGTGGTGGCGCTGTGGGACTATGAGGGTCTGAAGACGGACGAGCTCTCCTTCCAGGAGGGTGATGTCATCATGTTGACACATCGCCATGGTGACGGCTGGTGCCAGGGCGTGGTCAACGGCAAACAGGGCTTCTTCCCTGAAAGCTACGTCCAAACAGATGGCTAGAAGGCCTCTCAAGCCCCTCCCACCACCACAGCTTGTCTGTTACACCTGCCTTATGTCCTTCACTAGTCCTAATCCCTATGTCATATGTCCTTTCCTAATCCTAATCCCTGTGTCCTATGTCCTATCTCCTTCCCTAATCCTAATCCCTATTTCCTACCTCCCTCTCTAATCCTATCCTATGTCCTAATCTAAATTCCTATACTGTGTCTCCTACGGAAATCTCCACACTTTATTTATGAGAATAAATGAATACCTTTATTTTGAGAGAATAATGAGATTATCTCCTCATCCTTAAATTAGTGATGCTTATAATCTACTTGTATCTCCTTCCAGGACCTCTAGTACTGCTGGGTTTATGTCCTACCAGGACCTCTAGTACTGCTGGGTTTATGTCCTACCAGGACCTCTAGTACTGCTGGGTTTATGTCCTACCAGGACCTCTAGTACTGCTGGGTTTATGTCCTACCAGGACCTCTAGTACTGCTGGGTTTATGTCCTACCAGGACCTCTAGTACTGCTGGGTTTATGTCCTACCAGGACATCTAGTACTGATGGTTTTATGTCCTACCAGGACCTCTAGTACTGATGGTTTTATGTCCTACCAGGACCTCTAGTACTGATGGTTTTATGTCCTACCAGGACCTCTAGTACTGATGGTTTTATGTCCTACCAGGACCTCTAGTACTGATGGTTTTATAACTCCACAAAATCAATCACAAGTTGAAATAGTAACAGAGGATATAAAAAAAAAGCTGTGTTTTAATTGAATTAATTTAAGTTGATAGTTTATCTTTTTTTTAACGGACTGTTTAAGAGAAATAATATAATAGAGTTAATATATTCTGTAAAGCAGAGGTCAGCAACCTTTTTGACATGAAGTGCCATGTTTTTGTTTTCTTGATAGTTAGTGTGCCTCATGCCTTATTATCATTATGTTTAATTATGATGCCATATTAATATTAACATTACATTTAATTTTGACAACAGATCAATATATATATTTCCAACAGATTGATTTCCCATAAACATAACAACCTTTTTTCTTTTTTCTCTTTTCATCAGGATGTAATGATCATTAGAGCAATAGCACAATATCTCCCAGACTAAATTATTATTATTATTATTATTATAATAATAACCCACCTATCTCCCAGCCCCCCCCCCCCGTGACTAAGGTTGCTGACCCCTGCTGTAAAGTTAAAGCATTTTTAAATGTGACCGATGTGTTAAAATGTTAAATGATTGACTATATTCAGATGAAAACAAAACAATGTTATGTAGTCAGTATTTCATCTGTTTAATGCTGTGAGTGCAAATCTGATTCCTGCACCAATCACGTTTTACTGACTTGACCCATGATTGATAGATATATATATATAGATAGATAGATAGATAGATTTTCATTTTACAATTGTATTTTATTTTGACACTCAAAAATGTTTTCTCCCAAATATTTTCTTAATGATTAAAAACAAACAAAAGTTCAAACAAAGTGTTTGTTTTCTTTGGAAGCAGTAGAAGTACTTTGTATAGTAACTGTAATAGATCTTTATACTCTATTGCAGTGGTCTTCAACGTTTTCAGCCCAAGGACCCCCTAGCTGAAAGAGAGATGAAGCAGGGACCCCCTAGCTGAAAGAGAGATGAAGCAGGGACCCCAACAAAAATTTGTAAAAAATTTATTTTCATAGATTTTATTTTTCTTCACAGATTGATAGATTTCATAGACCAACACCAAACCTCTTTATGACCTCAAGGTCATATAGACCAACACCAAACCTCTTTATGACCTCAAGGTCATATAGACCAACACCAAACCTCTTTATGACCTCAAGGTCATATAGACCAACACCAAACCTCTTTATGACCTCAAGGTCATATAGACCAACACCAAACCTCTTTATGACCTCAAGGTCGTTGTCGTTGTGACCTTGTAGATCTGCTATTGTTGGCTTAAGTTCTCTACTCTTCAGAATATGGATAATAATAATAATAATAATAATAAACTTTATTTGTATAGCACCTTTCATGACATGAAATGCAGCTCAAAGTGCTTTACAGAGCAAGAATACAATTACAGTTAGAACCAATTTAACAATAAAGCAAACAAAAATAAAATAAAATAAAATAAAATAAAAGCAAAGGCATAAAACAACATTAAAATAGGGAATACAGTGAGGAATAAAAAATCAACCAAAGAATCAGCTAAAAACAAGAGTGAAGTAATAGGTCTTGAGCTGTGCTTTAAAGCTATCGACAGAGGCTGCCTGTCTTAAGTGTAATGGGAGTTTATTCCACACTGTCGGTCCGTAAAAGCAGAATGCTGCTTCACCGTAATTTTTATATGTCATTGTAGGCACCTCGAGCAGGTCAGCACTTGAAGACCTGAGGGCCCGGTTTGGAACATATCTCTCTAGGCAGTCAGAGAGGTAGGAAGGTGCCAGACCATATAGAGCTTTATAAACTAGTAAAATAATTTTAAAATCAATCCTAAAAACAACCGGGAGCCAGTGTAGTGAAGCAAGAACTGGAGTGATATGTTCTCTCATCCTGGTTTTAGTTAAAATTCTGGCTGCCGCATTTTGAACAAGTTGTAATCTGTCAGTTGTTTTCTTTGGCAGGCCAGAGTAGAGTGCGTTGCAGTAATCAAGCCGAGAGAAAACAAAAGCGTGGATCAGCGTTTTTGCATCGTCTAACGACAGATAGTCTCTAATTCGCGGAATATTTCTAAGATGAAAGAAAGCAATCTTGGTGACATGATTAATGTGTGTATTGAAATTCAATTCAGAATCGATAATCACCCCCAGGTTCTTTACTGTGGTGTTACTTTCTACAGCCAGGTTACCAAGTCTACTTGTTATTGATTCTCTCTGCTCACTGGAGCCAATTATGAGAACTTCTGTTTTATCCTCATTTAGCTTAAGAAAGTTCTCACTCATCCAGCATTTTATACTGGACAGACAGGTCAACAATGGGTCTAGAGCGCAATAGGGTGGTTAATGTAAAAAATCCAATCACGCAAAGATTTGGCGGCCCCCCTGTTGTAACTCTGAGGACCCCCTAGGGGTCCCGGACCCCCTGTTGAAGACCCCTGCCCTAGAACACTAACGTTGGGTGAATTGTAATGATGTGATTGTCATAATGTTGCTGATGTCTGAGGTGGGCGGGGCCTTGGGGACCTTCAGGATGTATAGCATGGGATCAATACCGTTTTGGGGTTTCTGAACGGGTCGGGAGTGAGTCATCAGGCGGGTTAGGTTTAGGTTAGAGAGTCATCAGGCGGGTTAGGTTTAGGTTAGAGAGTCATCAGGCGGGTTAGGTTTAGGTTAGAGAGTCATCAGGCGGGTTAGGTTTAGGTTAGAGAGTCATCAGGCGGGTTAGGTTTAGGTTAGAGAGTCATCAGGCGGGTTAGGTTTAGGTTAGAGAGTCATCAGGCGGGTTAGGTTTAGGTTAGAGAGTCATCAGGCGGGTTAGGTTTAGGTTAGAGAGTCATCAGGTGGGTTAGGTTTAGGTTAGAGAGTCATCAGGCGGGTTAGGTTTAGGTAAAACCCAGTAAAACCCTTGATGCGGCGTAGTTTAGCTTATAGGAATAGTTTGTTTGGTAAATCCATTCTTTATTTCAACTCGTAGCGACTGGCTTCTTCTTCTTTCGTGTGTCATCATCAGATGTCCAGTTCAGTAGTGTACAGCCACGCCCTCGTCTCAGGTCCCACATCGAAGAGGCCGGCCTCCGAGGGTGGTTTATACAGGGGACAGACTGTGATTATGTGCTCAGCGGTCTGCTCCGGCTCCCCACACTCGCATGCTGCTTCGTCCGCCAGGCCCCACTTCCTCATGGGTGTTTTGAAGCATCCGACCCCGGTTCGCAGGCGGTTCAGCAGGGTCCATTGCCGGCGTGGCAGTTCCTCTCCTTTAATGCCGCCTCCCGGGTCCTGGATGTAACGGTGGATGCGTGTGGGCCCGGCCAACTCCCACTCCTGCTTCCAGGCTGCCGCCAGCCATGCCTCTGTAGACAGGTCCTCAGGGATGGACCTGAGCAGCTCTTGTACCGCCTTGTTGTACGGGTGGCGGGACTTGAGCCTATCTAGAGGCAACACTGTTGTGGTGGTGTTGTGCAGGATATGCCAGTCATGTCTACGGGCTTTCCTTGCAAGGGCGATGGTAGCAGCCTCTCGTCGGAGGCCGGCCGGGGCAATTCCCGCTAGTACTGGCAGGTGGAATACAGGGGTGGGCTTCAGGCAGCCAGTTATGGTCCAAAGAGCGTTGTTTATGGCAAACAAACATTTAAATGCTAACAGGTGGAACCAAAACAAACATTTAAATGCTAACAGGGGGAACCAAAACAAACATTTAAATGCTAACAGGTGGAACCAAAACAAACATTTAAATGCTAACAGGGGGAACCAAAACAAACATTTAAATGCTAACAGGGGGAACCAAAACAAAGCGGCACCGGAAAACCGGAACCTCACACACCCAGAACCACAGGGTTGTTTTCCCTTTTTTCTTTTTCAGTAGGCGTGGCCTAGAGCGGATCACACAGGCCATTTAATAACCAATACCAGGCTTTCTTCCGAGGTGGAAAGTCTGGTGGAGACGTCATAGAAGGTATAGGTTTGTTTCCCTGTTAACCCTACAGGCAGGCTAGACGTCATAGAAGGTATAGGTTTGTTTCCCTGTTAACCCTACAGGCAGGCTAGACGTCATAGAAGGTATAGGTCTGTTGTTAACCCTACAGGCAGGCTAGACGTCATAGAAGGTATAGGTCTGTTGCTAACCCTACAGGCAGGCTAGACGTCATAGAAGGTATAGGTCTGTTGTTAACCCTACAGGCAGGTTAGACGTCATAGAAGGTATAGGTCTGTTAACCCTACAGGCAGGCTAGACGTCATAGAAGGTATAGGTCTGTTAATCCTACAGGCAGGTTAGACGTCATAGAAGGTATAGGTCTGTTAACCCTACAGGTTAGTAGTAATAGTTAGTAATAGAGAGTAAAAAATGAATCCCTTACTCCCACATGGTCAGCTGATGCAGTGAGACTGTTCCTTCACCGGACATTAAGGCTCACATGTCCCAGGAATGGATGGACCAAAGGAGAGGGTTCCTAGCCTGGTAAACCCTCCCTCCGGAAATCTCATTTCTATTTGATTCCAGGAGTGAGTCTGGCCTGATAGCCCATTCTGCAATATTGGCTGTGGGCTGGAGTTGGGCGGGAGTAATACCGTTGACTGACAACCCCTTCAGCCAATGATAATTTTCCCCCTTCAGCCAATCAGCAGTTCACCAGTGTAATGTGACGCAACGGGACTTTTGAGACGTCCGTGCCCAAAATGGGTTGCCTTATTCGGATACATGGGTGTCACTGCCCGCCCCTACCGGTTCTCTAATTTTTTATTTTTAAATAGGCTTTGTCATGATTAATTGACCACATATATGAAGTTAAACAACTAAATTCTATCCAAACGATATCTTATAAGTAAATTCCGTGCCTCAAAATAGAAGTTAGAGAGCTTTTTGAAGTAAAAAAATAGCGGAGAATATAGCGCACAAGAAAAAGATGGCTGCCGTTCGTGTTTTGGGCTCACTCGAACTCGCCACCTGATTGGCCAACGTAAGCTGTCAATCACAGAACAATGAGCGACGACGCTGATAGGCTCGGCCGTTTGGCATACAGGACCCATACACAGCCAATATTGCAGAAAGGCGGTTCATGCCAGACTCACTCCTGGAATCAAATAGAAATGAGATTTCCGGAGGGAGGGTTTACCAGGCTAGAGGGTTCCAGCTCCATGATTTATTTTAACAATGCCCACATGTTTCACACATTTTGCTGCTTTTCCTCCAATGAAAGAGGAGGAGCATGTACTGTACTGTTGTACTTTAATATATTTTGATGAGAAATCATTTTTATGGAATTTATTATATGGGGTCAAATATAGCCAACGTTATAATTAGATATTTGCCGTATCGGTCAATATCGGTATCAGCAAATAAAGTGACATTCACCGATATTTATCTGTTGTTGATAGACAGGACATGAGTGTCTGTCTGTCTGTCTGTCTGTCTGTCTGTCTGTCTGTCTGTCTCTCAGGTGAACAGACAGACAGCAAAGAGCCTCATAAATAAATACATAACAATTATATTTTATTGAAGAAAATATAATTTATTTTTATCAAATATTTTGAATACAAACGACAAATGCAGGAGATAGAAAAGATGAGGTAAAATACTGGTGAATAAATAAATAGATAAATAGATAAATAGATAAATAGATAAATAGATAAACAAACAAACAAACACACATAAATAGGTTTTAAAATGTTTTTGGAGGGATGGATGATGATGATGGATGAAGGATGATGGATGAAGGATGGATGATCAGGATAAACAGGTGTTGAAGTTCTGCAGGATGAACTGCAGACCAGAGATCAGCTCTCTGCGAATCCCTTCCCACACACACTGTCTGTTCACCTGAGAGACAGACAGGCAGAGAGACAGACAGAATGAGAGACAGGCAGAGAGAGAGACAGACAGACAGACAGGCAGGCAGGCAGAGAGACAGACAGACAGACAGGCAGAGAGACAGACAGACAGACAGACAGACAGACAGACAGACAGGCAGGCAGACAGACAGGCAGACACCCAGACAGACAGGCAGGCAGACAGACAGACAGACAGACAGACAGACAGACAGGCAGGCAGAGAGACAGACAGACAGACAGACAGACAGACACCCAGACAGACAGGCAGACAGACAGACAGACAGACAGACAGACAGACAGACAGACACTCTTTTACAGAGCGATCAGACTAAACTAGAAACTGAGCTGAAGCAGAAATAGGGTGTGTGTGTGTGTGTGTGTGTGTGTGTGTGTTTGTGCATACATACCTGTCTGTCTGAGTGGAGGTGTGTTGTCAGACTGTTGAAGAAGGAATCTAGAGGAGATGAAATGGAACCAGAAACCCTCGACTTCATCTGGAAAACAACAAACACATCACATAGTCAGACAGACAGACAGACAGACAGGTTCTTACACTGCTCTCCTCCACCAGTCTGTACAGACAGACAGACAGACAGACAGACAGACAGACAGGTTCTTACACAGCTCTCCTCCACCAGTCTGTACAGACAGACAGACAGACAGACAGACAGACAGACAGACAGACAGGTCCTTACACAGCTCTCCTCCACCAGTCTGTACAGACAGACAGACAGACAGACAGACAGGTTCTTACACAGCTCTCCTCCACCAGTCTGTACAGAATGTTCTGGAAGTCGTCGTGTTTCGTTTCATCCCAGCCGCTGACAGGAAGTTCCTCCGTGTCAAACAGGAAGTAGATTTTACGGAGAGTCTCGTAGACGACCAGCGATGTCTGAGAACACTAGAAGAAGAAAACACAGATTTATCAGTGTTTTTGTGTGTGTGTGTGTGTGTGTGTGTGTGTGTGTGTGTGTGTGCGCGTGTGCGTGTGCGTGTGCGTGTGCGTGTGTACCTCTAGCTGTGTGTTAAATGCGTTGGTAGGGAAGTTGGACACAACGTTGTTCTGTTGACTGAGACAGTAGACTGGAAACTGAGCTCCCTGTTACACACACACACACACACACACACACACACACACACACACACACACACACACACACACACACACACACAATAATAACGTTTAATACAAATATGTTACTGTATATACATTAATATGATGTTTAATAGGTTGTGGGCATAATAATTAAGGATAATAATGATGATGATAATAATAATAATGATAGTTATATAGTATATTTAAATGATAATAATAAGTAATAATGATATATGTGTGTAATCTCGGCATCATTGTAAATGAGGGTCTCCCTCAATTCATCTCTCCGAGAATCTTAAATAAAGGTTGAATGAATGAATATGTTACCATGTCTCTCAGCAGGTTGTGTTTGTGTTAGTATGTAGTATGTAGTATGTGTTAGTATGTAGTATGTGTTAGTATGTAGTATGTGTTGGTATGTAGTATGTTGTATGTGTTAGTATGTAGTATGTAGTATGTGTTGGTATGTAGTATGTAGTATGTGTTAGGTGTGTTAGTTATATTTATTATGATAAGTATATTATTTATATAATAATGAATATGTTACCATGTCTCTCAGCAGGTTGTGGGCGGTGATCAGCTGGTTACCGTTGAGTTTACAGGT
>NC_137615.1:887500-952500 GCF_963280865.1 Gymnoscopelus braueri
AGCAAAGTCAGAGACAGTAAAACCAACATTAAACTCATTCTGACCGATAAATGCTCCATTTATACTCAATAAATACTCGATAAATACTCAATTTATACTCGATAAATATTCAATTTATACTTGATTTATACTTGTTAAATACTCGATTTATAACCGATTTATAACCGATTTATACTCGATAAATACTTGATTAATAAGTATGTGCCACCTCACTGGGTACCCACTCAACAGATGCCAACTAGCTGTCTGTCTGCCTTATAAAGCTGTCTGTCTGAACCACAGACTTCCAGAGAGGTGAACAACATGAAAACTTGTGGCTAAAAATCACTTTTCCTTTTCAGTCCTTTTCAGGGTTAAATCTGTTCTGCTGTTATGCCACCAGAATGTACAATGCCCTACCACCAGTGGGGGAAAGTAACTAAGTATGTACTCAAGTACTGTACTTAAGTACAACATTTTGAGTATTTTCAATTTTCAGTACTTTTACTTCTACTCCACAACACCTCAGAGGCAAATACTGTTTTTAAAAAAAGATTTAGTTACTAGTTACTTTGTAGATTTTGATTATTATTACAAAACATACATTAACCACTTCAGCCCTAAATACATTTCAATAGCCGATCTACAAGCGCACAATGCGTCGCGATGCGACACATTGTGAGCTTGTAGATCTGCTATTTTCAAAAGATTTGTATGCATTTGAAAACTTGTGAAATGGGACATTCTGCATAATGAGTACTTTCTACTTTTGGTACTTTAAGCACATTTTTATACCAGTACTTTTGTACTTTTAACTCAAGTAAATGTTGAGTATTTCTACATTGCAGTATTGATACTTTTACTTAAGTACAAAATGTGAGTACTTTTTCCACCAGTGCTGACTGCTTCAAAAGAGTGAGAAACGCCCACAGGCACACCACTAGAGGGCGCTCCACTGATCTCATTCCCCCCAGACACGGCCCAAACATGGGGTTCTACTCTAACGTCCTTGTGATGAAGGATCCCTGTCTATTTACTGTAGGTGGGTCACTTTGACCTTATGTGTATCGTGTCACTTAATTGATGATTGTGTCCAGCCTAGAGAGAGACTGGCAGCTAATGACTAGCCTGGGACCAATCTGACCAATCAGACCAATCTGCCAGTGCAAAAAAAAATGTCACTCTGCGATTTGGGTCTGGCACCGCTCCATAGAGAATCCATTTCCTGCTCCAGAAGACGTGTGTGACCAATCAGGGCCCAGTATTCGAATATGGGAGACTGTAATTGGTAGTTGGTTGTAGGTCTAACCAATTGCGTCGAGGGCCATTGTTTTGATCCCGCCCCTTGGGGAAAAAAACGTCCTCATGGAAGCACCAGACTCATATCCACACAGTGATATAGTCTGGCTACGCCAGGCTAGCTAATTACAGTACAGAGCCAGGTGTGTTTCATTCAGTTAAGCCCAGGTGTGTTTCATTCAGTTAAGCCCAGGTGTGTTTCATTCAGTTAAGCCCAGGTGTGTTTCATTCAGTTAAGCCCAGGGGCCTGTTCCTCAAAAGGTGAATTAACAAAGCCTGGCCTTAAGCCAAATCAAGGCTTGACAAAGTCGGGTCCGAAAAGCCTCGTTTGTTCCGTTCCTCAGACGCCAAGCCAGGCTGAAAAGGAGCAACTTTGTCGAGCTAGACCTTGTCAAGACAGGCTGTGTCCAGCCAGGATAATGAAGCCAGGCTGAATGGGCGGGGATTCGCCGGCAACGTATTTCTATAAAAGACCATGAACTCGAGCACAGATTCCTTGAACTTGACCAATCACGGAGTCCAAAACCAGAGCAGCGTTCTTCTCTGTGGCTGAACAGCAGCACTGCAGCAGCTCATGAAATCATACAAGGAAGTAAAATGTATTTAAGCAAGAAAGGAAACGCGACCGCAATAAATAGATCCAGGGAGAAAGCATGGCAAAGTATTGTGTGTGTGTGTGTGTGTGTGTGTGTGTGTGTGTGTGTGTGTGTGTGTGTGTGTGTGTGTGTGTGTGTGTGTGTGTGTGTGTGTGTGTGTGTGTGTGTGTGTGTGTGTGTGTGTGTGTTTGAGACGGACGGGCAACGGGACGAACGGGAACGGAACGGACGGGACGGGGGGGGGGGTGTACTGCGACGGGGGCCACAACGGGACAGGACGGGACGGGACGGGGGGGGGGTTGACCGCGACAGGGGGCCGTGACGGGATGAGCGGGGGGGACGGGACGGGACGAGACACGCAATAAATAACCCCACATTTGCAAGACCACTTTGGTAGAGGTTTGGGTTGTGTAGTTACCTTGCCATCATGATGTAACTCCAAAGGTGGACAAGAAATAAAAAATAATTTCTCCATTGACTAGAAATTGATAATTTAAAATATGCTCCTCATTGACTTACAAAGAGGCTCCTTTTAACCCTTAACTAATAATTTATATATATATATATATATATATATATATATATATATATATATATATATATATATATATATATATATATATATATAAATTATTAGTTACGGGTATATGTGTGTGTATGTATGTGTCAGACATTTTTTATAATATTAAAAAAAAAATGGAATATATTATCAAACATCTAACAACAAGATGAACTATAAGTGTTAACTATAACAGAGTGACAATTACATATCACATGAGTCATTGTGAAACAATTATGATTATGATTCATGGTCACACACTATTTCAGTAATTAATTTGATTACATCTTATTGTATTTATTTCATTTTATTTGAATGCAGGGTCATTCAAATGAGTCCATATACAAACACATGTTTTGAATTAACTGTGGAAAAACTTGAAGAACAAGGCACTAGATTAAGTAAGCTTGGCTGTTAGCCTGCTCCTGACCAGGCTAACTTCACAGCTAAATTGCCATGGTAACTAAGCTAGGCTTGCTTCAATTCTCTTTTGAGGAATCGGATAAGGCTAAACTTAGCCAGGGTGAACTGGCTAAACTAATCTTCAAGATAATTCACCTTTTGAGGAACCGAGTCAGCTCTAATCCTGGCTAAATTAAGCCAGGATAGGTGGAAAAGCCAGGCTTTAGCTCTAATTCACCTTTTGAGGAACAGGCCCCAGGTGTGTTTCATTCAGTTAAGCCCAGGTGTGTTTCATTCAGTTAAGCCCAGTTGTGTTTAATTCAGTTAAGCCCAGGTGTGTTTCATTCAGTTAAGCCCAGGTGTGTTTAATTCAGTTAAGCCCAGGTGTGTTTCATTCAGTTAAGCCCAGGTGTGTTTAATTCAGTTAAGCCCAGGTGTGTTTCATTCAGTTAAGCCCAGTTGTGTTTAATTCAGTTAAGCCCAGGTGTGTTTCATTCAGTTAAGCCCAGGTGTGTTTCATTCAGTTAAGCCCAGGTGTGTTTCATTCAGTTAAGCCCAGGTGTGTTTAATTCAGTTAAGCCCAGGTGTGTTTCATTCAGTTAAGCCCAGGTGTGTTTCATTCAGTTAAGCCCAGGTGTGTTTAATTCAGTTAAGCCCAGTTGTGTTTAATTCAGTTAAGCCCAGGTGTGTTTAATTCAGTTAAGCCCAGGTGTGTTTCATTCAGTTAAGCCCAGGTGTGTTTCATTCAGTTAAGCCCAGGTGTGTTTCATTCAGTTAAGCCCAGGTGTGTTTCATTCAGTTAAGCCCAGGTGTGTTTCATTCAGTTAAGCCCAGGTGTGTTTCATTCAGTTAAGCCCAGGTGTGTTTCATTCAGTTAAGCCCAGGTGTGTTTCATTCAGTTAAGCCCAGGTGTGTTTCATTCAGTTAAGCCCAGGTGTGTTTAATTCAGTTAAGCCCAGGTGTGTTTCATTCAGTTAAGCCCAGGTGTGTTTCATTCAGTTAAGCCCAGGTGTGTTTCATTCAGTTAAGCCCAGGTGTGTTTCATTCAGTTAAGCCCAGGTGTGTTTCATTCAGTTAAGCCCAGGTGTGTTTCATTCAGTTAAGCCCAGGTGTGTTTCATTCAGTTAAGCCCAGGTGTGTTTCATTCAGTTAAGCCCAGGTGTGTTTCATTCAGTTAAGCCCAGGTGTGTTTAATTCAGTTAAGCCCAGGTGTGTTTCATTCAGTTAAACCCAGGTGTGTTTCATTCAGTTAAGCCCAGTTGTGTTTCATTCAGTTAAGCTCAGACGTGTTTAATATCCATACTGTAACCATACTGTAGACGTGTTTAATATCGCGTTAAATAAGAACTGTGTTCCAAAAATAAACAAATGACAAATTAGATTTTTTTTTGTGCCAGAAACAGACTGTATCAACTATGAGTGACTGATTATCATAAACGGTTTGAGCTTGTAGATCGGCTATTTTTTATTTGTAATTTTTTTTTTTTTATTTGTAATCCAGAATTTTTTGTTTTTGCTATTTTTTTATTGGAATCCTGAAATGTATGGGCTTTGATTGATTGATTGATTGAAATTTTTATTAGGCAAAAGAATGTAAAACAACACAGTTACATTTATAATGCTTTTGTCTAAAAGGTCCGGCCAAAAAAGTCCTTGCGGACTTGTTTCCGTTGGGGTCCTTGAGTTAATTTCATAGACATATATAGTAGCAACCAAACAGTTCAAAAATCAACATGAAAATACAGATAATACATTAAAAAAAATACCACTATGTACAAAAAAAAGCATTTAAAAAATATATGTACAAAAAAAAGGGGGGGGGGGGAGCATGGAAAAATAAAAAATTATATACAAAAAAAAGCATGAGGAAATACAAAATATGTACAAAAAGAGGAGGGGGGGGGGGTCGTCTGTCTACAGGGAAACTGGTACTAGCTCCTCTTTCGGCCTCCAGAAAGATGGGTTTTTAGGGCTGTTTTGAATGAGCCCAGCGAACTGCATTTTTTGAGGGATGGGGTTAGACTATTCCATTCCTTGGTGGCTGTGCTATAGAAGGAGAATTTGCCCATGTTTGTTTTATGGGTGGGTGGTACCAGATTGTTGTTTACGCTCCCTCTAGTTTCGTGGCTGTGGGTGTCACTAACTTTTTGGAGGTATTTATACAGATATGCGGGTATAGGGGGCATTTCGGGCAAATCTGCATTTACAATTTTGAAGACCAGTCCCATTTTTAGTTGTTTAACCCTGTCTTCCACCCTGAGCCAGCCTAGGCTGGCAAAGTGAGTGGGAGAGAGGTGGGTCATGGGCCCCAGTCCGAGAAGTAGTCGAATCAGTTTGTTTTGGGAGGTTTGAAGCTTAGTCTGCAGTGACACTGAGGTGTTGGAGTACCAACAGCTAAACGAGCTATCCTACATTACAGTCCTACTGTACCTGTAAATCTTTGTGTGATATGATTATTTATTTTTTACCACTTGAACCGTAGCATCCCTTTTAAAATAGCAGATCTACAAGCTCACAAAGCCTCGCACTGCCAGGCTTTGTGAGCTTGTAGATCTGCTATTTTTGGCAAAAAGGTGTAGAGGGAAAAAAGAGCAGACCAAATGTGTGTGTGTGTGTGTGTGTGTGTGTGTGTGTGTGTGTGTGTGTGTGTGTGTGTGTGTGTGTGTGTGTGTGTGTGTGTGTGTGTGTGTGTGTGTGCACTTGTGTGTAAATGTCTCATATTTCTGCAGAGCGTCTCTGTTCTGTTCCCCCCCTCCTCCATCTGTCATTCATTCATTCTTCCTTTCGTCTTCATTCTTACTTTCTACTCTCTCTCTCTCTCTCTCTCTCTCTCTGTGTGTGTGTGTGTGTCTCTCTCTCTCTCTCTCTCTCTCTCTCTCTCTCTCTCTCTCTCTATGTGTCTCTCTGTGTGTCTCTCTCTCCCTCTCTCTCCCTCTCTCTCTCTCAGTGTCTCAGTGTCTCTCTATCTCTCTCTCTCTCTCTCTCTCTCTCTCTCTCTCTCTCTCTCTCTCTCTGTCTCTCAGTGTCTCTCTCTCTGTCTGTCTCTCTCAGTCTCTCTCAGTCTCTCTCAGCCTCTATCAATCTCTCTCTCTCTCTCTCTCTCTCTCTCTCTCTCAGTGTCTCAGTGTCTCTCTATCTCTCTCTCTCTCTCTCTCTCTCTCTCTCTCTCTCTCTCAGCGTCTCAGTGTCTCAGTGTCTCTCTATCTCTCTCTCTCTCAGACTTCCTGTGAATGTGGTTGGGGAATCCCCAGAATGCATTTCTTCAGAGGAATGTGACATCACAGTGAACACAGCTGGCAGGAAAACCCTTTTCATTCACTTTATATTATAATATGATATAAAGTGAATGAATTATATTATATTACAATATATATGCAATATTATTGCCTACCTATGTAGAATGCACTTATTGTAAGTCTCTTTGGATAAAAGCATCTGCTAAATGACTGTAATGTAATGTGTGTAATGTAATGTGTGTAATGTAATGTAATGTGTGTAATGTAATGTGTGTAATGTAATGTAATGTGTGTAATTTAATAGTCTCTCCTGAAGTATCCAGGTATTATTAGTGTGTACATCTATCACCAGTGAATACATGAATAGATCTACAATATAATAAGTCATGAATAAAGTACAGTCCCTAAAGGGTTATGCTTAATAACAGGTATCTGTCAAAGTTTGCCAATGTAGGCCTACATATTGTGATAATACAATAGTATTACTCAGAGTTACAGACCTGTAAGGGTCCATTTGGTTCTATTTACACTCTCAGAGTTACAGACCTGTAAGGGTCCATTTGGTTCCATGTGTACACTCTCAGAGTTACAGACCTGTAAGGGTCCATTTGGTTCCATGTGTACACTCTCAGAGTTACAGACCTGTAAGGGTCCATTTGGTTCCATGTGTACACTCTCAGAGTTACAGACCTGTAAGGGTCCATTTGGTTCTATTTGTACACTCTCAGAGTTACAGACCTGTAAGGGTCCATTTGGTTCCATTTATACACTCTCAGAGTTACAGACCTGTAAGGGTTCATTTGGTTATATTTACACTCTCAGAGTTACAGACCTGTAAGGGTCCATTTGGTTCCATTTATACACTCTCAGAGTTACAGGCCTGTAAGGGTCCATTTGGTTCTATTGACACTCTCAGAGTTACAGACCTGTAAGGGTCCATTTGGTTCCAAGTGTACACTCTCAGAGTTACAGACCTGTAAGGGTCCATTTGGTTCCATGTGTACACTCTCAGAGTTACAGACCTGTAAGGGTCCATTTGGTTCCATGTGTACACTCTCAGAGTTACAGACCTGTAAGGGTTCATTTGGTTATATTTACACTCTCAGAGTTACAGACCTGTAAGGGTCCATTTGGTTCCATGTGTACACTCTCAGAGTTACAGACCTGTAAGGGTTCATTTGGTTATATTTACACACTCAGAGTTACAGACCTGTAAGGGTCCATTTGGTTCTATTTACACTCTCAGAGTTACAGACCTGTAAGGGTTCATTTGGTTATATTTACACTCTCAGAGTTACAGACCTGTAAGGGTCCATTTGGTTCTATTGACACTCTCAGAGTTACAGACCTGTAAGGGTCCATTTGGTTCCAAGTGTACACTCTCAGAGTTACAGACCTGTAAGGGTTCATTTGGTTCTATTGACACTCTCAGAGTTACAGACCTGTAAGGGTCCATTTGGTTCTATTTACACTCTCAGAGTTACAGACCTGTAAGGGTTCATTTGGTTATATTTACACTCTCAGAGTTACAGACCTGTAAGGGTTCATTTGGTTCTATTGACACTCTCAGAGTTACAGACCTGTAAGGGTCCATTTGGTTCCAAGTGTACACTCTCAGAGTCACAGACCTGTAAGGGTCCATTTGGTTCCATGTGTACACTCTCAGAGTTACAGACCTGTAAGGGTCCATTTGGTTCCATGTGTACACTCTCAGAGTCACAGACCTGTAAGGGTCCATTTGGTTCCATGTGTACACTCTCAGAGTTACAGACCTGTAAGGGTCCATTTGGTTCCATGTGTACACTCTGTAACTCTTAAGTTACAGCCTGAGTTACACACTGGTGTGTGACATCACTCACTATGAAGTATGACTACACATTTAGCCTGTTCCCACCACTACTTCCTGTTCCCACCATTAACTACTTCCTGTATACAATTAAAGTTAAATTGAATTCATATATATAAAAAAAACACATGAAAAAGAATGTGTGGAGGTACGTCTCTAACTCACCGTGCACTAAAGATCTGGCATCGATGCATCTGGTGGTCTGTGAGATCAGCCCTCTCGGTCTACATTTCTACTCTCACCTCATGGTCATGAAGTGTGGGTCATGACTCAAACAATAAGATCACAGATACAAGCGGACAAGTCAGACGGGTGGCCGGGTGAGAAGGTCAGTCACCCGGAGGGGCTGGGAGAAGAACTGCTGCTCCTCGACTTGGAAAGGAGCCAGCTAAGGTGGTCCGGGCATCTAGTACGGATGCCTCCTGCTCCTGAGCGTCTCCCTAGGGAGGTCCTTGCTGCACGTCCCACTGGGAGAGGAGGAGACCCTCCTGGCAGACCAAGGACCAGATGGGGGTTATATCTCCACGCTGGCCTTGGAACGCCTCAGGATCCCCCGGTTTGAATGTTGCACAGTAAAGGGAATTCTTAGCTGGAACTGTTACCCTTGCAACCTGGATTAGTGGATGAAGATGAATGGATGGATGGATGAAAAAAACTGTTTGAAAAGTGCAAAAATATTGAGTTCCTTGGCCTGCTGGCAGCACAAGACATCTGATGCTGGTCGGTGTAGTCGTTTTCAGACTGGCCGTAGACACTACTGTACCTCCTCTATCTGACAGAGGGACACTGAGGAGCCCAGCGCCCAGCACCAGAACCCAGGGTAGAGGGGTTCAGTGAACGTGGCCTGGAAGGTGTACAGGTCTGTCATGGTGTCAGAGGAGATCCTGCAGAAGCGCAGCGTTCCGTCGGGCCAGTCCAGACACACTCCTACTCTGTTGGAGCCCGAGGGACACACGGGGACGATGGTGTCCGTCTGATTGTGACGGACGATATACCGGTTGCCGTGGGGACCTTCGAAACACTCCAGACTCCAGGACGTGTCGTTGCATCCGAACGTGTCGCTGCGGCTGATTCCTCTGTAGGTCACCGCTATGGACACCACCCCGCTCCACTCCACCTCCCAGTAGTAGCGCTGGGTCAGACCCTCTCTGAACAGGACCTGCTCCCACCTGTAGAACCTGTCTGTGTGGTCGGGATACGACTGATGCTCCTCCACGTACGTCACCTTCCTGTTGTTGTTGGACAGGGAGAGGTTGGTGTGCACTGTGTTCGGGTCCAGCGTGAGTTCGCACAGATCCGACGAGGAGAAATGATTGGTCCACTTGTTCTCTATGACGGTGCTGTCTGGGGTCTTCACCTCACCGCCGTTCTCAGATCCTCGGTTCTTCTGCTCTGCAAAGAGGAACTTCTGGGACAGAGCCTCCACGTCTCTGCTCAGCTGGAGCTTCTCCTCCCAGTGCTTCTTCTTCTCCTCCCTCCGTTCCTCCTCCAGGCCGTTGATCTTCTGTTGCAGCTTCAGCATCTGGTTGTCGTTGTTCTCCATCTGGTTCTTCATGTGTTCCTTCTGCTGCTCAGTGGAGAGCAACTTCTGAGACAAAAGCTCTTTTTCTGTAACGAGCTGGATTCTCTCCTCCTCAAGCGTCTTCTTCTCTTCCTCCATGCACATAATCTGTTCTTGCAGCTTCAGCGTCTCGTTCTCGCTTGTCGTCATCTCGTTCTTCATGGACTCGTTGTGCTCCTCGGCAGAGAAGAACCTTTGTGATAAAGCCTCCTTCTCCACAACGAGTTGGATTCTCTCCTCTTCCCATCTCTTCTCCTCCTCTCTCTTCTCTTCCTCCATGGATTTCATCTGTTCGCGCATCTTCAGCATTTCGCTCTTGTTTGCGTTCGTCTCGTTCCTTGCACGTTCGTTCTCCTCCTCCGAAGAAATGAACTTCTGTGACAACGCCTGGCTTTCTGTGATCAGTTGGATTCTCTCCTCCTCGAATGTCCTCTTATCCTCTCTCCTCTCGTCCTCCAGGCCTTTGACGGTCTCTTGCATCTGGAGGATCTTGTTTTCATTTGATTTCATCTGGTTCTTCATGGTCTCCATGTTCACATATTCGTCCGTCAGTTCAATCGGGAGGAACATCTGATGTGACAGAGCCTCCTTTTCTCTAACGAGTTGGATCTTGTCCTCTTCCCATTTCCTTTTCTCCTCCATCCTGCTTTCCTGTACGTCGTTCATCTCCTGTTGCATTTCCAAGAGCTTCTCCTCGTTTTCCTTCATATTGTGGTTTAGGTGTTCGTTCTTCTGCTCTGTGGAGAGGAGGAAAACCTCTCTCTCTTTAAGGAGCTGGATCTTCTCCTCCGCACATTTCTTCTTCTCCTCCTGCATGTGTTTAACGTCCTCTTTCAGTTTGAGGAACTTGTTCTCCGTTGCTTTCATCTCATACTTCATGTCTTCATTCTTCTGCTCTGTGGAGAGGAACTTGTGGGACATGTCTTCTTTTCCTCTAATCAGGAGGAGCTTCTCCTGCTCCCATTGGCTCCTCTCCTGCCTCCTCCCCTCCTCCCATTGGTTCCTATCCTGCCTCCTCTCCTCTTCCCATTGGCTCCTCTCCTGCCTCTTCCCCTCTTCCCATTGGCTCCTCTCCTGCCTCTTCCCCTCCTCCCATAGGTTTCTCTCCTGCCTCCTTTCCTCCTCAACGCCTTTGATCTCCTCTTGCATTCTCAGGATGGTGATCTCCATGGTCCTGGTCTGGTCCTTCATCTGGTTCTTCTCCTGTTGGTGCGTCTGCTCCGTGACGAGGAGCCTTTGCGTTAAAGACTCTTTTTCCTGAACGAACAGGCTCCTCTCCTGCTCCCGCTTCTCCTTCTCCTCTCTCCTCCCGTCCTCGGCGCGTTTCATCTCCTCCTGCACCTTGGCCATCCAGTCCTCCGCCGACTTCATCTCGCTCCTGGCGCGCTCCATCCGCTGCTCCGCCGACAGGAGCTTCTGTGTCAAAGCTTCTTTCTCCACGACCAGCTGGAACCTCTCCTCCTCCCACGTCTTCTTCTCCTCTCTCCTCTCCTCCTCGGCCTCCGTCATCTTCTCCTCCAGCTTCAGGATGTGGTTTTGGTTGGACGTAGCCTCGTACCTCATGAAGTCGTTCTTCTGCTCCGAACAGAGGAACTTCTGAGACAAGTCCTCTCTCTCTTTAACCACCTGGATCTTCTCCTCCTCACATTTCTTCTTCTCCTCCTGCATGTGTTTAACGTCCTCTTTCAGTTTGAGGAACTTGTTCTCCGTTGTTTTCATCTCGTACTTCATGTCTTCATTCTTCTGCTCTGTGGAGAGGAACTTGTGGGACGAGTCTTCTTTTCCTCTGATCAGGAGGAGCTTCTCCTGCTCCCATTGGCTCCTCTCCTGCCTCCTCTCCTCCTCCCATTGGCTCCTCTCCTCTCTCCTCCCCTCCTCAAGGTGTTTCATGCTCTCTCCGTTCTTCTGCTCCGTGGTGAACAACTGCTGTGACAAAACCTCCTTTTCTTTGTTCAGATGGAGTTTCTCCTGCTGCCAGTGGTTCCTCTCCTGCCTCCTCTCCTGCTCCCAGTGGCTCCTCTCCTGCTTCCTCTCCTCCTCCTTGTGTTTAAAGTCCTCCTCCCGTTGGACGCTCAGCTGGAACCTCTGCTCCCATCGGCTCCTCTCCTCTCTCCTCTCGTCTTCCATGGTCTTGATCTTCTCCTGCATCTTCATGACCTTCTCCGTCATGCCCATCATCTGCCGGATCCTCTCCTCCGCTTTGGTCCACTCCTCCCTCCGCTCGTCCTCCATGTCCTTGACCTTCTCCTCCATCTTGACCATCAGCTGGAGCTGTTCCTCCGACGTGTTCCTCTCCCCTCGCTTGTCCTCCTCCATGTTCTGGATCTTCCCTAAAATGTCTCTGATGTTCTTCTCCTGGGAGAGGAGCCTGTCCGCCAGCTTGGGCTCCTTCCGTTGGTTCTTCTTGGTTAGCTTCTGGTTGGTTTCCTCCGCGGCCTTCGTCGTCGTCCTCTGGGTGTCCTCTGAGGAGAAGGCCGGCGCCGCTGCGTCTTCGGCCGGCGGTTCATTCTGGGTTTGAGGCGACGGAGACGGAGTGGCGCTGGAGAAGCTCGCGGCTCTCTTGCTTTTTGATTTGCCAAACACACGCTTCTTCACCAACTTCAGTAAAAAACCTTCTGTTTCTGCTGCGGGTTGAACCTTGGATGGCGAACCATCTCTAGACAAGTTCATCGCTTGTTCTCTGTCTCTTTCTCGGTGCAAGTCTACAAGTGGCTCGGCTGCAGGGCCGACAAATGATTTATATACCGCCGAACTCTCCCGGGTTGGTGCGTCGCAGCTCTGTGCCGATTGGACAGACTTGTTGAAGAGGTCATGGTCGCTATGGTCTAACGGACTCCACGGTGATGTCATCGATAGCCTTTGACATCAAATTCTGTCACATCGTTCCTATTAAATAAAGAAGAACTCAGAGCCACAGATGGAGCAGACCATAGAACCCCTACTTACCAAGAGGAAGACAGGGAAGACATGGAGGGAAATAACCCCAGAGAGGCGTCTGCCCAAAGAGATTACATTTCTTTTATAGATACTGGATTTTCAGGCCGTTACGCAGCCTTCAAACCTAGCCCTATGTTGTGCTGATAAGAGCAATGTTCACCAAAGTATGGCCATTTAAAGTGTTAAACACTGTTATAACACTGAAGTATGGCCATTTGAAGTGTTAAACACTGTTATAACACTGAAGTATGGCCATTTGAAGTGTTAAACACTGTTATAACACTGAAGTATGGCCATTTGAAGTGTTAAACACTGCTATGACACTGAAGTATGGCCATTTGAAGTGTTAAACACTGTTTAGGCTATTTAAAATAGCCGATCTACAAGCTCACAACGCGTTGCAAAGCGACGCGTTGTATAAGTTCTATATATTTATTTAAAAGCAGTATCTATGGACACATGATGGAATCAATATGAACTTGTATTATTTATAGCATTGGTTCTCAAAGTGGGGTCCGGGGACCCCCAGGGGTCCTTGGGGAGGTTCCAGGGGGTCCCTATCAAAATGACTGAATATAAGCATCACAATCATTTAACCACTTTGTCCATATTTTAGGGTACTCAAAAATATCAGATAAACAAGCTCACAACATTTCGAATAATGTTGAATTTCTTAACATAACTCTTCTCTTCTGGGGGTCCCTCGCACAAAATATTCTCAGATGGGGGTCCGTGGCCAAAAGCATTCATTAATGTGGGGGTCCTTGACATGAAAAGGTTTAAAACACTGATTTATAGATCCATAATAATCTTCAGACACATGTAGTGTTTGCTGATGGACACTAGATGGCGTCCAAACAGCAGTTTTCCAGTCTGTCCATGACAAGTCAGTTGTTTTCGTTTTTACCTCTATTAATGTGTTTTATAACTGTATTAATATGTTTTATAACTGTATTAATATGTTTTACAACTCTATTAATGTGTTTTATAACTCTAGTAATGTGTTTATAACTCTATTAATATGTTTTATAACTCTATTAATATGTTTTACAACTCTATTAATGTGTTTTATAACTTTATGAATGTGTTTATAACTCTATTAATATGTTTTATAACTCTATTAATATGTTTTACAACTCTATTAATGTGTTTTTAAAGTTCTCAAATAATTGTAGTGGAGTAAAAAAAAAAGTTGAATATTTACCTCTGAGATGTAGTGGAGTAGAAGTAAAAGTACTGGAAGTAAAAAATACCAAAAGAATTTACGTAAGTACAGTACTTAAAGACCCTTAAAGTGCTCTTTAAGTAAATGTACTTAGTTGCTCTGCACCTCTTGGCAGTCTTCACGTGATGTTATTTATATCTGTGAGAGATGCTGTAATGTGAATAAATACACGTCTGTGTTCTAGCGGTATGTGGAGGTACTGCAGGTGAATGCATTTTATTAATGAGTTTGAATGATTAGGTTTTTATTAAAAGTTTTTATTAAACCTGCTGATCTGTAACGTGTTACTGGTCCATCACTCTGATCTGTAACGTGTTACTGGTCCATCACTCTGATCTGTAACGTGTTACTGGTCCATCACTCTGAGCTCTATAACTCGATATGATAATAACTATAACATTATAGTTTTAAAAAGGATTGGAAGTGGATCAATGGTTCTCAAACCTTTCAGGCCAAGACCCCCAAAAATAATCCTATTTGAACCGGGGACCCCCTAAAATAATCCTATTTGAACCGGGGACCCCCACCCTGACAAGCAAGATAAATATTGTGAAAATAGCTTGCCTCTTTCTTGGGTAATATTATGCAATTTGTCCACTTTTTGAAACATGTTTTATAGTATAATTTGTTGATGACTTTTGGCTCAGTAATAAGTGTGGACAGACGAGGGTTCAGCCTCATGGTTCACATGACGCTCGTCTGTCACAAGCGTCACGGCGCAACTTGTTCCTGGTTTTTGAAAATGTCTCCATTTACAACCCGTACATCTACATAAACGTTCACATTTACAATATAAAGTGCTGACCTCACGACCATTGATGTAACAAGTTGAAACGCTTGGGTCTAAATACCCGTATCTACCGTATTGTTCAATAAAAAGCATTTTAATCCGATCAATCCGATCAGTGGCCATGTGGTTCTCAGACATGTCTCCATAAGCTTTCAAGTACGCGATGCTATCGGTTGGAAGCTGTATTGCAGTCTGATACATTATAACTCTATGAAAAATGGCTGCCGATCAGATTAAAATGTTTTTTTTATTGAACAATATGGAATATACGGGTACTTTTGACGAACCCCTTTCAACCTTTTACATCCATGGTCGTGGGTTAAACACTTTATATTTGAAATGTTCCCGTTTATGTAGATGTACGGGCTGTAAATGGAGAAATTTCCAAAATCATGAACCAGTTGCGCCATGACTGTCATGATAAGACAGTCATGTTCCAGGGCTATATCCACCCGACAGTGACAGCTAGGCTAGCCTGCAATTTTCCAATTAAATTATTGAACGAAGTTTATTATTGAATCAGAAATCATGGAAGTCATTTGAACCAAAGAAGTTCAAACTACAGGAACTGTCCTTTTTAAAAACTATTTTAACACATCTTTCAGTTTCAAACATGTATCTTCATTAATTAAATATTACATTCCACAGAGCCAAACAACCACTCTAAACTCACATTAATTATTAAACATGATATCATTATCTTATATTAGGGTCTTCAACGTGTTTCAGAGAGATGAAGCAGGGACCCCCAGTCAGACCCCCACATACACGCTGGACCTCCAGAAGGCCTTTGACACCGTCAATCACCCAATTATGATCAATAAGCTCAAAGCAATAGGTTTTGATGATACGTCAGTGATCTGGATGAGATCCTACCTGGAAGGGAGGGAGCAAGTGGTGGAAGTAAACGGCACCCAGTCCCCCCCCTCCCTGTGACTTGTGGTGTCCCACAAGGAAGTATACTAGGACCTTTACTGTTCCTGATACTGTATATGTGAATGACATGTCATCGGCCTGCGACTGCAAACTGTTCCTGTTCGCAGATGACTCGGCCCTGCTAGTCTCGGACAGGGACAGGCTGCAGGTTGAGAAAACTCTCAGCTCTGAACTCAACAAGATCTGCATCTGGCTCTCTGACAACAAACTTTCATTACACCTGGGTAAAACTGAATCCATCCTCTTTGGGTCCAGTCCTAACCTTAGCAAGGCAGAGAGTTTCACGATCAAAGTGGGTGATGATGTCATCAAAAGAAAGGATGAAATTACCTACTGGGCTCCATCTTGGAGGCAAACCTCTCTGGTAACAAAAACGCCGAAAAAGTGATCAAAAAGGTCAACCAAACAACACGCTATTTGTGGAGGATTGATCGCCTAGTCAGTAAGAATACTCTGAAGATTCTTGCAGGGGCCCTCATTCAAGGTCATTATGATTATGCATGCACTTCATGGTATCACAACACCTCCAAGGCCTTAAAAACAAGGCTCCAAACATCCCAAAACAAACTTGTAAGGCTACTTCTTGGCCTCAATCACAGAACCCATCTAACCCCTGCTCATTTTGCTAGGATTGGATGGCTTAGGGTTGAGGACAGAGTACAGCAACTTGCTATGGGCCTGGTCTTCAAGATACACCACAACATTGGGATCCCCCTGTATTTGTCAAAATACTTCCAAAATGTTAATGCAGTCCATGATCATAACACCAGAGGCAGCTCCACAAATCATGTTCAACCCAGATTTGGCTCAACTAAGGGTATGAACTCGTTCTCATGCTATTCATCAAAAATGTGGAATGCCCTACCAAAAGGAGTAAAGGAGTGTAAAACCCTACTCACTTTCAAAACTGCCCTAAAGATACACCTTCAGGAGGCTGCAATTCGAAAATGGCCCCTGTCTAAGTCTTAACCTACCCCCCCCCCCCTTTCATTTTCCTCTTTTGTATATATATATATATATTTTTTTTTCCCTCTCGTCATACCAGTAACCTGAAAGCTGATTGTATGACATTCTGTATAGTAGTGTGTATATCTGCCTGCCTCTTATATTTCATCATGATTTGTGTGCATGGGGTTCTCATCTTAAACAAGCTTAGTGCTTAATGAGGGTTTCCAGTTTAGTAGACCTTGTATTGTGAATTTCTACTTCCATTTGTACTGTTGTACTGTCATGTACTATTCTCATGTCTTTCTAAAAAAAAAAAACTACATCAATACATACTGTGAGATATAACATTGTATTTTCATAGATTTCATAGACCAACGCCAAACCTCTTTTGCCGAAAATAGCAGATCTACAAGCTCACAGCGCCTCACAGCACGAGGCGTTGTGAGCTTGTAGATCTGCTACTTTTGGCCAAAGTTCTCCTCAGAAAAGGGATGCTAGGTTCAAGTGGTTAATGTAAAAAATCACAAGATTTGGCTGACCACCAGTAGTAACTCTGAGGACCCCCTAGGGGTCGCGGACCCCCTGTAGTATCTCTGAGGACCCCCTAGGGGTCGCGGACCCCCTGTAGTAACTCTGAGGACCCCCTAGGGGTCGCGGACCCCCTGTTGTATCTCTGAGGACCCCCTAGGAGTCGCGGACCCCCTGTAGTAACTCTGAGGACACCCTAGGGGTCGCGGACCCCCTGTAGTAACTCTGAGGACCCCCTAGGGGTCCAGGACCCCCTGTAGTATCTCTGAGGACCCCCTAGGGGTCCAGGACCCCCTGTAGTATCTCTGAGGACCCCCTAGGGGTCCAGGACCCCCTGTTGCAGAGCCCTGTAAACAGACACATGTTCTACATGCCTCCACATGTCTCAACACCAGGGGGCAGTGCTGAGTCACACACACCAACCTAGTAACTGGTTCATCCTCATGAAAACTCATGTTTTTATTTTATATTTAATCTGTTGGTTTGTAATTATTATGTTATTTTATATTTAATCTGTTGGTTTGTAATGATTATGTTATTTTATATTTAATCTTTTGGTTTGTAATTATTATGTTATTTTATATTTAATCTGTTGGTTTGTAATTATTATGTTATTTTATATTTAATCTGTTGGTTTGTAATTATTATGTTATTTTATATTTAATCTGTTGGTTTGTAATTATTATGTTATTTTATATTTAATCTGTTGGTTTGTAATTATTATGTTATTTTATATTTAATCTTTTGGTTTGTAATTATTATGTTATTTTATATTTAATCTTTTGGTTTGTAATTATTATGTTATTTTATATTTAATCTGTTGGTTTGTAATTATTATGTTATTTTATATTTAATCTGTTGGTTTGTAATTATTATGTTATTTTATATTTAATCTTTTGGTTTGTAATTATTATGTTATTTTATATTTAATCTTTTGGTTTGTAATTATTATGTTATTTTATATTTAATCTTTTGGTTTGTAATTATTATGTTAATTTATATTTAATCTGTTGGTTTGTAATTATTATGTTATTTTATATTTAATCTGTTGGTTTGTAATTATTATGTTATTTTATATTTAATCTGTTGGTTTGTAATTATTATGTTATTTTATATTTAATCTGTTGGTTTGTAATTATTATGTTATTTTATATTTAATCTTTTGGTTTGTAATTATTATGTTATTTTATATTTAATCTTTTGGTTTGTAATTATTATGTTATTTTATATTTAATCTTTTGGTTTGTAATTATTATGTTAATTTATATTTAATCTGTTGGTTTGTAATTATTATGTTATTTTATATTTAATCTGTTGGTTTGTAATTATTATGTTATTTTATATTTAATCTGTTGGTTTGTAATTATTATGTTAATTTATATTACATTTTTTGGTTTGTAATGATTGTTATTTTATATTTAATCTGTTGGTTTGTAATTATTATGTTATTTTATATTTAATCTGTTG
Organism: Gymnoscopelus braueri; assembly: GCF_963280865.1. NCBI lineage: Eukaryota > Metazoa > Chordata > Actinopteri > Myctophiformes > Myctophidae > Gymnoscopelus > Gymnoscopelus braueri. The sequence continues at coordinate 905,810 of NC_137615.1, forward strand.
GTTTGTAATTATTATGTTATTTTATATTTAATCTGTTGGTTTGTAATGATTGTTATTTTATATTTAATCTGTTGGTTTGTAATTATTATGTTATTTTATATTTAATCTGTTGGTTTGTAATTATTATGTTATTTTATATGTAATCTGTTGGTTTGTAATTATTATGTTATTTTATATGTAATCTGTTGGTTTGTAATGAAGCAAAATGTGACAATAAACATCTTATCTTACTGTAAGTCACTCTGGATAAAGAGCATCTGCATCATGTCATTAATGCTTACATTGTAAATCAGTGGTTCTCAACCAGTGGTCCTCGAGGGGGTCCCTGACACAAAACATTTTGAGACGGGGGTCCGCGGCCAAATGTATATCAATGTAGGGGTCCTTGGCATGAGAAAGGTTCAAAACCACTGCTGTAAATGTTTAAATTGTAATAAATAAAGTGAATAGTGACCGTGGTTAACTAACCAACCAGACTATATGACAGAGTGGTTCTCAAACTTTTCCATGTCAAGGACCCCCAAATTGACACTTATTGGCCCGCGGACCCCCATTTGAAAAGATATGCCAGGGACCCCCATTAGAGAAGATCTTTACGGTCCTACGAGTGATTCTCAACCATTTTATTTTCAAGGACCCCCAGTTTGACATGCATTAGGGCTACGGACCCCCATTTAATGGCCTTTCTAAAATAAGTCACTTTAACACAGCAGCCAAACCCTAAGACTAGCTGAGGCAACAGTATCCACAATAAACAACATGAGATTATATTAACGTTGTTTAATATTTATAAAACATGACATATATACTTTAATATAAGACGTGACATTTATACTTTAATATTTATAAAACGTGATATTATACAAATTATACGACAAAAATATCAAAATATATGTAAATACAAACATCATTTTACTGTAATAATTATGATCATTTTGAATGGGGTCAGATAACAGCATGTTAGCATTTTGTAGCAATGCTAGTGGAAATGAATGGGGTCAGATAACAGCATGTTAGCATTTTGTAGCAATGCTAGTGGAAATGAATGGGGTCAGATAACAGCATGTTAGCATTTTGTAGCAATGCTAGTGGAAATGAATGGGGTCAGATAAGAGCATGTTAGCATTTTGTAGCAATGCTAGTGGAAATGAATGGGTCAGAAAACGGCATGATAGCATTTCGTAGCAATGCTAATGGAAATGAATGGGGTCAGATAAGAGCATGTTAGCATTTTGTAGCAATGCTAATGGAAATGAATGGGTCAGAAAACGGCATGATAGCATTTTGTAGCAATGCTAATGGTAATGAATGGGTCAGATAACAGCATGTTAGCATTTAGGGATCAGTAGGTCTCAGACAGAGTATTGGAATGTGGCCCGTAGGTCTCAGACAGAGTATTGGAACGTGGCCCGTAGGTCTCAGACAGAGTATTGGAACGTGGCCTGTAGGTATCAGTAGGTCTCAGACAGAGTATTGGAACGTGGCCCGTAGGTCTCAGACAGAGTATTGGAACGTGGCCTGTAGGTATCAGTAGGTCTCAGTAGGTCTCAGACAGAGTGTTGGAACGTGGCCCGTAGGTCTCAGACAGAGTATTGGAACGTGGCCTGTAGGTATCAGTAGGTCTCAGACAGAGTATTGGAACGTGGCCGGTAGGTCTCAGTAGGTCTCACACAGAGTATTGGAACGTGGCCTGTAGGTATCAGTAGGTCTCAGACAGAGTATTGGAACGTGGCCGGTAGGTCTCAGTAGGTCTCAGACAGAGTGTTGGAACGTGGCCTGTAGGTATCAGTAGGTATCAGACAGAGTGTTGGAACGTGTAGGTATCAGGTATCACGGTAGGTATCAGCAGGTCTCAGTAGGTCTCAGACAGAGTGTTGGAACGTGGCCCGTTGGTATCAGTAGGTATCAGTAGGTCTCAGTAGGTCTCAGACAGAGTGTTGGAACGTGTAGGTATCAGGTATCACGGTAGGTATCAGTAGGTCTCTAGTCTCGCGTGGCCAGACTGTTCTCTCCCACAATGTTCTAATGTTCCCGGTCATACAGTCTGGGACTCTGAAGCTCTGATCTTGATTAGAATATAAAGCGGATGTGAAGCCTCCTCCCCACTTCCGTTTCGTCTTTACAGTCGCACAAATGTATCCTGATAGAAATCAAAATCCTCAGTATATTTATCTTGCTGCTTATCAGAAATTAAATTAAAAAATAAAATGTAAATATATTTTAAAAATATATTTTCGTGAACGGATTTCGGGAGGTGTAGTTCCAGACTCTCAATCTGGGAACCCATCGTCAAATAAATAGGAAAAACAACGCCCTCTGCTGTTTTTCACTTATTCATTTGACTCTGGGCAGAGCTGTACGGAGGACTCAGGGAAACCGGGGTTTTGGTCTGCCTTCAGCCTTCCACTTCCGGTGGTGCGACTATATTTTCATTCCCACTAACAATATTTCTCCACGGAACACTAACACCATTTCTCCCAAAGAACATGGATCGTTTAGAAGCCCACTTGTTTCTATGATGAAAGAGCAAGTTAAAATGCTTTCCGTGGTTTTGTCGGCTCCGAGGACGCTATTGTTAAATGAGTTTCGGTTTGTTTCCAGTGGGGAACGAGCCGCACACATGTAAATCTCGCCCACTACATTTGATTGGGTAAAGCGCGGCCTGCTTCCTGATCTGATGGCACGACCACGTGTAGCCAATATGCATGGGTTCTCAACACGGCTACCGACAGATTCAAGCACAGCGATGGATCTGTTCTTGAGAGATTACCAGACTCTCTCTATATAACATTCAGGAGGTGTAGTTCCAGACTCTATATAACATTCAGGAGGTGTAGTTCCAGACTCTATATAACATTCAGGAGGTGTAGTTCCAGACTCTATATAGCATTCAGGAGGTGTAGTTCCAGACTCTATATAACATTCAGGAGGTGTAGTTCCAGACTCTATATAACATTCAGGAGGTGTAGTTCCAGACTCTATATAACATTCAGGAGGTGTAGTTCCAGACTCTATATAGCATTCAGGAGGTGTAGTTCCAGACTCTATATAACATTCAGGAGGTGTAGTTCCAGACTCTATATAACATTCAGGAGGTGTAGTTCTAGACTCTATATAACATTCAGGAGGTGTAGTTCCAGACTATATATAACATTCAGGAGGTGTAGTTCCAGACTCTATATAGCATTCAGGAGGTGTAGTTCTAGACTCTATATAGCATTCAGGAGGTGTAGTTCCAGACTCTATATAACAGGAGGTGTAGTTCCAGACTCTATATAACAGGAGGTGCAGTTCCAGACTCTATATAACAGGAGGTGTAGTTCCAGACTCTATATAACAGGAGGTGTAGTTCCAGACTCTATATAGCATTCAGGAGGTATAGTTCCAGACTCTATATAACAGGAGGTGTAGTTCCAGACTCTATATAACAGGAGGTGTAGTTCCAGACTATATAACAGGAGGTGTAGTTCCAGACTCTATATAACATTCAGGAGGTGTAGTTCCAGACTCTATATAACATTCAGGAGGTGTAGTTCTAGACTCTATATAACATTCAGGAGGTGTAGTTCTAGACTCTATATAACAGGAGGTGTAGTTCCAGACTCTATATAGCATTCAGAGATTGTGGAATAGTTGTCTGGCTACGCAAGACTAGCAGGTCTCAGACCAGGTGGTGATCCATTTGTTTTGCTTCCGCTTCCTGTTTGTGGAGGAAGTGATGTCGTCCTGGATGAGGAAGCCGTCGGCGGTACAATGATTCTTCCCCGCCACCGTGCCCTGGTGCAAAGCCACGCCCCTCTGGAAGAAACCACACTGACATACGCACACACACACACGCACACACACACACACACACACACACACACACACACACACACACACACACACACACACACACACACATTCACTAAACATTCTGTCAGTTTAGTGACGTGATTCAGAAAAAACTAATGTAATTGCGACAATATCATGCTTTGTTATTGTCACTGGAACGTTAATGTCACACTAGTGAACAGAGTAGTGAACAGAGTAGTGAACAGAGTAGTGAACAGAGTAGTGAACACACTAGTGAACAGACTAGTGAACAGAGTAGTGAACACACTAGTGAAAAGACTAGAGCAGGTTGTGTGTTGAACTGGAAGGACGGACAGAATGTTGGAAGAAAAATACAAGGCAGTCGGTTAATCAGTCAGCCAGTCCAAGGCACTGGACCAACAGCTAGAGATGGACGGACAGAGCAAGATCATCGTTTAGTGTTTAGGGTTTAGAGTAACCAAAAACCAAACATGTGTCTTAAGCCTGACAAAAATTCGAGGACGTATGTCAAGATTAATTCATCTTCAATAGACTTGACTGCTGTGACGGTGTCTATCATCTTCGTGGAGAATGTGGAGATTCAACACGCGTTGTGATTCCTAGAATCTTAACTAAATGCTTTTAATTTTTTAGAACAAACTGCTAGAATAACAACTAAACGTTCAGTTTTTATGTTCCACATATCTGAACAAACTGCTAGAATAACAACTAAATGTTCAGTTTTTATGTTCCACATATCTGAACAAACTGCTAGAATAACAACTAAACGTTCAGTTTTTATGTTCCACATATCTGGAAAACACATTTAGTTCTTATTGAGATTTATTGTCTTCTTTGATGTAATAAAGCTCTTTAACCACTAGATGTCAGGCTTCACACACATTTGGGATTGGAGTTTGGTAAATAAGGAATTTCCACAAGAATTTGTGATGCAGACAGACAGACAGACAGACAGACAGACAGACAGACAGACAGACAGACAGACAGACAGACAGACAGACAGACAGACAGACAGACAGACAGACAGACAGTCAGTCACAGTGAATCAGTCAGTCAGTCAGTCAGTCAGTCAGTCAGTCAGTCAGTCAGTCAGTCACAGTGAATCAGTCAGTCAGTCAGTCAGTCAGTCAGTCAGTGAATCAGTCAGTCAGTCACTCACAGTGAATCAATCAGTCAGTCAGTCAGTCAGTGAATCAGTCAGTCAGTCAGTGAATCAGTCAGTCAGTCAGTCACTCATAGTGAATCAGTCAGTCAGTCAGTCAGTCAGTCAGTGAATCAGTCAGTCAGTCAGTCAGTCAGTCAGTGAATCAGTCAGTCAGTCAGTCAGTCAGTCAGTGAATCAGTCAGTCAGTCAGTCAGTCAGTCAGTGAATCAGTCAGTCAGTCAGTCAGTCAGTCAGTGAATCAGTCAGTCAGTCAGTCAGTCAGTCAGTCAGTCAGTCACAGTGAATCAGTACAAATCAGTCAAATAGAAATCACAAAGCCTTAATAACAGAAATAGTCTATGTAAGTTTAATTAATTGCACAACATGACACCCCTTATTCAAAACAGATGGCGAATGCATTCTTCTCTTTATAGGGCCTACACAGGTAATACCACAAACTACCTGAGAGACCTCTATGAATTGAATCTCAGTCAGCAGTCAGTCAAAGTGAATCAGTCAGTCAGTCAAAGTGAATCAGTCAGTCAGTGAATCAGTCAGTCAGACAGTCAGTCACAGTGAATCAGTCAGTCAGTCAGTCAGTCAGTCAGTGAATCAGTCAGTCAGTCAGTCAGTCAGTCAGTCAGTCAGTCAGTGAATCAGTCAGTCAGTCAGTCAGTCAGTCAGTCAGTCAGTCAGTCAGTCAGTCAGTCACAGTGAATCAGTCAGTCAGTCAGTCAAAGTGAATCAGTCAGTAAGTGAATCAGTCAGTCAGTCACAGTGAATCAGTCAGTCAGTCAGTCAGTCAGTCAGTCAGTGAATCAGTCAGTCAGTCAGTCAGTGAATCAGTCAGTCAGTCAGTCAAAAACAACATCACAACAGATCAGGTGAGAGCTCTAAGATCATTAGCTAACAACCAGGACATTGTGATTAAGCCTGCAGACAAAGGGAGTCGTATAGTCATTTTGGACAGACAACAATATGTTTTTGAGGGTTTAAGACAGTTGAATAACTCAAATCACTATGTGGAATTGGAGGCACCCATTTTTGAACAAACAGCAATAGAAGTTGGGGAAATCATCACCGAATTAAGAGAGAAAAAGTTTATAGACCAAAAACAAGAGAAATACCTACGGGGCGAAAATTCCCCAAGAGCTAGAATTCTCTATCTTTTACCCAAAATCCACAAGGACCCGAGTACCTGGACTATTCCTTATGAAATTCCACCTGCTCGCCCAATCGTCTCGGATTGTAACTCAGAAACATATGCCACAGCAGAATTTATTGAATTCTACTTAAACTCTAGAGACTCTTTAGAAAATCCTCTAGGTCAGACATTTCAAACTGTTCAGAAAACAAAAATACAAAAATGTGACCTATTACCAACAGTTTTACAAATACACCATGTAGGTGTTTCGTTTTTTCTGTTAGATTTTAATTAGAGTAAAACAAAAAATTCCAAAAATGGAACAAATGTTCCCCTCTCTGACAAAGTAGGACAGGTGAGACAGGTGTGCCTCCAGGAGTGGCGTTCCCCCTACCTCAGCTGCCTAAGAGTCAAATAGAAATCACAAACCTTTAAAACAGAAATAGTCTATGTAAGTTTAATTACACAGTCAGTGGGGCAAACGCAGTCCCCACCAATATTATTTACGATTCTGTGCTTATCGGTACATAACTCGGACGGCGCAGAGTCGACTAGCAGACCATCGGCCGGTCGCCGCGGGCACTCGCGCCTTGAGGCGCTCGGGCGCGACTCCTCGGCCTCAAGGTCTGCTGAGTCGGCGCGCCTCTGTCATGGTCAAACTTTATTTTAAATGGAACTCACAAAGCCTTAATAACATAAATAGTTTATGTAAGTTTAATTAATTGCAAAACATGACACCTCTTATTCAAAACAGATGGCGAATGCACCTTCTCTTTATAGGGCCTACACAGATAGTACCACAAACTACCTGTGAGGCCTCTTTGAATTGAATCTCATAGTCAGCAGTCAGTCAAGCTAGTACCTCTGATTTTGTGAGGGGAGTCATCTAAAGCAAACTTTAGTTATGCACATTTGCAAGCATGGAGGTATATTCATGCTTGCAAAATGTTTATAACATTTCCTAAAAACCTAACCATGTTTATACATATATATAAACAAAGATTCAACACAAAGAATAGACCATACATATGGAACAGAGAAACATGCCTGAACATGAACAGGCCTAAAACAGGCACATGAGTCATCAAAGGGCCCCAGCAGGATGGGCCATCAACAGCACCAACCAATGAGGACAGTGGCCACAGAGAAGCCACTCCCACAACAGAAACACATAAATACAGGAAAGAAGACACAGGAATTCATTCTCACCCGGAGAATCGCATCTGATGAAGTACAATAAACAGTACGAAAACGTTTATGCATTTGAGAATGAACCGACGGACCCATGGACAAGGACAGGCCTGGCGGGAAAGAGCCAGACCAGATGGAGAAACCAGGAACAACCACAATCCCAGGAGGGATATGGAACCAAACCAGGTAAGCCAGGTAGGTAGGCACAGACAAACCTACATACACACACCACATGGAGAGAGAAACAATGATTTTCACAAATCAATTAGAGGGATAAACAACTTGATTGTTGCACTACACCATTCACAGAATGTAAACATAGACAAATACCCAGAGAGTATTGCTAGAAAAGAACAAGAACTGATGGATTTTATAAAACCAGCAAAACCAACAGAGAGAACCTTACTGCTACTACAAGGAAGTGCAAAGAATTGGTCTTACACCACTTTGTTAATATTAATAGAACACTTTAACACATTGATTGAAAACACAAAAAAGGACCTATCCCAGTGCTTAACACGGGAATACGACAGGGCCTTCTCCATTGCCACTAAATGGGCAAGAAAAAATCTAGGAAGGCGCCTAACAGAGAAGACACTGGGCTTAGCCCGTACAGCAGTAACAGAATTATATAGCACAAAAGCACACACCACAACACACCCCACACCACAGGTCCCCCGTCCTCCCCCATCCCCGTCCTCCCCTCCTTCCTTTCCCTCTACAGGCAACCCAGGCACGGTAGAAACAAGAGAAGACCCAACTGGAGGAATGGGGACCGTAGCAGCAACAACACAGGGCCCAGTAGAACTAACACAGGAAGAGTTCCCAGACCTGCCTACAACAAGCAGCAGAACACCCGAGGAGCCATGGGCAGAGATTGGACCGAATGGAAACCAAAGGAAACAGAAGGTCACTAACAGAACAGAACAGAACCCAAGAAACACACCCAAACCACAGAGGGATAATCCCACCAGGGGGCAAACTACACCACCCAGAGACACACCCCAGAGGACAACCCAGGAGAGGAGGAACAGTGAAGGGAACCAGACAATACCAGAGGGACCTACCGAAGACACTAATACACAGAGGGAGGCCCCAGCACGAGAAGAAACCAACGAGACAGAACCAAGAAAACCACGCCACTGGAGAGGCTTAAATAAGGAAACCAAACACAAATGGAGATTAGTACCAAACCGAGACATCATCATAATTGGAGACTCCAACCTGTCTCGGATCCCGACAATCACAGATGACAGAGTCCAGATAGAATCCTACTCTGGAATGAACCTGGAATGGGCCGAAACAGTCCTGAGCAAGGCTGAGAAAAATGAGACGGCCACACACCTCATCATCTCGGTGGGAATTAACAACAAGAACCAAAGAACTAGAAAAACAAGCCACACAGCCTTGAAGAAACTCCGCACAACAGCCAAAAAACAATTCCCCTGCGCAGACAGACGCATAGCACTAATCAACTACTCAGAAAGCCTAGGAACTGACCCGAAGAATATTCTGATAAGCCTAAATGAAGAAATAAAGAAAGAGCCCCACCTCCCAAAATTGCCCGCAACCCACTTCAAAACAGGATCAGACAACGTCCACTGGGAAGAAGACACAGCCAAACTGATGCTACAGCACTGGCTCAACTCTTTAAACTAATACGGCCCGACAGCTCAAACCGGCAGGGCCTTATGGAGTCGGATATAATTAATCTGTCTCATTTTTTCCGACCAAACGAACACCAGAAAACACTTTTGGAAAAAGGTTTGTCATTCGTCCCCACCCTGGACATCTACAAACAACAATCACAAAGCTTGAGAATAGATGTGTCAAAATACCATCGCAGACTCAAATTAGCTACACATTTTGGAGTTGGAAACAACACGGAAATTCCGCGCTTCCACCTTCCATCATACTGGGAACCAGAGGAGGACAAAATACCGGACAACCTAAAACAATTGATCCAGATGGACAGAGCCACAGTACAAAATGTACCAGGACACCTGAGAGAAAAAAATAACATCACAACAGATCAGGTGAGAGCTCTAAGATCATTAGCTAACAACCAGGACATTGTGATTAAGCCTGCAGACAAAGGGAGCCGTATAGTCATTTTGGACAGACAACAATATGTTTTTGAGGGTTTAAGACAGTTGAATAACTCAAATCACTATGTGGAGTTGGAGGCACCCATTTTTAAACAAACAGCAATAGAAGTTGGGGGTGTCATCACCGAATTAAGAAAGAAAAAATTTATAGATCAGAAACAAGAGAAGTACCTACGGGGCGAAAATTCCCCAAGAGCTAGAATTCTCTACCTTTTACCCAAAATCCACAAGGATCCTAGTACATGGACTATTCCTTATGAAATTCCACCTGGTCGCCCAATTGTTTCGGATTGTAACTCAGAAACATATGCCACAGCAGAATTTATTGAATTCTACTTAAACCCACTATCTGTAAAACATCCAAGCTACATTAAGGATACATATGACTTTATTGATAAAATAAAAAACATCACAGTGCCTCAGGGGGCCATTTTGTTTTCAATAGATGTTGACAGTTTGTACACCAATATAAACACAGTGGCGGGGCTGAAGGCAATCAGAGATATCTTTATAAAGTACCCTGACAGACAAAGACCAGACGCAGAACTATTAAAATTGCTAGAATTAAATTTGACCAAAAACGATTTCACATTTGATGGGAAAACCTTCCTTCAGATCAGTGGAACAGCCATGGGAAAGAAATTTGCACCATCTTATGCCAACATTTATTTGGCTTTGTGGGAAGAAACCGCACTCAAAAAGTGCAGATTCAAACCCACACATTATTTCAGGTTTCTAGATGATATTTTTGGAGTTTTTGAGCACTCCACAGAGGAATTTGAGCAGTTCATCCAAATCCTAAACACACATCATGCCTCAATAACAGTGAAATATGTAACTAACAAAGAACATATTGACTTCCTGGATGTGACAGTCTTCAAAGGAAAAGACTTCAATACCACCGGCAAACTGGATTTAAGGGTATTTTTTAAGGAGACTGATACACATGCATTGCTCCACAAAACTTCCTTCCACCCAACCCATTGTTTTGCAGGAATAGTCAAGTCACAGCTCCTACGTTTCAAGAGAATCTGCACACAAGCAGCAGATTTTGAAAAAGCCTACAAAACTCTGTTCACAGCATTAAGGAAACGTGGATATACAAGAACATTTCTCAGGAAAGCATACAACACGTTCCAGGAAGTGAAAATAAGAAATGAGAAACCCACACTAGCTTTAGTAACCACATTTTCTAGCCAAAGTTTACTGGCAAACAGAGCCATCAAAAGAAACTTTGAAAACAGGGGAGGGGACCTCTTACAGAACTTCAACATAATCTCGGCCTACAGGAGAAACAAAAACTTAAAAGACCACTTGGTCCACAGCAAATTGAAACCATGGAACCAGGTAATTAGGACAAGGCCTAACTACTTTAGCCCAAAACAAACTGTTAAAAACAGGACAAACAAAAATATAATTATCCTAAGACAGAACATCACATACAACACCAGAAATTGTGTTTATCTGATTACTTGCCAAGTATGTGGATTACAATATGTAGGAGAGACGAGCAACTCCATAGCAATTAGAATAAGCCAACATAAATATACCATTAATAATGAAAAGGATACCCATTTGTTAATTGTTCAACACTTTATGACACATGGAATTGAGGCTATAAAGGTATGTGGCTTGGAATACAATGACCGCTGGACAATTGGACAGAGAAGATTCCATGAAAAAGAATGGATCACAAGACTTAGCACAAAATATCCAGGTGGTTTAAACTTTTAAACTGCCCAACAGAACTGAAACCCTTCACAAATTCTCACTAAACTAAACAATGGAGTTGATCACCTACATCAAACCACATAGTTGAGTGGGAGATCTCATTGTTGAGTTAGTGAGAATATTAATGAAGACACATTGATACCAAGAGCCATCAGCAATTGGGCCATCAACAGGGAGCTCATTGTCTTCCAAAATGGAGGTGTGAACAGCAGAACTGTAGATATGCTAACTGGATTCCAAGCTTGTAACCTTTTAGCACCTATCCCTTAGTTATAAAATATAATGTAAACACATCTTTAACTGGAATTAAGAAAGAGTGGAAATAATTTTAAATCCGAGGGTCTGCGGTTACCATGACTCAGAGAATTGACGCCTCTGCCCTGCACAGTCAAACAGAAATCACAAACCTTTAAAACAGAAATAGTCTATGTAAGTTTAATTACACAGTCAGTGGGGCAAACGCAGTCCCCACCAATATTATTTACGATTCTGTGCTTATCGGTACATAACTCGGACGGCGCTGAGTCGACTAGCAGACCATCGGCCGGTCGTCGCGGGCACTCGCGCCTCGAGGCGCTCGGGCGCGACTCCTCGGCCTCAAGGTCTGCTGAGTCGGCGCGCCTCTGTCATGGTCAAACTTTATTTTAAATGGAACTCACAAAGCCTTAATAACATAAATAGTTTATGTAAGTTTAATTAATTGCAAAACATGACACCTCTTATTCAAAACAGATGGCGAATGCACCTTCTCTTTATAGGGCCTACACAGATAGTACCACAAACTACCTGTGAGGCCTCTTTGAATTGAATCTCATAGTCAGCAGTCAGTCAGTCAGTCACAGTGAATCAGTCAGTCAGTCAGTCAGTCAGTCAGTCAGTGAATCAGTCAGTCAGTCACTCACAGTGAATCAATCAGTCAGTCAGTCAGTCAGTGAATCAGTCAGTCAGTCAGTGAATCAGTCAGTCAGTCAGTCACTCATAGTGAATCAGTCAGTCAGTCAGTCAGTCAGTCAGTGAATCAGTCAGTCAGTCAGTCAGTCAGTCAGTGAATCAGTCAGTCAGTCAGTCAGTCAGTCAGTGAATCAGTCAGTCAGTCAGTCAGTCAGTCAGTGAATCAGTCAGTCAGTCAGTCAGTCAGTCAGTGAATCAGTCAGTCAGTCAGTCAGTCAGTCAGTCAGTCAGTCACAGTGAATCAGTACAAATCAGTCAAATAGAAATCACAAAGCCTTAATAACAGAAATAGTCTATGTAAGTTTAATTAATTGCACAACATGACACCCCTTATTCAAAACAGATGGCGAATGCATTCTTCTCTTTATAGGGCCTACACAGGTAATACCACAAACTACCTGAGAGACCTCTATGAATTGAATCTCAGTCAGCAGTCAGTCAAAGTGAATCAGTCAGTCAGTCAAAGTGAATCAGTCAGTCAGTGAATCAGTCAGTCAGACAGTCAGTCACAGTGAATCAGTCAGTCAGTCAGTCAGTCAGTCAGTGAATCAGTCAGTCAGTCAGTCAGTCAGTCAGTCAGTCAGTCAGTGAATCAGTCAGTCAGTCAGTCAGTCAGTCAGTCAGTCAGTCAGTCAGTCAGTCAGTCACAGTGAATCAGTCAGTCAGTCAGTCAAAGTGAATCAGTCAGTAAGTGAATCAGTCAGTCAGTCACAGTGAATCAGTCAGTCAGTCAGTCAGTCAGTCAGTCAGTGAATCAGTCAGTCAGTCAGTCAGTGAATCAGTCAGTCAGTCAGTCAAAAACAACATCACAACAGATCAGGTGAGAGCTCTAAGATCATTAGCTAACAACCAGGACATTGTGATTAAGCCTGCAGACAAAGGGAGTCGTATAGTCATTTTGGACAGACAACAATATGTTTTTGAGGGTTTAAGACAGTTGAATAACTCAAATCACTATGTGGAATTGGAGGCACCCATTTTTGAACAAACAGCAATAGAAGTTGGGGAAATCATCACCGAATTAAGAGAGAAAAAGTTTATAGACCAAAAACAAGAGAAATACCTACGGGGCGAAAATTCCCCAAGAGCTAGAATTCTCTATCTTTTACCCAAAATCCACAAGGACCCGAGTACCTGGACTATTCCTTATGAAATTCCACCTGCTCGCCCAATCGTCTCGGATTGTAACTCAGAAACATATGCCACAGCAGAATTTATTGAATTCTACTTAAACTCTAGAGACTCTTTAGAAAATCCTCTAGGTCAGACATTTCAAACTGTTCAGAAAACAAAAATACAAAAATGTGACCTATTACCAACAGTTTTACAAATACACCATGTAGGTGTTTCGTTTTTTCTGTTAGATTTTAATTAGAGTGAAACAAAAAATTCCAAAAATGGAACAAATGTTCCCCTCTCTGACAAAGTAGGACAGGTGAGACAGGTGTGCCTCCAGGAGTGGCGTTCCCCCTACCTCAGCTGCCTAAGAGTCAAATAGAAATCACAAACCTTTAAAACAGAAATAGTCTATGTAAGTTTAATTACACAGTCAGTGGGGCAAACGCAGTCCCCACCAATATTATTTACGATTCTGTGCTTATCGGTACATAACTCGGACGGCGCAGAGTCGACTAGCAGACCATCGGCCGGTCGCCGCGGGCACTCGCGCCTTGAGGCGCTCGGGCGCGACTCCTCGGCCTCAAGGTCTGCTGAGTCGGCGCGCCTCTGTCATGGTCAAACTTTATTTTAAATGGAACTCACAAAGCCTTAATAACATAAATAGTTTATGTAAGTTTAATTAATTGCAAAACATGACACCTCTTATTCAAAACAGATGGCGAATGCACCTTCTCTTTATAGGGCCTACACAGATAGTACCACAAACTACCTGTGAGGCCTCTTTGAATTGAATCTCATAGTCAGCAGTCAGTCAAGCTAGTACCTCTGATTTTGTGAGGGGAGTCATCTAAAGCAAACTTTAGTTATGCACATTTGCAAGCATGGAGGTATATTCATGCTTGCAAAATGTTTATAACATTTCCTAAAAACCTAACCATGTTTATACATATATATAAACAAAGATTCAACACAAAGAATAGACCATACATATGGAACAGAGAAACATGCCTGAACATGAACAGGCCTAAAACAGGCACATGAGTCATCAAAGGGCCCCAGCAGGATGGGCCATCAACAGCACCAACCAATGAGGACAGTGGCCACAGAGAAGCCACTCCCACAACAGAAACACATAAATACAGGAAAGAAGACACAGGAATTCATTCTCACCCGGAGAATCGCATCTGATGAAGTACAATAAACAGTACGAAAACGTTTATGCATTTGAGAATGAACCGACGGACCCATGGACAAGGACAGGCCTGGCGGGAAAGAGCCAGACCAGATGGAGAAACCAGGAACAACCACAATCCCAGGAGGGATATGGAACCAAACCAGGTAAGCCAGGTAGGTAGGCACAGACAAACCTACATACACACACCACATGGAGAGAGAAACAATGATTTTCACAAATCAATTAGAGGGATAAACAACTTGATTGTTGCACTACACCATTCACAGAATGTAAACATAGACAAATACCCAGAGAGTATTGCTAGAAAAGAACAAGAACTGATGGATTTTATAAAACCAGCAAAACCAACAGAGAGAACCTTACTGCTACTACAAGGAAGTGCAAAGAATTGGTCTTACACCACTTTGTTAATATTAATAGAACACTTTAACACATTGATTGAAAACACAAAAAAGGACCTATCCCAGTGCTTAACACGGGAATACGACAGGGCCTTCTCCATTGCCACTAAATGGGCAAGAAAAAATCTAGGAAGGCGCCTAACAGAGAAGACACTGGGCTTAGCCCGTACAGCAGTAACAGAATTATATAGCACAAAAGCACACACCACAACACACCCCACACCACAGGTCCCCCGTCCTCCCCCATCCCCGTCCTCCCCTCCTTCCTTTCCCTCTACAGGCAACCCAGGCACGGTAGAAACAAGAGAAGACCCAACTGGAGGAATGGGGACCGTAGCAGCAACAACACAGGGCCCAGTAGAACTAACACAGGAAGAGTTCCCAGACCTGCCTACAACAAGCAGCAGAACACCCGAGGAGCCATGGGCAGAGATTGGACCGAATGGAAACCAAAGGAAACAGAAGGTCACTAACAGAACAGAACAGAACCCAAGAAACACACCCAAACCACAGAGGGATAATCCCACCAGGGGGCAAACTACACCACCCAGAGACACACCCCAGAGGACAACCCAGGAGAGGAGGAACAGTGAAGGGAACCAGACAATACCAGAGGGACCTACCGAAGACACTAATACACAGAGGGAGGCCCCAGCACGAGAAGAAACCAACGAGACAGAACCAAGAAAACCACGCCACTGGAGAGGCTTAAATAAGGAAACCAAACACAAATGGAGATTAGTACCAAACCGAGACATCATCATAATTGGAGACTCCAACCTGTCTCGGATCCCGACAATCACAGATGACAGAGTCCAGATAGAATCCTACTCTGGAATGAACCTGGAATGGGCCGAAACAGTCCTGAGCAAGGCTGAGAAAAATGAGACGGCCACACACCTCATCATCTCGGTGGGAATTAACAACAAGAACCAAAGAACTAGAAAAACAAGCCACACAGCCTTGAAGAAACTCCGCACAACAGCCAAAAAACAATTCCCCTGCGCAGACAGACGCATAGCACTAATCAACTACTCAGAAAGCCTAGGAACTGACCCGAAGAATATTCTGATAAGCCTAAATGAAGAAATAAAGAAAGAGCCCCACCTCCCAAAATTGCCCGCAACCCACTTCAAAACAGGATCAGACAACGTCCACTGGGAAGAAGACACAGCCAAACTGATGCTACAGCACTGGCTCAACTCTTTAAACTAATACGGCCCGACAGCTCAAACCGGCAGGGCCTTATGGAGTCGGATATAATTAATCTGTCTCATTTTTTCCGACCAAACGAACACCAGAAAACACTTTTGGAAAAAGGTTTGTCATTCGTCCCCACCCTGGACATCTACAAACAACAATCACAAAGCTTGAGAATAGATGTGTCAAAATACCATCGCAGACTCAAATTAGCTACACATTTTGGAGTTGGAAACAACACGGAAATTCCGCGCTTCCACCTTCCATCATACTGGGAACCAGAGGAGGACAAAATACCGGACAACCTAAAACAATTGATCCAGATGGACAGAGCCACAGTACAAAATGTACCAGGACACCTGAGAGAAAAAAATAACATCACAACAGATCAGGTGAGAGCTCTAAGATCATTAGCTAACAACCAGGACATTGTGATTAAGCCTGCAGACAAAGGGAGCCGTATAGTCATTTTGGACAGACAACAATATGTTTTTGAGGGTTTAAGACAGTTGAATAACTCAAATCACTATGTGGAGTTGGAGGCACCCATTTTTAAACAAACAGCAATAGAAGTTGGGGGTGTCATCACCGAATTAAGAAAGAAAAAATTTATAGATCAGAAACAAGAAAAGTACCTACGGGGCGAAAATTCCCCAAGAGCTAGAATTCTCTACCTTTTACCCAAAATCCACAAGGATCCTAGTACATGGACTATTCCTTATGAAATTCCACCTGGTCGCCCAATTGTTTCGGATTGTAACTCAGAAACATATGCCACAGCAGAATTTATTGAATTCTACTTAAACCCACTATCTGTAAAACATCCAAGCTACATTAAGGATACATATGACTTTATTGATAAAATAAAAAACATCACAGTGCCTCAGGGGGCCATTTTGTTTTCAATAGATGTTGACAGTTTGTACACCAATATAAACACAGTGGCGGGGCTGAAGGCAATCAGAGATATCTTTATAAAGTACCCTGACAGGCAAAGACCAGACGCAGAACTATTGAAATTGCTAGAAATAAATTTGACCAAAAACGATTTCACATTTGATGGGAAAACCTTCCTTCAGATCAGTGGAACAGCCATGGGAAAGAAATTTGCACCATCTTATGCCAACATTTATTTGGCTTTGTGGGAAGAAACCGCACTCAAAAAGTGCAGATTCAAACCCACACATTATTTCAGGTTTCTAGATGATATTTTTGGAGTTTTTGAGCACTCCACAGAGGAATTTGAGCAGTTCATCCAAATCCTAAACACACATCATGCCTCAATAACAGTGAAATATGTCACTAACAAAGAACATATTGACTTCCTGGATGTGACAGTCTTCAAAGGAAAAGACTTCAATACCACCGGCAAACTGGATTTAAGGGTATTTTTTAAGGAGACTGATACACATGCATTGCTCCACAAAACTTCCTTCCACCCAACCCATTGTTTTGCAGGAATAGTCAAGTCACAGCTCCTACGTTTCAAGAGAATCTGCACACAAGCAGCAGATTTTGAAAAAGCCTACAAGACTCTGTTCACAGCATTAAGGAAACGTGGATATACAAGAACATTTCTCAGGAAAGCATACAACACGTTCCAGGAAGTGAAAATAAGGAATGAGAAACCCACACTAGCTTTAGTAACCACATTTTCTAGCCAAAGTTTACTGGCAAACAGAGCCATCAAAAGAAATTTTGAAAACAGGGGAGGGGACCTCTTACAGAACTTCAACATAATCTCGGCCTACAGGAGAAACAAAAACTTAAAAGACCACTTGGTCCACAGCAAATTGAAACCCTGGAACCAGGTAATTAGGACAAGGCCTAACTACTTTAGCCCAAAACAAACTGTTAAAAACAGGACAAACAAAAATATAATTATCCTAAGACAGAACATCACATACAACACCAGAAATTGTGTTTATCTGATTACTTGCCAAGTATGTGGATTACAATATGTAGGAGAGACGAGCAACTCCATAGCAATTAGAATAAGCCAACATAAATATACCATTAATAATGAAAAGGATACCCATTTGTTAATTGTTCAACACTTTATGACACATGGAATTGAGGCTATAAAGGTATGTGGCTTGGAATACAATGACCGCTGGACAATTGGACAGAGAAGATTCCATGAAAAAGAATGGATCACAAGACTTAGCACAAAATATCCAGGTGGTTTAAACTTTTAAACTGCCCAACAGAACTGAAACCCTTCACAAATTCTCACTAAACTAAACAATGGAGTTGATCACCTACATCAAACCACATAGTTGAGTGGGAGATCTCATTGTTGAGTTAGTGAGAATATTAATGAAGACACATTGATACCAAGAGCCATCAGCAATTGGGCCATCAACAGGGAGCTCATTGTCTTCCAAAATGGAGGTGTGAACAGCAGAACTGTAGATATGCTAACTGGATTCCAAGCTTGTAACCTTTAGCACCTATCCCTTAGTTATAAAATATAATGTAAACACATCTTTAACTGGAATTAAGAAAGAGTGGAAATAATTTTAAATCCGAGGGTCTGCGGTTACCATGACTCAGAGAATTGACGCCTCTGCCCTGCACAGTCAAACAGAAATCACAAACCTTTAAAACAGAAATAGTCTATGTAAGTTTAATTACACAGTCAGTGGGGCAAACGCAGTCCCCACCAATATTATTTACGATTCTGTGCTTATCGGTACATAACTCGGACGGCGCTGAGTCGACTAGCAGACCATCGGCCGGTCGTCGCGGGCACTCGCGCCTCGAGGCGCTCGGGCGCGACTCCTCGGCCTCAAGGTCTGCTGAGTCGGCGCGCCTCTGTCATGGTCAAACTTTATTTTAAATGGAACTCACAAAGCCTTAATAACATAAATAGTTTATGTAAGTTTAATTAATTGCAAAACATGACACCTCTTATTCAAAACAGATGGCGAATGCACCTTCTCTTTATAGGGCCTACACAGATAGTACCACAAACTACCTGTGAGGCCTCTTTGAATTGAATCTCATAGTCAGCAGTCAGTCAGTCACAGTGAATCAGTACAAATCAGTCAAATAGAAATCACAAAGCCTTAATAACAGAAATAGTCTATGTAAGTTTAATTAATTGCACAACATGACACCCCTTATTCAAAACAGATGGCGAATGCATTCTTCTCTTTATAGGGCCTACACAGGTAATACCACAAACTACCTGAGAGACCTCTATGAATTGAATCTCAGTCAGCAGTCAGTCAAAGTGAATCAGTCAGTCAGTCAAAGTGAATCAGTCAGTCAGTGAATCAGTCAGTCAGACAGTCAGTCACAGTGAATCAGTCAGTCAGTCAGTCAGTCAGTCAGTGAATCAGTCAGTCAGTCAGTCAGTCAGTCAGTCAGTCAGTCAGTGAATCAGTCAGTCAGTCAGTCAGTCAGTCAGTCAGTCAGTCAGTCACAGTGAATCAGTCAGTCAGTCAGTCAAAGTGAATCAGTCAGTAAGTGAATCAGTCAGTCAGTCACAGTGAATCAGTCAGTCAGTCAGTCAGTCAGTCAGTCAGTGAATCAGTCAGTCAGTCAGTCAGTGAATCAGTCAGTCAGTCAGTCAAAAACAACATCACAACAGATCAGGTGAGAGCTCTAAGATCATTAGCTAACAACCAGGACATTGTGATTAAGCCTGCAGACAAAGGGAGTCGTATAGTCATTTTGGACAGACAACAATATGTTTTTGAGGGTTTAAGACAGTTGAATAACTCAAATCACTATGTGGAATTGGAGGCACCCATTTTTGAACAAACAGCAATAGAAGTTGGGGAAATCATCACCGAATTAAGAGAGAAAAAGTTTATAGACCAAAAACAAGAGAAATACCTACGGGGCGAAAATTCCCCAAGAGCTAGAATTCTCTATCTTTTACCCAAAATCCACAAGGACCCGAGTACCTGGACTATTCCTTATGAAATTCCACCTGCTCGCCCAATCGTCTCGGATTGTAACTCAGAAACATATGCCACAGCAGAATTTATTGAATTCTACTTAAACTCTAGAGACTCTTTAGAAAATCCTCTAGGTCAGACATTTCAAACTGTTCAGAAAACAAAAATACAAAAATGTGACCTATTACCAACAGTTTTACAAATACACCATGTAGGTGTTTCGTTTTTTCTGTTAGATTTTAATTAGAGTAAAACAAAAAATTCCAAAAATGGAACAAATGTTCCCCTCTCTGACAAAGTAGGACAGGTGAGACAGGTGTGCCTCCAGGAGTGGCGTTCCCCCTACCTCAGCTGCCTAAGAGTCAAATAGAAATCACAAACCTTTAAAACAGAAATAGTCTATGTAAGTTTAATTACACAGTCAGTGGGGCAAACGCAGTCCCCACCAATATTATTTACGATTCTGTGCTTATCGGTACATAACTCGGACGGCGCAGAGTCGACTAGCAGACCATCGGCCGGTCGCCGCGGGCACTCGCGCCTTGAGGCGCTCGGGCGCGACTCCTCGGCCTCAAGGTCTGCTGAGTCGGCGCGCCTCTGTCATGGTCAAACTTTATTTTAAATGGAACTCACAAAGCCTTAATAACATAAATAGTTTATGTAAGTTTAATTAATTGCAAAACATGACACCTCTTATTCAAAACAGATGGCGAATGCACCTTCTCTTTATAGGGCCTACACAGATAGTACCACAAACTACCTGTGAGGCCTCTTTGAATTGAATCTCATAGTCAGCAGTCAGTCAAGCTAGTACCTCTGATTTTGTGAGGGGAGTCATCTAAAGCAAACTTTAGTTATGCACATTTGCAAGCATGGAGGTATATTCATGCTTGCAAAATGTTTATAACATTTCCTAAAAACCTAACCATGTTTATACATATATATAAACAAAGATTCAACACAAAGAATAGACCATACATATGGAACAGAGAAACATGCCTGAACATGAACAGGCCTAAAACAGGCACATGAGTCATCAAAGGGCCCCAGCAGGATGGGCCATCAACAGCACCAACCAATGAGGACAGTGGCCACAGAGAAGCCACTCCCACAACAGAAACACATAAATA
This sequence comes from Gymnoscopelus braueri, assembly GCF_963280865.1. Taxonomy (NCBI): domain Eukaryota; kingdom Metazoa; phylum Chordata; class Actinopteri; order Myctophiformes; family Myctophidae; genus Gymnoscopelus; species Gymnoscopelus braueri. The sequence continues at coordinate 926,851 of NC_137615.1, forward strand.
CAGGAAAGAAGACACAGGAATTCATTCTCACCCGGAGAATCGCATCTGATGAAGTACAATAAACAGTACGAAAACGTTTATGCATTTGAGAATGAACCGACGGACCCATGGACAAGGACAGGCCTGGCGGGAAAGAGCCAGACCAGATGGAGAAACCAGGAACAACCACAATCCCAGGAGGGATATGGAACCAAACCAGGTAAGCCAGGTAGGTAGGCACAGACAAACCTACATACACACACCACATGGAGAGAGAAACAATGATTTTCACAAATCAATTAGAGGGATAAACAACTTGATTGTTGCACTACACCATTCACAGAATGTAAACATAGACAAATACCCAGAGAGTATTGCTAGAAAAGAACAAGAACTGATGGATTTTATAAAACCAGCAAAACCAACAGAGAGAACCTTACTGCTACTACAAGGAAGTGCAAAGAATTGGTCTTACACCACTTTGTTAATATTAATAGAACACTTTAACACATTGATTGAAAACACAAAAAAGGACCTATCCCAGTGCTTAACACGGGAATACGACAGGGCCTTCTCCATTGCCACTAAATGGGCAAGAAAAAATCTAGGAAGGCGCCTAACAGAGAAGACACTGGGCTTAGCCCGTACAGCAGTAACAGAATTATATAGCACAAAAGCACACACCACAACACACCCCACACCACAGGTCCCCCGTCCTCCCCCATCCCCGTCCTCCCCTCCTTCCTTTCCCTCTACAGGCAACCCAGGCACGGTAGAAACAAGAGAAGACCCAACTGGAGGAATGGGGACCGTAGCAGCAACAACACAGGGCCCAGTAGAACTAACACAGGAAGAGTTCCCAGACCTGCCTACAACAAGCAGCAGAACACCCGAGGAGCCATGGGCAGAGATTGGACCGAATGGAAACCAAAGGAAACAGAAGGTCACTAACAGAACAGAACAGAACCCAAGAAACACACCCAAACCACAGAGGGATAATCCCACCAGGGGGCAAACTACACCACCCAGAGACACACCCCAGAGGACAACCCAGGAGAGGAGGAACAGTGAAGGGAACCAGACAATACCAGAGGGACCTACCGAAGACACTAATACACAGAGGGAGACCCCAGCACGAGAAGAAACCAACGAGACAGAACCAAGAAAACCACGCCACTGGAGAGGCTTAAATAAGGAAAACAAACACAAATGGAGATTAGTACCAAACCGAGACATCATCATAATTGGAGACTCCAACCTGTCTCGGATCCCGACAATCACAGATGACAGAGTCCAGATAGAATCCTACTCTGGAATGAACCTGGAATGGGCCGAAACAGTCCTGAGCAAGGCTGAGAAAAATGAGACGGCCACACACCTCATCATCTCGGTGGGAATTAACAACAAGAACCAAAGAACTAGAAAAACAAGCCACACAGCCTTGAAGAAACTCCGCACAACAGCCAAAAAACAATTCCCCTGCGCAGACAGACGCATAGCACTAATCAACTACTCAGAAAGCCTAGGAACTGACCCGAAGAATATTCTGATAAGCCTAAATGAAGAAATAAAGAAAGAGCCCCACCTCCCAAAATTGCCCGCAACCCACTTCAAAACAGGATCAGACAACGTCCACTGGGAAGAAGACACAGCCAAACTGATGCTACAGCACTGGCTCAACTCTTTAAACTAATACGGCCCGACAGCTCAAACCGGCAGGGCCTTATGGAGTCGGATATAATTAATCTGTCTCATTTTTTCCGACCAAACGAACACCAGAAAACACTTTTGGAAAAAGGTTTGTCATTCGTCCCCACCCTGGACATCTACAAACAACAATCACAAAGCTTGAGAATAGATGTGTCAAAATACCATCGCAGACTCAAATTAGCTACACATTTTGGAGTTGGAAACAACACGGAAATTCCGCGCTTCCACCTTCCATCATACTGGGAACCAGACGAGGACAAAATACCGGACAACCTAAAACAATTGATCCAGATGGACAGAGCCACAGTACAAAATGTACCAGGACACCTGAGAGAAAAAAATAACATCACAACAGATCAGGTGAGAGCTCTAAGATCATTAGCTAACAACCAGGACATTGTGATTAAGCCTGCAGACAAAGGGAGCCGTATAGTCATTTTGGACAGACAACAATATGTTTTTGAGGGTTTAAGACAGTTGAATAACTCAAATCACTATGTGGAGTTGGAGGCACCCATTTTTAAACAAACAGCAATAGAAGTTGGGGTTGTCATCACCGAATTAAGAAAGAAAAAATTTATAGATCAGAAACAAGAGAAGTACCTACGGGGCGAAAATTCCCCAAGAGCTAGAATTCTCTACCTTTTACCCAAAATCCACAAGGACCCTAGTACATGGACTATTCCTTATGAAATTCCACCTGGTCGCCCAATTGTTTCGGATTGTAACTCAGAAACATATGCCACAGCAGAATTTATTGAATTCTACTTAAACCCACTATCTGTAAAACATCCAAGCTACATTAAGGATACATATGACTTTATTGATAAAATAAAAAACATCACAGTGCCTCAGGGGGCCATTTTGTTTTCAATAGATGTTGACAGTTTGTACACCAATATAAACACAGTGGCGGGGCTGAAGGCAATCAGAGATATCTTTATAAAGTACCCTGACAGTCAAAGACCAGACGCAGAACTATTGAAATTGCTAGAAATAAATTTGACCAAAAACGATTTCACATTTGATGGGAAAACCTTCCTTCAGATCAGTGGAACAGCCATGGGAAAGAAATTTGCACCATCTTATGCCAACATTTATTTGGCTTTGTGGGAAGAAACCGCACTCAAAAAGTGCAGATTCAAACCCACACATTATTTCAGGTTTCTAGATGATATTTTTGGAGTTTTTGAGCACTCCACAGAGGAATTTGAGCAGTTCATCCAAATCCTAAACACACATCATGCCTCAATAACAGTGAAATATGTCACTAACAAAGAACATATTGACTTCCTGGATGTGACAGTCTTCAAAGGAAAAGACTTCAATACCACCGGCAAACTGGATTTAAGGGTATTTTTTAAGGAGACTGATACACATGCATTGCTCCACAAAACTTCCTTCCACCCAACCCATTGTTTTGCAGGAATAGTCAAGTCACAGCTCCTACGTTTCAAGAGAATCTGCACACAAGCAGCAGATTTTGAAAAAGCCTACAAGACTCTGTTCACAGCATTAAGGAAACGTGGATATACAAGAACATTTCTCAGGAAAGCATACAACACGTTCCAGGAAGTGAAAATAAGGAATGAGAAACCCACACTAGCTTTAGTAACCACATTTTCTAGCCAAAGTTTACTGGCAAACAGAGCCATCAAAAGAAATTTTGAAAACAGGGGAGGGGACCTCTTACAGAACTTCAACATAATCTCGGCCTACAGGAGAAACAAAAACTTAAAAGACCACTTGGTCCACAGCAAATTGAAACCATGGAACCAGGTAATTAGGACAAGGCCTAACTACTTTAGCCCAAAACAAACTGTTAAAAACAGGACAAACAAAAATATAATTATCCTAAGACAGAACATCACATACAACACCAGAAATTGTGTTTATCTGATTACTTGCCAAGTATGTGGATTACAATATGTAGGAGAGACGAGCAACTCCATAGCAATTAGAATAAGCCAACATAAATATACCATTAATAATGAAAAGGATACCCATTTGTTAATTGTTCAACACTTTATGACACATGGAATTGAGGCTATAAAGGTATGTGGCTTGGAATACAATGACCGCTGGACAATTGGACAGAGAAGATTCCATGAAAAAGAATGGATCACAAGACTTAGCACAAAATATCCAGGTGGTTTAAACTTTTAAACTGCCCAACAGAACTGAAACCCTTCACAAATTCTCACTAAACTAAACAATGGAGTTGATCACCTACATCAAACCACATAGTTGAGTGGGAGATCTCATTGTTGAGTTAGTGAGAATATTAATGAAGACACATTGATACCAAGAGCCATCAGCAATTGGGCCATCAACAGGGAGCTCATTGTCTTCCAAAATGGAGGTGTGAACAGCAGAACTGTAGATATGCTAACTGGATTCCAAGCTTGTAACCTTTTAGCACCTATCCCTTAGTTATAAAATATAATGTAAACACATCTTTAACTGGAATTAAGAAAGAGTGGAAATAATTTTAAATCCGAGGGTCTGCGGTTACCATGACTCAGAGAATTGACGCCTCTGCCCTGCACAGTCAAATAGAAATCACAAACCTTTAAAACAGAAATAGTCTATGTAAGTTTAATTACACAGTCAGTGGGGCAAACGCAGTCCCCACCAATATTATTTACGATTCTGTGCTTATCGGTACATAACTCGGACGGCGCTGAGTCGACTAGCAGACCATCGGCCGGTCGCCGCGGGCACTCGCGCCTTGAGGCGCTCGGGCGCGACTCCTCGGCCTCAAGGTCTGCTGAGTCGGCGCGCCTCTGTCATGGTCAAACTTTATTTTAAATGGAACTCACAAAGCCTTAATAACATAAATAGTTTATGTAAGTTTAATTAATTGCAAAACATGACACCTCTTATTCAAAACAGATGGCGAATGCACCTTCTCTTTATAGGGCCTACACAGATAGTACCACAAACTACCTGTGAGGCCTCTTTGAATTGAATCTCATAGTCAGCAGTCAGTCAAGCTAGTACCTCTGATTTTGTGAGGGGAGTCATCTAAAGCAAACTTTAGTTATGCACATTTGCAAGCATGGAGGTATATTCATGCTTGCAAAATGTTTATAACATTTCCTAAAAACCTAACCATGTTTATACATATATATAAACAAAGATTCAACACAAAGAATAGACCATACATATGGAACAGAGAAACATGCCTGAACATGAACAGGCCTAAAACAGGCACATGAGTCATCAAAGGGCCCCAGCAGGATGGGCCATCAACAGCACCAACCAATGAGGACAGTGGCCACAGAGAAGCCACTCCCACAACAGAAACACATAAATACAGGAAAGAAGACACAGGAATTCATTCTCACCCGGAGAATCGCATCTGATGAAGTACAATAAACAGTACGAAAACGTTTATGCATTTGAGAATGAACCGACGGACCCATGGACAAGGACAGGCCTGGCGGGAAAGAGCCAGACCAGATGGAGAAACCAGGAACAACCACAATCCCAGGAGGGATATGGAACCAAACCAGGTAAGCCAGGTAGGTAGGCACAGACAAACCTACATACACACACCACATGGAGAGAGAAACAATGATTTTCACAAATCAATTAGAGGGATAAACAACTTGATTGTTGCACTACACCATTCACAGAATGTAAACATAGACAAATACCCAGAGAGTATTGCTAGAAAAGAACAAGAACTGATGGATTTTATAAAACCAGCAAAACCAACAGAGAGAACCTTACTGCTACTACAAGGAAGTGCAAAGAATTGGTCTTACACCACTTTGTTAATATTAATAGAACACTTTAACACATTGATTGAAAACACAAAAAAGGACCTATCCCAGTGCTTAACACGGGAATACGACAGGGCCTTCTCCATTGCCACTAAATGGGCAAGAAAAAATCTAGGAAGGCGCCTAACAGAGAAGACACTGGGCTTAGCCCGTACAGCAGTAACAGAATTATATAGCACAAAAGCACACACCACAACACACCCCACACCACAGGTCCCCCGTCCTCCCCCATCCCCGTCCTCCCCTCCTTCCTTTCCCTCTACAGGCAACCCAGGCACGGTAGAAACAAGAGAAGACCCAACTGGAGGAATGGGGACCGTAGCAGCAACAACACAGGGCCCAGTAGAACTAACACAGGAAGAGTTCCCAGACCTGCCTACAACAAGCAGCAGAACACCCGAGGAGCCATGGGCAGAGATTGGACCGAATGGAAACCAAAGGAAACAGAAGGTCACTAACAGAACAGAACAGAACCCAAGAAACACACCCAAACCACAGAGGGATAATCCCACCAGGGGGCAAACTACACCACCCAGAGACACACCCCAGAGGACAACCCAGGAGAGGAGGAACAGTGAAGGGAACCAGACAATACCAGAGGGACCTACCGAAGACACTAATACACAGAGGGAGACCCCAGCACGAGAAGAAACCAACGAGACAGAACCAAGAAAACCACGCCACTGGAGAGGCTTAAATAAGGAAAACAAACACAAATGGAGATTAGTACCAAACCGAGACATCATCATAATTGGAGACTCCAACCTGTCTCGGATCCCGACAATCACAGATGACAGAGTCCAGATAGAATCCTACTCTGGAATGAACCTGGAATGGGCCGAAACAGTCCTGAGCAAGACTGAGAAAAATGAGACGGCCACACACCTCATCATCTCGGTGGGAATTAACAACAAGAACCAAAGAACTAGAAAAACAAGCCACACAGCCCTGAAGAAACTCCGCACAACAGCCAAAAAACAATTCCCCTGCGCAGACAGACGCATAGCACTAATCAACTACTCAGAAAGCCTAGGAACTGACCCGAAGAATATTCTGATAAGCCTAAATGAAGAAATAAAGAAAGAGCCCCACCTCCCAAAATTGCCCGCAACCCACTTCAAAACAGGATCAGACAACGTCCACTGGGAAGAAGACACAGCCAAACTGATGCTACAGCACTGGCTCAACTCTTTAAACTAATACGGCCCGACAGCTCAAACCGGCAGGGCCTTATGGAGTCGGATATAATTAATCTGTCTCATTTTTTCCGACCAAACGAACACCAGAAAACACTTTTGGAAAAAGGTTTGTCATTCGTCCCCACCCTGGACATCTACAAACAACAATCACAAAGCTTGAGAATAGATGTGTCAAAATACCATCGCAGACTCAAATTAGCTACACATTTTGGAGTTGGAAACAACACGGAAATTCCGCGCTTCCACCTTCCATCATACTGGGAACCAGACGAGGACAAAATACCGGACAACCTAAAACAATTGATCCAGATGGACAGAGCCACAGTACAAAATGTACCAGGACACCTGAGAGAAAAAAATAACATCACAACAGATCAGGTGAGAGCTCTAAGATCATTAGCTAACAACCAGGACATTGTGATTAAGCCTGCAGACACAGGGAGCCGTATAGTCATTTTGGACAGACAACAATATGTTTTTGAGGGTTTAAGACAGTTGAATAACTCAAATCACTATGTGGAGTTGGAGGCACCCATTTTTAAACAAACAGCAATAGAAGTTGGGGTTGTCATCACCGAATTAAGAAAGAAAAAATTTATAGATCAGAAACAAGAGAAGTACCTACGGGGCGAAAATTCCCCAAGAGCTAGAATTCTCTACCTTTTACCCAAAATCCACAAGGACCCTAGTACATGGACTATTCCTTATGAAATTCCACCTGGTCGCCCAATTGTTTCGGATTGTAACTCAGAAACATATGCCACAGCAGAATTTATTGAATTCTACTTAAACCCACTATCTGTAAAACATCCAAGCTACATTAAGGATACATATGACTTTATTGATAAAATAAAAAACATCACAGTGCCTCAGGGGGCCATTTTGTTTTCAATAGATGTTGACAGTTTGTACACCAATATAAACACAGTGGCGGGGCTGAAGGCAATCAGAGATATCTTTATAAAGTACCCTGACAGTCAAAGACCAGACGCAGAACTATTGAAATTGCTAGAAATAAATTTGACCAAAAACGATTTCACATTTGATGGGAAAACCTTCCTTCAGATCAGTGGAACAGCCATGGGAAAGAAATTTGCACCATCTTATGCCAACATTTATTTGGCTTTGTGGGAAGAAACCGCACTCAAAAAGTGCAGATTCAAACCCACACATTATTTCAGGTTTCTAGATGATATTTTTGGAGTTTTTGAGCACTCCACAGAGGAATTTGAGCAGTTCATCCAAATCCTAAACACACATCATGCCTCAATAACAGTGAAATATGTCACTAACAAAGAACATATTGACTTCCTGGATGTGACAGTCTTCAAAGGAAAAGACTTCAATACCACCGGCAAACTGGATTTAAGGGTATTTTTTAAGGAGACTGATACACATGCATTGCTCCACAAAACTTCCTTCCACCCAACCCATTGTTTTGCAGGAATAGTCAAGTCACAGCTCCTACGTTTCAAGAGAATCTGCACACAAGCAGCAGATTTTGAAAAAGCCTACAAGACTCTGTTCACAGCATTAAGGAAACGTGGATATACAAGAACATTTCTCAGGAAAGCATACAACACGTTCCAGGAAGTGAAAATAAGGAATGAGAAACCCACACTAGCTTTAGTAACCACATTTTCTAGCCAAAGTTTACTGGCAAACAGAGCCATCAAAAGAAATTTTGAAAACAGGGGAGGGGACCTCTTACAGAACTTCAACATAATCTCGGCCTACAGGAGAAACAAAAACTTAAAAGACCACTTGGTCCACAGCAAATTGAAACCATGGAACCAGGTAATTAGGACAAGGCCTAACTACTTTAGCCCAAAACAAACTGTTAAAAACAGGACAAACAAAAATATAATTATCCTAAGACAGAACATCACATACAACACCAGAAATTGTGTTTATCTGATTACTTGCCAAGTATGTGGATTACAATATGTAGGAGAGACGAGCAACTCCATAGCAATTAGAATAAGCCAACATAAATATACCATTAATAATGAAAAGGATACCCATTTGTTAATTGTTCAACACTTTATGACACATGGAATTGAGGCTATAAAGGTATGTGGCTTGGAATACAATGACCGCTGGACAATTGGACAGAGAAGATTCCATGAAAAAGAATGGATCACAAGACTTAGCACAAAATATCCAGGTGGTTTAAACTTTTAAACTGCCCAACAGAACTGAAACCCTTCACAAATTCTCACTAAACTAAACAATGGAGTTGATCACCTACATCAAACCACATAGTTGAGTGGGAGATCTCATTGTTGAGTTAGTGAGAATATTAATGAAGACACATTGATACCAAGAGCCATCAGCAATTGGGCCATCAACAGGGAGCTCATTGTCTTCCAAAATGGAGGTGTGAACAGCAGAACTGTAGATATGCTAACTGGATTCCAAGCTTGTAACCTTTTAGCACCTATCCCTTAGTTATAAAATATAATGTAAACACATCTTTAACTGGAATTAAGAAAGAGTGGAAATAATTTTAAATCCGAGGGTCTGCGGTTACCATGACTCAGAGAATTGACGCCTCTGCCCTGCACAGTCAAATAGAAATCACAAACCTTTAAAACAGAAATAGTCTATGTAAGTTTAATTACACAGTCAGTGGGGCAAACGCAGTCCCCACCAATATTATTTACGATTCTGTGCTTATCGGTACATAACTCGGACGGCGCTGAGTCGACTAGCAGACCATCGGCCGGTCGCCGCGGGCACTCGCGCCTTGAGGCGCTCGGGCGCGACTCCTCGGCCTCAAGGTCTGCTGAGTCGGCGCGCCTCTGTCATGGTCAAACTTTATTTTAAATGGAACTCACAAAGCCTTAATAACATAAATAGTTTATGTAAGTTTAATTAATTGCAAAACATGACACCTCTTATTCAAAACAGATGGCGAATGCACCTTCTCTTTATAGGGCCTACACAGATAGTACCACAAACTACCTGTGAGGCCTCTTTGAATTGAATCTCATAGTCAGCAGTCAGTCAGTCAGTCAGTCAGTCACAGTGAATCAGTCAGTCAGTCAGTCAAAGTGAATCAGTCAGTAAGTGAATCAGTCAGTCAGTCACAGTGAATCAGTCAGTCAGTCAGTCAGTCAGTCAGTCAGTCAGTGAATCAGTCAGTCAGTCAGTCAGTGAATCAGTCAGTCAGTCAGTCAAAAACAACATCACAACAGATCAGGTGAGAGCTCTAAGATCATTAGCTAACAACCAGGACATTGTGATTAAGCCTGCAGACAAAGGGAGTCGTATAGTCATTTTGGACAGACAACAATATGTTTTTGAGGGTTTAAGACAGTTGAATAACTCAAATCACTATGTGGAATTGGAGGCACCCATTTTTGAACAAACAGCAATAGAAGTTGGGGAAATCATCACCGAATTAAGAGAGAAAAAGTTTATAGACCAAAAACAAGAGAAATACCTACGGGGCGAAAATTCCCCAAGAGCTAGAATTCTCTATCTTTTACCCAAAATCCACAAGGACCCGAGTACCTGGACTATTCCTTATGAAATTCCACCTGCTCGCCCAATCGTCTCGGATTGTAACTCAGAAACATATGCCACAGCAGAATTTATTGAATTCTACTTAAACCCACTATCTGTAAAACATCCAAGCTATATTAAGGATACATATGACTTTATTGACAAAATAAAAAACATCACAGTGCCTCAGGGTGCATTTTTGTTTTCAATAGATGTTGACAATTTGTACACCAATATAAACACAGTAGCGGGGCTGAAGGCAATCAGAGATATCTTTAAAAAGTATCCTGACAGACAAAGACCAGACGCAGAACTATTGAAATTGCTAGAATTAAATTTGACCAAAAACGATTTCACATTTGATGGGAGAACCTTCCTTCAGATCAGTGGAACAGCCATGGGAAAGAAATTTGCACCATCTTATGCAAACATTTATTTGGCATTGTGGGAAGAAACAGCACTCAAAAAGTGCAGATTCAAACCCACACATTATTTTAGGTTTCTAGATGATGTTTTTGGAGTATTTGAGCACTCCACAGAGGAATTTGAGCAGTTCATACAAGTCTTAAACACACATCATGCCTCAATAACAGTGAAATATGTCACTAACAAAGAACAAATTGACTTCTTGGATGTTACGGTCTTCAAATGGAAAGACTTCAATACCACCGGCAAACTGGATTTAAGGGTATTTTTTAAGGAGACTGATACACATGCATTGCTCCACAAAACTTCCTTCCATCCAACCCATTGTTTCGCAGGAATAGTCAAGTCACAACTCCTACGTTTCAAAAGAATCTGCACACAAGCAGCAGATTTTGAAAATGCCTACAAGACTCTGTTCACAGCATTAAGGAAACGTGGATATACAAGAACATTTCTCAGGAAAGCATACAACACGTTCCAGGAAGTGAAGGTAAGGAATGAGAAACCCACACTAGCATTAGTAACCACATTTTCTAGCCAAAGTTTATTGGCAAACAGAGCCATCAAAATAAATTTTGAAAACAGGGGAGCGGACCTCTTACAGGACTTTAACATAATTTCGGCCTACAGGAAAAACAAAAACCTAAAAGACTACTTGGTCCATAGCAAATTGAAACCATGGAACCAGATAGCCAGGACAAGGCCTAACTACTTTAGCCCGAAACAAACTGTTAAAAACAGGACAAACAAAAATATAATTAGCCTAAGACAGAACATCACATCACAACACCAGAAATTGTGTTTATCTGATTACTTGCCAAGTGTGTGGATTACAGTATGTAGGAGAGACGAGCAACTCCATAGCAAATAGAATAAGCCAACATAGATATACCATTAATAATGAAAAAGATACCCATTTATTAATTGTTCAACACTTTATGACACATGGAATTGATGCTATAAAGGTATGCGGTCTGGAATACAATGACCGCTGGACAATTGGACAGAGAAGATTCCATGAAAAAGAATGGATTGCAAGACTTAGCACAAAATATCCAGGGGGTTTAAACTTTTAAACTGCCCAACAGAACTGAAACTCTTCACACATTCTCACTAACCTAAACAATGGAGTTGATCACCTACATCAAACCACAGAGTTGAGTGGGAGATCTCATTGTTGAGTTAGTGAGAATATTAATGAAGACACATCGACACCAAGAGCCATCAGCAATTGGGCCATCAACAGGGAGCTAATTGTCTTCCAAAATGGAGGTGTGAACATCAGAACTGTTGATATGCTAACTGGGTTCCAAGCCTGTAACTTTTTAGCATCTATCCCTTAGTTATAAAATATAGTGTAAACACATCTTTAAATGGAAATAAGAAATAGTGGAAATAGTTTTAAATCCGAGGGTATGCGGTTACCCTAACTCAGCGATTAGACGCCTCTGCCCTGCACAGTCAAATAGAAATCACAAACCCTTAAAAACAGAAATAGTCTATGTAAGTTTAATTACGCAGTCAGTGGGGCAAACGCAGTCCCCACCAATATTATTTACGATTCTGTGCCTATCGGTACATAACTCGGACGGCGCTTAGTCGACTAGCAGACCATCGGCCGGTCGTCGTGGGCACTCGCGACTGGAGGCGCTCGGGCGCGACTCCTTGGCCTCAAGGTCTGCTGAGTCGGCGCGCCTCCGTCATGGTCCAAAACTATACTTTATTTTAAATAGAAATCACAAAGCCTTAATAACAGAAATAGTTTATGTAAGTTTAATTAATTGCAAAACATGACACCCCTTATTCAAAACAGATGGTGAATGCATCTTCTCTTTATAGGGCCTACACAGGTAGTACCACAAACTACCTGAGAGACCTCTATGAATTGAATCTCACAGTCAGCAGTCAGTCAGTCAGTCACAGTGAATCAGTCAGTCACTCACAGTGAATCAGTCAGTCAGTCGCAGTGAATCAATCAGTCAGTCAGTCAGTCAGTCAGTCAGTCAGTCAGTCAGTCAGTGAATCAGTCATTCAGTCCTTACAGAAGACAGCCTCAGTGCTCATTGGTCAGCCGGTCAGCCTGGGAGGGCTGGCTCTTCATCCTGGCTCTGTGGACCTGGGCCTCAAACAGCTCTCTGGTGCTGGCTCTCCTGAAGAACCCACACTGAACAACCAGGAAATAAGACTAAAAACTACACTGAACAACCAGGAAATAAGACTAAAAACTACACTGAACAACCAGGAAATAAGACTATAAACTACACTGAACAACCAGGAAATAAGACTAAAAACTACACTGAACAACCAGGAAATAAGACTAAAAACTACACTGAACAACCAGGAAATAAGACTAAAAACTACACTGAACAACCAGGAAATAAGACTATAAACTACACTGAACAACCAGGAAATAAGACTAAAAACTACACTGAACAACCAGGAAATAATGCTCAAATCTATCCTACAAATGGTCTCCTAAGTGGGCGCCGGTGTCTGACGGCCAATCTTACGAACGTCCAATGATTCTGTTTACTGGTGTTATAGATCTATGTTTACTGGTGTTATAGATCTATGTTTACTGGTGTTATAGATCTATGTTTACTGGTGTTATAGATCTATGTTTACTGGTGTTATAGATCTATATTTACTGGTGCTATAGATCTATGTTTACTGGTGTTATAGATCTATGTTTACTGGTGTTATAGATCTATGTTTACTGGTGCTATAGATCTATGTTTACTGGTGTTATAGATCTATGTTTACAGGTGCTATAGATCTATGTTTACTGGTGTTATAGATCTATGTTTACTGGTGTTATAGATCTATGTTTACTGGTGCTATAGATCTATGTTTACTGGTGCTAGATCCCGCGAGAGTGTGTTGCTGGGACAGAGAAATGTTGATAATAAAGTCGAAGAAACAGTGTGGGATCGCTAAGACTGTTGCTGGTATTGAGTATTGATAGTGTTATAGTAGGGTCATAATACAATGACATCAGTATTATCACGTCACTGGAATGGCATTATGCATTATGACATCACTAAATGGGATTTCTCCATTGAAATGACCCAATAATAATAATAATAAATAGTGAAGATAACATTAGTGTGATCGCTAAAGCGATCCCACAATAATAAATGCTTCAGAAGCTGTGTTGACGTTCACTCTTAGAATGGAGAATAGACTCCAACCTGCTTCCTGTCTCCTAAAAAGGCGTGTCTACCTACGTCACACAGATACAGGAAGTAAACCTGAGATGGTGACTCTTGCTATTTCCCTCTTGGCTAAAACCCACACTGAACAACCAGGAAGTAAGACTATAAACTACACTGAACAACCAGGAAGTAAGACTATAAACTACACTGAACAACCAGGAAGTAAGACTATAAACTACACTGAACAACCAGGAAGTAAGACTATAAACTACACTGAACAACCAGGAAGTAAGACTATAAACTACACTGAACAACCAGGAAGTAAGACTATAAACTACACTGAACAACCAGGAAGTAAGACTATAAACTACACTGAACAACCAGGAAGTAAGGCTCAAAACTACTTGACTGTTTTATTTTGTTGTATTTTTTTAAATCTTTTATGTGTGTGTGTGTGTGTGTGTGTGTGTGTGTGTGTGTGTGTGTGTGTGTGTGTGTGTGTGTGTGTGTGTGTGTGTGTGTGTGTGTGTGTGTGTGTGTGTGTGTGCTGTACCTTCCACAGCAGCCACCAGAGGGCAGCCAGCAGCAGAACTCCACACAGGACGGACAGCAGGTAGATCCACAGGGGGGCGCTGTTCTCCATCACACCTCCACCCTCTGGCTCCAACAGTACACTGAACTGAAACAATACAATATAACAATAGAAATGATAACAATACAATAACAATAGAAATGATAACAATACACTGAACTACAGTAACATGTCATTTAATCTAATTGATTGATTGATTAATCATAAATGTAAACAGCAGAGGTACAGTAAGATATTAAGGCGGAAATTAAAGTCCTGGGGACTTATTTCCATTGTTGTCTGTCTGTCTGACAGACAGACAGACAGACAGACAGACAGACAGACAGACAGACAGACAGGTTACCTGTGTTGTAATAGTGTCCATCTTGATGGCAGGTTTGTGTGTGACCAGTTTAAGAGACGCCTGTCCTCCTACTGTTACCTTCCATGACTCAGCATAATCCTACACACACACACACACACACACACACACACACACACACACACACACACACACACACACACACACACACACACACACACACACACACACACACACACACACACACTTAGACATAAGGTAGGTCCACATAGCAGCAGACAGACAGACAGACAGACAGACAGACAGACAGACAGACAGACAGACAGACAGACAGACAGACAGACAGACAGACAGACAGGCAGGCAGACAGACAGACAGACAGACAGACAGACAGACAGACAGACAGACAGACAGACAGACAGACAGACAGACAGACAGACAGACAGACAGACAGACAGACAGACAGACAGACAGACAGACAGACAGACAGACAGACAGACAGACAGACAGACCTCTATCAGAGTAGCGTTCCAGAGCCGTGCGCTGACAGACAGGCTCGCTGTGTTCTTCATGTTGATCAGAGGACAGATGAACTTCACACACCTCACCATGCCCTGTACACAGTCCTACACACACACATATACACACATATGTATACACATATATATACACATATATACACCTCACCATGCCCTGTACACAGTCCTACACACACATATATACCATTATGTATACACATATATATACACATATACACACCTCACCATGCCCTGTACACAGTGCTATACACACCATACACACACACACACACCCACCCACCCACCCACCCACCCACCCACACACACACACACACACACACACACACACACACACACACACACACACACACACACACACACACACACACACACACACACCCGCATACACAATAAGACATACAGACATACGTGTGTGTGTGTGTGTGTGTGTGTGTGTGTGTGTGTGTGTGTGTGTGTGTGTGTGTGTGTGTGTACCAGTGTGTGTGTGCTCTTGGGCGCTCCCTGCAGGCTGATGGAAGACTGGGTTTTCCTTTTCTCTCTCCTTTCCTCCTCCATGCTTCTTCTGACCCTGCCCGGCCCCTCCCCCTCTGGCCCCTCCCCCTCTGACAACTGAAGAGAAAAATAAATGCATTGATGAATTACATGACAGTATAAACAGTGTTACTTTAAGGGGGGGGGGGGGGTATGACTTCAATTGCACCCAAAAAAACTGAACTTTGAACATTCTGTGCACTTTCTGTGGTCTGGGGTTTTCTGAATAATTAGGCTAAAAGAAGTGCTGGGATTGGCCCCTGGACTTTGATGTCCCTTAATCCCACCCCCTCTCCTCCCTGCCCCTCCCCTCCCCTATCATTTCTTTGGGGGGGGAAGGGGGGGGCGGAGCAGAGGCGATGATTGACAGGCAAAATCCCTCAACAGCGACACCTGCAGGCAAAGATTATTTTTTTTCATTGCAGTTGAAAAGGCTTTAGAAATCAGAGAGAAAAAAAACGGCTCACTGGAGTGGATCTTTCAGTTAAAACATTTGAATACACGTTTGAAAGACCATGATGAAGACTTTTAATGTTTTGTAAAACTGAATGTCATGAAACCTTTAAACTCAGTCAATCCAGAAATAACATACCACTGAATTCAGTGATTGACCAATCAGAATCAAGCATTCAACCAAGCCATGTAATAAAACGTGTTACCGTACTGGGAAAAAGTAACTAGTTACATTTCTAGTTACCAAAGAACGTAGTTTTGTTACAGGAACGTGTTACTTTGTAACGTTATCTGTAATAAACATTTATATGTGTTATTAATTAACATTTATTAATATAAAAAGCATGACTCTACGAGGTTGCCATGGTTACCACGAGGTTCAGAGGGTTGATGATGTCACCGGGCGGAACGCAGCGTGGCTCGGAGGTCCCGTTCAATCGGATTTCTGTCAGGTACAGCAGCCACTTCCCATTGGACGCCTCCCACGGCCAATCAAATTCCACCTCCAGGTAGCCCAGGTCGCCCAGCGGCTTCCCCAATATCTCCACCTGACAGGAAACACAAGCCATCAACTTCCTGTTTATCAGGAAACACAAGCCATCAACTTCCTGTTTATCAGGAAACACAAACCATCTACTTCCTGTTTATCAGGAAACACAAGCCATCAACTTCCTGTTTGTCAGGAAACACAAGCCATCAACTTCCTGTTTATCAGGAAACACAAACCATCTACTTCCTGTTTATCAGGAAACACAAGCCATCAACTTCTTGTTTATCAGGAAACACAAACCATCTACTTCCTGTTTATCAGGAAACACAAGCCATCAACTTCTTGTTTATCAGGAAACACAAACCATCAACTTCCTGTTTATCAGGAAACACAAGCCATCAACTTCCTGTTTATCAGGAAACACAAACCATCAACTTCTTGTTTATCAGGAAACACAAACCATCAACTTCTTGTTTATCAGGAAACACAAACCATCTACTTCTTGTTTATCAGGAAACACAAGCCATCAACTTCTTGTTTATCAGGAAACAAAAACCATCTACTTCCTGTTTATCAGGAAACACAAGCCATCAACTTCCTGTTTATCAGGAAACACAAGCCATCAACTTCTTGTTTATCAGGAAACACAAACCATCGACTTCCTGTTTATCAGGAAACAACATATTTAAAGGTACAGTAACATATTTACACATAATAATTCAACCTCGTCCAGCAGAGTGCCCACATCGCTGGCCATGTATTTAAAGGTACAGTAACATATTTAAAGGTGCAGTAACATATTTACACATAATAATTCAACCTCAAAGGTGAAGTCCAGCAGAGTGCCCACATCGCTGGCCATGTATTTAAAGGTACTGTAAAGGGACGGTAACATATTTAAAGGTGAGGTGACATATTTAAAGGTGAACCTTAAAGGTGAAGTCCAGCAGGGGGCCCACTTCGCTGGTGATGTATTTAAAGGTACAGTGACTCTTTAAAGGTACAGTAACATGTTTAAAGGTGATGTAATAACTGAACCTTAAAGGTGAAGTCCAGCAGAGTGCCCACATCGCTGGTCGTCTTCATAGACGACTCCCCGGTCACATGACCTCCAAAATGGGCGTGGCCTGGCTGCTTGATTCTAACAGCACAAAAAAAGGTAATTAATCAATCAGCAACTCCCGTGACCCTAACCCTGCATGAACTAACGCTATGCTTCATTAAACAAGATACTTACAGGATGAAGACAGGTTGAAGGGAATATATATATATATATATATATATATGTATATATATATATATATATATATATATATATATATATATGTATATATATGTATATATATGTATATATATGTGTATATATATATATGTATATATATATATATATATATATATATATATATATATATATATATATATATATACTGTATATATATTATACTATATTATACTTACAGGGTGAAGACAGGTTGAAGGGAATATTCCACCAACATGAACAGAGATAATGGAGAGAGATCTGACTGCTCGCTGAGACTGAAAATACATTCATATCAAACATATTAATGTATGTATTAATGTATACATTCATATCATTATCAATATTAAACATACAGAACACATGAATACATTAATATTGTGTGTGTGTGTGTGTGTGTGTGTGTGTGTGTGTGTGTGTGTGTGTGTGTGTGTGTGTGTGTTACGTTGACAGTGTGAGCAGTGTGTGTGTGTGTGTGTGTGTGTGTGTGTGTGTGTGTGTGTGTGTGTGTGTGTGTGTGTGTGTGTGTGTGTGTGTGTGTGTGTGTGTGTGTGTTACGTTGACAGTGTGAGCAGGGTGTGAATCTCTCTGGTGTTCAGACTGATCTCTGACACCTCAAAGATGATTGACAGCACCACCTGAGGACAGACAGACAGACAGACAGACAGACAGACAGACACACAGCTTCATAAAGAACAGAACTAATGACAATCATGAAGTCTGACAATGTAACTAAAGAAAACAATACACTAACACATAGACAATAGATAATAGTAGACAATATAGTCTGTTAAATAGACCTTTTATTGCTCCTGTATTGATGGTGATTTGTATTGTATTGTATGATGAATTGAATACATAACATGTACTGCATCTCTCTCTCTGTCTCTCCTCTGTCTCAACCTCTCTCTCTCTCTCTCTCTCTCTCTTCTTCCCCCCCGACACGGTCGAGGCAGAAGGCCCCCACCCTAGAGCCTAGGGTCTGCCTGACGTTTCTTCTTGTTAAGGGGGAGTTTTTCGTTGCCACTGTCGCAAAATTGCTTGTTCAGGATGGACTGTGGGGTCTCTGCTCTACATGTAAAGTGTCTTGTTGTTCAGGATGGACTGTGGGGTCTCTGCTCTATATGTAAAGTGTCTTGTTGTTCAGGATGGACTGTGGGGTCTCTGCTCTACATGTAAAGTCTCTTGAGACAACTTGTTTTGATTTGACAATTTGAATTAATACATAGGACCACACTACTTGCTGTAGTGTTTGCAACGTGTTAATAAAGTATTCAATCACTTAAAAACAGAGAGGTTGGAATCTAACAATAGAATAGACAATTATAATATGTAGAATATATTAATATCATAAGTACAAACAGTAGAATAGATTAATGTCATATTAGAGGAAGGTAGAGAGTAGAGAGAGAGAAGTAAAAAGTAGAATAAATGAAGAGTGCCACCTGCTGGTCGCTTCTGAACGGTGCACCCAGCTCACACAGCAGAGCTTTGTCTTCATCTGAGCATTCTACTGGAGAACCTGGACCCTGACCCACACAATACACACAATACACACAATATACACACATTATACACACACAATATACACACACACACCCTCTGTGTTCCATTGTATTAGTCACCTTTACAACGAGGTAGAGCTTGTAAGGATCGGGCATTCGTGGAATGAGCAACACAGCTAAACGTGTGGGTAGCGCCTCCAAATAATCTGCCAAAATCACCCAACATGCTTCTGTTGGTAATCACTCTGGTTTTGAGCGACCTGCCAGCACACACCTGCTGAGAGGTGTGTGTCTGTTACAGGTGAGTGACTGACACCTGAACATGGGTTCTGCAACTTTGTTGACTTTGTGTTGATGCTCCAAGCAGCAACACTGCCCCCCCATGGAAAGATGCCACGTTTGTCCCTTCAGGATAAGACCTGTACAATAGAGCAAGTGAAGCTGGTGTTCTGTTATGCAGATGACACATTATTTAGTGTCAGCCCTGGTACCATTTACACACTTAGGACCAAGTTCTGTGAGACCGGTTCCTCACCCTCGTTTCACTGAGGAACCATAGGTTTTCTTCCAGAGATTTACAGGCAAGATTTGCACAACGGTACCAAAGACAGATGTCAAAGTTGCAGAACCCATGCTCAGGTGTCAGTCACACACCTGTGACTGACACACACACCTGTGACTGACACACACCTGTGACTGACACACACACCTGTGACTGACACACACCTGTGACTGACACACACACCTGTGACTGACACACACCTGTGACTGACACACACCTGTGACTGACACACACCTGTGACTGACACACACCTGTGACTGACACACCCTGTGACTGACACACCCTGTGACTGACACACACCTGTGACTGACACACACACTGTGACTGACACACACACTGTGACTGACACACACCTCTCAGCAGGTGTGTGCTGGCAGGTCACTAAAAACCAGAGCGATTACTGTCACGGCCCCTTGGCCTGGCTTGCAGGGTCTGTGTGTGGGTGTATGGTGTACTCCTCTATGTGTATCTCTCCCACAGATCTCCTGTAGGCGTGGCCAACCTGGGGTTCCTAATTAGGTGCATTGGGAGCACCTGGCCAGTGCTCCCTGCAGCCCTATAAAAGAGTGACTGCCAGCCATTCGAGTTGTCCCCTACCAGATGACAGCACCCTTCTGCTTATTTGTCCATGATTGAGTTTATACACTTTACAACACCCCACATCACATTGAACACACATCCATACATTGCTGACACTACTGATTACTGAACTACACACCTCATTCCTTTGTAAAGCATTATTTTAGTTCCTTTTGTTAAATAAATTCATGTTACTTTAAACACTGCCATCGTGTCCTCCTCTATTTGTCATGGCCCACGGGCCGGGTTGTGACAAATTGGGGGCTCGTCCGCTTTTAAGTAAAAATACTCGGGTTGGCTGTGACTCTGAACAGGTAAAGTAAATTTCCTGGATTATTTTAAGCCTATTTTGGCAAATTAAGTCACAGCATTACTGAGGAGGTGCATGGTAGTGTTTGAGTAAGTTGAGTAAAAATGTGTTTTGAATAACAATTGGTTTTGAATAATTTGAGCAATAATTTGATTAACAATTTGGTTTGAGTAACAATTTGTTTTGGTTAACAATTTAGGTAATTGGTTTATTTTGGTTAAATGCAATTATTTATTTTGTTTTGTGCTGTCATTTAGTTATCACTAGAGTGATAATTAGGACAGGGGGAACAGGTGTGTCTTGGACAGTTTGAGGGGTGGTGTTCCCCACCCAGATAGGATAGCGGCGTTTACCCCTGTGGGACTCGTTGTGCTTTTGTTTTTTTCTTGTATGGTTTGCTAGATTCTGTCCCACAAAATATGGGATAGGGTGGTGCCACCGAGATGCTCAGTCGGTAAGGGGGACTCGGGAGGGCCACTGAAGACCAGGGCAAGTTATGGTAGGTTAAGATTTGGTTAGGCAGCTGAGGTAGGGGGAACGCCACTCCTGGAGGCACACCTGTCTCACCTGTCCTACTTTGTCAGAGAGGGGAACATTTGTTCCATTTTTGGAATTTTTTGTTTTACTCTAATTAAAATCTAACAGAAAAAACGAAACACCTACATGGTGTATTTGTAAAACTGTTGGTAATAGGTCACATTTTTGTATTTTTGTTTTCTGAACAGTTTGAAATGTCTGACCTAGAGGATTTTCTAAAGACTCCATGCGAGGAGACTTTAAATAGTTTCACTAAGGAGCAGCTACTTAGAGTAGCAGAGCACTATAGACTAGAAATCACTGACAAAAGATTAAAGGAGACAGTAAAGTCAAATGTAAAAGCTAACTTGAAGGACATGGGGATTCTAATAGAGTCTCCTGAAACTGAGGAAAAGTCAGCTGAAATAGTTAGCCTAAGTCAGTCTAAGCAGCCCACTAATCAGTTTTTCACATTTGAACAACAGAAAGAGTTGCTCATGCTGCAAACAGAGCAGAAGAGTCATCAGTTAGAGAAGGAGTTACAAGTTGAGAGGTTGAGAGTAGAGCAGTCTAGACTGGAGATGGAGAGGACCAAACTTGAGCTTATAAAAGAAGGGAAACTCACAGCTGAGGAGGCTGGGATGTCCAGTAGTAGGTCAGCGGCCTCGGGGTCTCAGGCTCAAGACTTTGATATTTTCAGGAATTTGCGCTTAGTGCCCAAATTTTGTGAAAAGGACCCTGAAACCTTCTTTTCCATGTTTGAACGAGTAGCCGAGGTGCGTAAATGGCCAGAGTCTGCCCGCACGTTAATGCTGCAATGTGTATTAACGGGCAGGGCGCAGGAGGCCTATTCATGTCTAAGCTCTGCTGACAGTCAGAAGTATCCTGTGGTTAAGGCAGCAGTATTAAAAGCCTTTGAACTGGTTCCAGAAGCCTATCGCAAACGTTTTCGCACATGGCGGAAAACTGAAAACAAGACTCATCTAGAGTTTGCACGCGATTTGTCATGTTACTTTGCCCGCTGGTGTGCCGCCTTGGATGTTAAGGACTTTGATGGGTTATGTGACCTTATAGTCCTTGAACAATTCAAAAACACTTTGCCTGAACATATTGCCAACTACATCAGTGATCGGAAAGTTAACACTGCTGCAAAAGCGGCTGCTTTGGCAGATGAACATGTGTTGACACACAAGCGCCCTTATGGGGAGCGACGCTCCTTTGGCCAGCAGCGTGCTGGTAATGACGGTGGTGATGGCGCATGTGTCAACATGGACTTTCCTGGTAGTTCAGGCATGGCGGTGGCACCGGAGGCAAAAGTTGAATATGGCACGCGTGAGGAGGAGGAGAAGAGGATATGTAATTATTGTCATAAAGAAGGGCATTGGAAAGTTGACTGCTACGCTCTGAAAGCAAAGACTACGTCTACCTCTCACCCTGCAAAAGGTGCGGCTGTGGCTGTGCCTGCGCTAAGCTTGGGGGAGGTACTGGTTGAAGGGTCATGTCGAAGTCTTGAGGTTGAGGAATCCTACGGGCCGTTTGTCAGTGAAGGATTTGTGTCACTTGTAGGAAGTAATGTCAAGGTTCCAGTTAAAATACTGCGTGACACAGCAGCTTTTGATACTTTTATTGAGGCATCAGTGTTACCGTTTACTATAGTAGGGGGTACTAAGTGAAAAATCGTTACGCGGCGGATAAAAGCATGAAATTTGATACAGATGTCCCTTGGGTCATCCTAAAACATCCTAGAAGGGG
The DNA here is from genome assembly GCF_963280865.1 of Gymnoscopelus braueri. NCBI lineage: Eukaryota > Metazoa > Chordata > Actinopteri > Myctophiformes > Myctophidae > Gymnoscopelus > Gymnoscopelus braueri. The sequence continues at coordinate 950,009 of NC_137615.1, forward strand.
TGCCCAAAAAAATCTTAAACAGGAAGTGAGTTATGGACAAAATCCAAAATGGCCACCTAAACTGTTGACCGTTGACTCAAAAGACACCAAAATAATCTCCAAAAAGCATACAATGTGGCACACATGTCCTTTGGGTCATCCTAAGACATCCTAGAAGGGGAGCCCAAAAAAATCTGAAACCGGAAGTGAGTTATTGACCAAATTGAAAATGGCCGCCTAGTGTTGTCGATTGACTCAAAAGACAACTAAAGAATCTCCAAAAAGTATAAAATGTGTCACACATGTCCCTTGGGTCATCCTAAGACATCCTAGAAGGGGTGCCCAAAAAAGTCTTCAACAGGAAGTGAGTTATTGACTAAATTGAAAATGGCCGCCTACAGTGTTGGCGATTGACTCAAAAAGCCTATAGAATCTCCCAAAAGTATACAATTTGGCACATATGTCCCTTGGGTCATCCTAACACATCCTAGAAGGGGTGCCAAAAATAATCTGAAACAGGAAGTGAGTTATTGACTAAATTGAAAATGGCCGCCTACAGTGTTGAAAGATGATGCAAGATACCTACAGAATCTCATAAAAGCATGAAATGTGGTACAAATGTCCCTTGGGTGATCTGAACGCATCCTACAAGGGGTGCCCAAAAAGGTTTTAAACAGGAAGTGACCGCCTAAAAGCAGTTGACACAAAAGAAAACATAAGGGGACGTCATAAAAGTGTATAATTTGGTACGTACATTGAGTGCTTCTTAATATATCCTAGAAGGGGTTATTTATTTGTTTGCTTGTTTATTAAACTTTTTAGGAAGGGACCATGTTGAAGAAATTCTAAATGGCTGTTTAAACAGTTGACCATGGCAGTCTGCATATTATGCAGACTCAATACGACAGGTTATGCAGTGCATAACTTGCCGTATTTTGTAGTCTACCTTCTGTTTTCATTTCTACATCACTTATTTATTTTACTTTCTGCATAATTTTTTTATTGTACTCTTTGAATCTTCTTTATTTATCTAACTCTCTGCATATTCTCATTTATTTTACTCTGCATCTTATCTTACTCTGCATATTCTTATTTTACTCTCTGCATCTTATTTATTTTGCACTCTACATCTTCTTGCTTGTTTTACACTCTATCTTCTCATGTATTTTCTTCTTGATCATTACTGTTTTTTTGTGATTAGTGTTTAGTAACTACATGTATTCATGTGTGCCATTTCGCAATTACCAGCACATTGGCATAATGCTCTGCAAGGTAACCCAGCATCCCGGCATCTACACTTTCTCGAACAGAAGGGCTCAGCTTTGCAGCCACACTTGAGTTCTCTACAAACTTAAGCAGCCCTCTGGCAAGAGTGTCCATAAAGGTGTCCACGAATCAGCGACTTTAATTTATTTGTCAGGAGATGGTAGAGATTGCATAGCTTTCAGGCTTCTGGACCAAATGCTAGATTGGCTAACTTTTTTTGGCACCCCTTAGGATGCATTCAGATCACCCAAGGGACATTTGTACCAAATTTCATGCTTTTATGAGATTATTTTTTATGAGTGTCTTTTGCATCATCTGTCAAGACTGTACACAGCCATTTTCAATTTAGTCAATAACTCACTTCCTGTTTCAGATAATTTCAGGCACCCCTTCTAGGATGTCTTAGGATGACCCAAGGGACATGTATGCCATTATGAGATTCTTTAGTTGTCTTTTGAGTCAATCGACAACACTGTAGGCGGTCATTTTCAATTTTGTCAATGACTCACTTCCTGTTTAAGATTTTTTTGGGCACCCCTTCTGGGATGTCTTGGGATGACCCAAGGGACATGTATGCCAAATTGTATGCTTTTATGAGATTCTTTAGTTGTATTTTGAGTCAATAGATAACACTGTAGGCGGCCATTTTCAATTTTGTCAATAACTCAGTTCCTGCTTAAGATTTCTTTGGGCACCCCTTCTAGGATGTCTTAGGATGACCAAAAAGACATGTGTGCCAAATTGTATGCTTTTATGAGATTCTTTAGTTGTCTTTTGAGTCAATCGACAACACTAGGCGGCCATTTTCAATTTAGTCAATAACTCACTTCCTGTTTCAGATTCCTTTGGGCACCCCTTCTAGGATGTCTTAGGATGACCCAAGGGACATATGTGCCAAATTTTATGCTTTTTGGAGATTCTTTTGGTGTCTTTTGAGTCAACGGTCAACAGTTTAGGTGGCCATTTTGAATTTGGTCCATAAGTCACTTCCTGTTTAAGATTTTTTTGGGCACCCCTTCTAGGATGTTTTAGGATGACCCAAGGGACATCTGTATCAAATTTCATGCTTTTATCCGCCGCGTAACGATTTGGCCATTTTTTGTGCTTAGTACCCCCTACTACTAGCGAGAGTACTACAGGGTCCTCTATTCCTGTTTTGGGGATGGGTTTAACTGTCCTCCATGTTCCTGTTCACAACGTCATGCTGTATTCCGATTTCTTCCAGGGTCTGACCGGCGTTGCTGTGC
>NC_137615.1:957500-962500 GCF_963280865.1 Gymnoscopelus braueri
TCTGGACAGTGTAGATATTAACCCACAGTGTTGTGTGTCTCTGGACAGTGTAGATATTAACCCACAGTGTTGTGTGTCTCTGGACAGTGTAGATATTAACCCACAGTGTTGTGTGTCTCTGGACAGTGTAGATATTAACCCACAGTGTTGTGTGTCTCTGGACTGTGTAGATATTAACCCACAGTGTTGTGTGTCTCTGGACTGTGTAGATATTAACCCACAGTGTTGTGTGTCTCTGGACAGTGTAGTCCACAGTGTTGTGTGTCTCTGGACAGTGTAGATATTAACCCACAGTGTTGTGTGTCTCTGGACTGTGTAGATATTAACCCACAGTGTTGTGTGTCTCTGGACAGTGTAGTCCGGTTCAATATAGTTCAGGCACTGCAGCCAAAGGTCTAGCGTCTTTGACGGTGAAATTAACTAGCAGACCCGTGATATGACGTTTGTTTCCATTGCTCTGTCTGTTAGAGGCTTTTAGGTTTGATTGATTGATTGAATATTTTATTAGGCAAAAAATGTAAAACAGCACAGTTACATTTAAAAATACTTTGTCTAACAGGTCCGTTCATAAAAGTCCTTGCGGACTTGTTTCCAATGAGGGCCTTGGTATTCAATTCATAGGCATAATAGTGGCACCACAGTTCAAATATCATTACAAAATATACAGCAAAAAAAATAACACTATGTACAAAAAAAAAAAAAAAAAAAAGGGGGAAAAAAGAAATATATATATATATATATATATATATGTACAAGAACAGGGGGGGGGAGGGTCTGCTGTCTAACGGGAAAATGGTACTACCTCCTCCTTTGGCCTCCTGAAAGTTGATTTTTTAAGGCTCTTTTAAATGAGCCCAGCGAACTGCATTTTTTGAGGGATGGAGTTAGACTATTCCAATCCTGGGTGGCAGTGCTGTAGAAGGAGAATTTGCCCATGTTTGTTTTATGGGTGGGTGGTACCAAATTGTTGTTAACGCTCCCTCTGGTATTGTGACTGTGGGTGTCGCTAACCTTTTGGAGGTATTTACTCAGATATGCGGGAATAGGGGGCATATCGGCCAAATTTGCATTTACAATTTTGAAGGCCAGTAGTTCTGTCTGTTAGAGGCTTTTAGGTGTAGTTGTTCTGTCTGTTAGAGGCTTTTTGGTGTAGTTGTTCTGTCTGTTCAAGGCTTTTTGGTGTAGTTGTTCTGTCTGTTAGAGGCTTTTTGGTGTAGTTGTTCTGTCTGTTAGAGGCTTTTTGGTGTAGTTGTTCTGTCTGTTAGAGGCTTTTTGGTGTAGTTGTTCTGTCTGTTAGAGGCTTTTAGGTGTAGTTGTTCTGTCTGTTAGAGGCTTTTTGGTGTAGTTGTTCTGTCTGTTAGAGGCTTTTAGGTGTAGTTGTTCTGTCTGTTAGAGGCTTTTAGGTGTAGTTGTTCTGTCTGTTAGAGGCTTTTTGGTGTAGTTGTTCTGTCTGTTAGAGGCTTTTTGGTGTAGTTGTTCTGTCTGTTAGAGGCTTTTTGGCGTAGTTGTTCTGTCTGTTAGAGGCTTCTTGGTGTAGTTGTTCTGTCTGTTAGAGGCTTTTTGGTGTAGTTGTTCTGTCTGTTCAAGGCTTCTCGTCTATCCACCGGAACAAAAGCATTTTTATCCGTTCTGTTGTTATGGGTCGTTGAATACGACTCGTTTTCATTAAAATAAATAATTGTTTTTCTAAATCTCATAACATAGGAGTGGACAGAGTGACTTTTTGGGGACGACGTCATTTCTGGTTCTAGCCTTCTCTCTAGCGCCCTCTAGTGTAATCACTAAAAACAAGATTTTCTAATTGACGGAGATCTCTGTCAATGCAGGGAACGTGTTAAGAGGCGAGCGGCAGAGTTTTGGACTAACTAGTCGTGACAGGCAGGCTTGGCTAATGCCAACATAAAGTGCATTACAGTAAAGTCAGGTTGAGATGAAAGCATTAATATAAGGCTTAATTATAGCGTGCATGCGTGCGTGCGTGCGTGCGTCTCACCAGCAGTCTCAGGTCGAGGGTTCGACAGGAAGGCATAGACAGGAAACCGGTGTACACTTCCTGTCCGTTGTCTCGGAAACGGAGGCGGGGTTTCTGCCTCGTCACATCAGCCTGTACGGTGAACCGCAGTCCTGTTACCATGGAAACCATCAACACTGTTACCATGGAAACCATCAACACTGTTACCATGGAAACCAATGGGTCCCCAGTTCAAATATGATTATTTTGGGGGGTCCCCAGTTCAAATATGATTATTTTGGGGGGTTACAGCCAATAACTATCTTAGGGATTTACATATTCATGTAAGGTTAAAGTAACATATTGTCATTCAGGTGAAGTGGATGATAAAGTTATTTACAGAGATGACAGTTTGAGAACCACTGGTTCAGTAAATAATAATATAAATAACACAAAGCTCATTTCAAAGGCTTTTCATCTTGATGTGGTTGCTACCGGTTACCACTGACATCCTCTTTAACCTACACTCTGATTGGTCAATTACCAATGACACAACAACAAAGCTCTCTCTGTGTGTGTGTGTGTGTGTGTGTGTGTGTGTGTGTGTGTGTGTGTGTGTGTGTGTGTGTGTGTGTGTGTGTGTGTGTGTGTGTGTGTGTGTTGTTTGTACTTCAGATTGATAAATCACATTATGCAGAAGTGATATTACTACCATCTGTCTGAATGCACACACACACACACACACACACACACACACACACACACACACACACACACACACACACACACACACACACACACACACACACACACACACACACACACACACACACACAAGGACAGGGGGGACACACAAGGACACAGCACGATATGATGTCATCTGTTACTGACACAGACACACATGTCTGGAGGTCAGAGAGAGAGAGAGAGAGAGAGAGAGAGAGAGAGAGAGAGAGAGAGAGAGAGACTCACTGATGTTCTTCTTAAAGCCTCTGTCTCCAGTGCTGAGGATGTAGGACGCACACACCTCCGCCTGCACACTGACACACACACACACACACACACACACACACATTTATTTATAACTAGTCTAACTAGTCCATACCATGCTTAGTTAACCTTTAGGAGAGTGACTGTGTGTAAAAACCTATTTACTCATTTAGCTGACGCTGAAGTCGTTACACAGCCATGAGAAGTCCATGTTCACATGGCTCCAGAAGTCCATGTTCACATGGCTCCAGAAGTCCATGTTCACATGGCTCCATGAAGTCCATGTTCACATGGCTCCATGAAGTCCATGTTCACATGGCTCCATGAGAAGTCCATGTTCACATGGCTCCATGAAGTCCATGTTCACATGGCTCCATGAAGTCCATGTTCACATGGCTCCATGAAGTCCATGTTCACATGGCTCCATGAAGTCCATGTTCACATGGCTCCAGAAGTCCATGTTCACATGGCTCCATGAGAAGTCCATGTTCACATGGCTCCAGAAGTCCATGTTCACATGGCTCCAGAAGTCCATGTTCACATGGCTCCAGAAGTCCATGTTCACATGGCTCCAGAAGTCCATGTTCACATGGCTCCATGAAGTCCATGTTCACATGGCTCCAGAAGTCCATGTTCACATGGCTCCATGAGAAGTCCATGTTCACATGGCTCCATGAAGTCCATGTTCACATGGCTCCAGAAGTCCACGTTCACATGGCTCCATGAAGTCCATGTTCACATGGCTCCATGAAGTCCATGTTCACATGGCTCCATGAGAAGTCCATGTTCACATGGCTCCAGAAGTCCATGTTCACATGGCTCCAGAAGTCCATGTTCACATGGCTCCATGAAGTCCATGTTCACATGGCTCCATGAAGTCCATGTTCACATGGCTCCATGAAGTCCATGTTCACATGGCTCCATGAAGTCCATGTTCACATGGCTCCATGAAGTCCATGTTCACATGGCTCCATGAAGTCCATGTTCACATGGCTCCATGAAGTCCATGTTCACATGGCTCCATGAAGTCCATGTTCACATGGCTCCAGGCAGCTGTTTGTGTAAACATGAACAACACCACGTTGATGCTAACATTGTGCTTGTGAACAAACGCTCTGTGTGAACGCTATGGTCCTTTATCACTTTAGAGCCGTCGTTACTGCCGCTGTTCTTGTCTCTTCTGTGTGTGTGTGTGTGTGTGTGTGTGTGTGTGTGTGTGTGTGTGTGTGTGTGTGTGTGTGTGTGTGTGTGTGTGTGTGTGTGTGTGTGTGTGTGAAGCTGAAGAACAGACACTGAACATGTATTTATAAATAAATCAACATTCATTGTAAAAACATTAAAGAAAAATAAGTGTCTCACCAGTAGTCACAGTTCTCGGGGTCGATGACCTCTGGAGTGACGGTCAGATTTCTAGTGAGGTAGACCACACCATGTGACCTGTAATATGTAAATAAAAAGGAACTATTATTAATATGATAATACTGTAAAATAACATTTATTATTAACTCATTCACTGACAGACAAAAACATTGTCTATACCTGACCTTGTCAGCGATTATTTATTTTTTTCCCTTTTCAAGTGGTTTCACAGAATATTTAAATCTATAATGATCGCTCGTCTTTGGTGGAAAAACACTAAAAAGCATAAAAGCAGCATTGTGGGTGTTTGGATGATGTCTATGTTTGTCTCGTCATAAGTCGTCCTTGGAAATGTCTTCATGGAAAACATCGTCGTCCCTCAACCTGTCCCTCCATGATGTCCTTGACAACCTGTCCCTCCATGATGTCCTTGACAACCTGTCAGTCCATGGTGTCATGCTGTCCTTGCCGTCACTTCTTGGTATCGTGAAGCACCTGTGACCCACAACGTGTCCCTTCCACATCGTGTCCCCTCCACAACGTGTCCCTTCCACAACGTGTCCCCTCCACAACGTGTCCCCTCCACAACGTGTCCCTTCCACAACGTGTCCCCTCCACAACGTGTCCCTTCCACAACGTGTCCCTTCCACATCGTGTCCCTTCCACAACGTGTCCCTTCCACATCGTGTCCCTTCAACGT
>NC_137615.1:965000-967500 GCF_963280865.1 Gymnoscopelus braueri
AAGTTTTCAACTGGTATTTGGTCATTTTTATATGTAATGGATCCTCCATCAAAAAGGGTTATAGGGACCTATGTGTTGTGTAAGTATTTGTGATGAGGCCTAAGAACAAGCCTTTTTAGACGGACCGATAACTGTGCTGCACCCTGGTCCCCCTAATTAACTGTCTCTATTGTTTACATTGGTCCCCCTAATTAACTGTCTCTATTGTTTACATTGGTCCCCCTAATTAACTGTCTCTATTGTTTACATTGGTCCCCCTAATTAACTGTCTCTATTGTTTACATTGGTCCCCCTAATTAACTGTCTCTATTGTTTACATTGGTCCCCCTAATTAACTGTCTCTATTGTTTACATTGGTCCCCCTAATTAACTGTCTCTATTGTTTACATTGGTCCCCCTAATTAACTGTCTCTATTGTTTACATTGGTCTCTATTTAACTGTCTCTATTGTTTACATTGGTCTCTATTTAACTGTCTCTATTGTTTACATTGGTCTCTATTTAACTGTCTCTATTGTTTACATTGGTCTCTATTTAACTGTCTCTATTGTTTACATTGGTCTCTATTTAACTGTCTCTATTGTTTACACTGGTCTCTATTTAACTGTCTCTATTGTTTACATTGGTCTCTATTTAACTGTCTCTATTGTTTACATTGGTCTCTATTTAACTGTCTCTATTGTTTACATTGGTCCCCCAATTAACTGTCTCTATTGTTTACATTGGTCCCCCTAATTAACTGTCTCTATTGTTTACATTGGTCCCCCTAATTAACTGTCTCTATTGTTTACATTGGTCCCCCTAATTAACTGTCTCTATTGTTTACATTGGTCTCTATTTAACTGTCTCTATCGTTTACATTGGTCTCTATTTAACTGTCTCTATTGTTTACATTGGTCCCCCAATTAACTGTCTCTATTGTTTACATTGGTCTCTATTTAACTGTCTCTATTGTTTACATTGGTCCCCCTATTTAACTGTTCATATTGTTTACATTACAGACTGAGCGGAACAGGCAACAATAAAAGAGCTAACACTCTATTATTATTATTATTATTATTATTATTATTATTATTATTATTATTATTATTATTATTATTATTATTATTTTTATTTTTATTTTTTTATTACGGGGCCAGAGCTCAGCTCTGGACCTGTCTTAATGTTCCCCTCTTTCTGTCACTTCTGCCACTTTTCGCAGTTCTGGCTTAACCGTGCATACGCTTTTTACGAAACTCGGCCATATAGTAGATGGTCTTGAAAAACTATCAAGAAATAATTCTTACACTCATTCGTCAAAGGGTGGCGCTATAGCACTCAATTGAAAGTGCCAACTTTGAACAGGTACAACTCATGCCCTGTTTGACCTACAGCCATGAAACTTCGATACACACATGCGTCTCTTCATGCCCGACAACTTTCGTGGTCTGACCTTTGACCTCTGACCTCTAGATCGTCCACCATTTTGAATTATATGAAAAACAGTCATTGGCTCCTAACTTATGCATTTTTTCCGCTCCCATCGTTATGTCGGCAGAGGTCCAAAGTTCATGTGTAAAGAGTTTTGTGCAGATTACTAAAAAAACCCAGGAGGAGATCGATTTTAACTATTGCAGTTTTATGAAAATTATTCATCTGCCCCTAACACATACATGCAGACTCACATTTCTTTGAAACTTTGCAGAAATGTTGAGGGTCATTCCAAATATCACTGAAACTAATCTTACTCCAACTGGCCAAAGGGGGGCGCTATAGCAATTTTTTGAAAATGCAAACTTTAAACAGGCAAAAGTCATGCCTCGTTTGGCCGACAGCCATTAAACCTGCTTACACATGTGCCTTGACTCATGAGGAACACATGTATCACTTTGACCAGTAAGCTCCGCCCTTAGATTGTCCGCAATTTTGAGCAGTTTGAAAAACACTTAAACCCAGGATTTTTCAGCCATTTGCGTGAAACTGTATCATCTGTGTGATTTCTTTTTTCACAGGTCTTGTCTGTTGGTCCAATGGCTTCTACCTTAAGCGAGTGCCTCATGACCGTAAGGTTGCCGGTTCAAGCCTCACTTGATGCAGACTAATTTAAGTTGAATTGCAAAAAACATGACTGTATCAATGAATACATGTGCAAATGCTTAAGATAACCTGAAATGCTTATTTGAGAGTACGTTTTTTCAATGTATGACGTACTTCATTGTAAAAGTAGCTGATCTACAATCTCACAACTTTTCAGATACCAACGTTTTGTGAGCTTGTAGATCGGCCGCTTTCACTGGTTTCGGTTTCGAGGAGACATACAATTTCTCTATTGGTAAATGGTTTGTGAACGAGTGATCTTAGTATTAGTGAAACAGGGGCTTGGTTCATGACAGAAGGCAAGAGTTTATCATCTTCAACAGACAACATCAGCCTGCACAAAGCTATAGCACTATAGGTAGCGTTGCAGCCTGTCAGTCCGAAGGTTGAGAGTTTGAGTCCTATTAAGGGCAATAGGATGAGAT
>NC_137615.1:972500-975000 GCF_963280865.1 Gymnoscopelus braueri
GTATCCTACTGACTCACTACCAGTGAGGAGCCCCCCCAAAGAATCAGGCTTTGTGGAGCGTCGATACAAACACATCTGTCCCGTGTTCAGGAGGGGGTTAATTATCACTGTATGTACTCCTATGGGCTGGAGGGGCGGAGCCTGTCAGCGAGGAGTGTTGGACGGGAGGAGGAGTAGGACTAAGGCTCTATGTCCTCCCAGTCGGGGCTCCTCACTGGGAGGTGAGTCAGGATACAACAGAGAGGATTAACTGGGTTAGGGTTAGGTAACTGGGTGAGGAGAGGATTAACTGGGTTAGGGTTAGGTAACTGGGTGAGGAGAGGATTAACTGGGTTAGGGTTAGGTAACTGGGTGAGGAGAGGATTAACTGGGTTAGGGTTAGGTAACTGGGTGAGGAGAGGAATGAACTGGGTTAGGGTTAGGTAACTGGGTGAGGAGAGGAATGAACTGGCAGAACGACTACATTGGGGAGAAAAAGGGGGTCAAACATTTAGAGAAACTAAATGTAAATATATATGAATTATAATAATTATAATAATGATTATAAAACGTTACCTTGCCATTCGTAGCTTCCAGGTGAGCCAACGATGATGTCATCCTGAGAGATGAACGCTGATATGCCCATGTTACACATGACCTCACCTCTGACATCACCCAGGTGACTGCAATGACAACCAATCACATGACATGTTACACATGACCTCACCTCTGACATCACCCAGGTGACTGCAATGACAACCAATCACATGACATGTTACACATGACCTCACCTCTGACATCACCCAGGTGACTGCAATGACAACCAATCACATGACATGTTACACATGACCTCACCTCTGACATCACCCAGGTGACTGCAATGACAACCAATCACATGACATGTTACACATGACCTCACCTCTGACATCACCCAGGTGACTGCAATGACAACCAATCACATGACATGTTACACATGACCTCACCTCTGACATCACCCAGGTGACTGCAATGACAACCAATCACATGACATGTTACACATGACCTCACCTCTGACATCACCCAGGTGACTGCAATGACAACCAATCACATGACATGTTACACATGACCTCACCTCTGACATCACCCAGGTGACTGTAATTGACAACCAATCACATGACATGTTACACATGACCTCACCTATGAAATCACCCAGGTGACTGCAACGACAGCCAATCACATGACATGTTACACATGACCTCACCTCTGACATCACCCAGGTGACTGCAACCATAAACATATAAAGGTAGACGGCTCCTTCGGCTCTGAAGCGTTCGTATCTCCGGCGCTTCCTTGTTCCGCAGGGCTAGCCTTCCACTTCCTTCCGCTTCAGCAGGGCAAGCTGGAAACTTCCGTGTGCGTCACAGAAGGGGGCGTTCGGTAGGCCAATCAGAGGCAGGTGGGGCGGGTCTTTTCTTAAGAGGTAGCCGCGCAGCAACTAGTCAGTTAGACGCGCTGTGATTGGCCAGTAGTCAACGCGATGTGATTGGCCAGTAGTCAAACAGCCCTGCGGAAGAGCCTTGTATTAAGATACCAGTCACTACAATGAACTGCAGAGGCCAATGAGGTATCTAGGTTTCTATATCTATGACTGCAACCACAACCATGTATGGTGACTCGAGTCAAAGACTGGAGTCAAATACATGCAACTCGAGACTCGACTCAGACTCGAGTTCAAAGACTGGTGAACAATCTTCATTTTATGTTTTATTTGATGCATTAAAGAATGACACGCCCAACATGTTGTCCTTTCCTTCTCTTGCGTAACGGAATGTTGCGCGCAGCCTGCAGTCTTCCTGCACTGCAAACCTGGCTAGAGGAGCACGACAGCTGCTGTTTGCGGCCTTTCATCATACAGTTTAAATATAAAAAACGTCTAATTTAAACCGTGGAGCCTGTGCCTTCCTCAGCTGAGCTGCGCTATAAGATGCAAAGGAGCCTAAATGAACGTATCCTACTATTTTGATAAACAATCATTCTGTGCATTTGTCATGTCGGGTTGGGTTTGTGGACCATCAGAACTGTATTTCAGCCTTAGGGTTGTTACAGGCGGCGAGCAGTTGGATGTCTCGCTCGGATCAGTGGGGATCACACAGTAATCATTGTTGTTTTGTCCTCCTGCGAGTAGCGAAAAAAAAAAAAAAAAGCTGACCACAATCCAGCTCTTGCCGCCCGCGTGTGCACAACAAGCACGAGTACGAAGGCCTCACCGCCCTCAACTTCTCTGCACGTCCCAAATAATGGCCCGTCTCTCATTGAAAATTAATTACATAAGCGTGTCAGCCGCTCCCCGTCTGAAACGACCCTCATAGTCTACATCTTATAAATAAATGATCAATCAATTAGGAAATCAACCCCTTTTTTAAGACACTCGAGACTGGACTCAGACTCATGGGCATTTCTGACGACAACCAATCACATGACATGTTACACATGACCTCACCTCTGACATCACCCAGGTGACAACCAATCACATGACATGTTA
>NC_137615.1:977500-982500 GCF_963280865.1 Gymnoscopelus braueri
CACATGTAATTAGTATGACACTATTATTGTTATTATCATTATGAACATTTAAAACATTCAAATATTGTTATTATGTCCGAAATGCAACCGGAAATGAATGCTATTGGCTGCAACCGCAGCGAGGGCGGGTCTTCACTCTGTAGAACCAATAGAAACCCTAGAAACAACATATCCTACTTCACCATTTATTTATAAATGAATGGGACCATCATTTACTAAACACATAGATTTCTTTGAGCTATTCAAAAAATAGCAGATCTACAAGCTCAATCTTTGCTCTGAGCTTGTAGATCTGCTATGAAAAATCTTGAACATTTGTGCAAATATTTGAATTAATATGTTTTTTTTAAAAAGGGAACATTTGTAACTCAAATCTTTGCTTCTGGGGGGTCCCTGGAACAAAGTATTTTGAGGTGGGGGTCCGCGGCCAAATACATATCATTTTGGGGGTCCTTGACATGAAAAAGTTTCAGAACCACAGATATAAAAACATACGTTTTTCTACAAACTGTTAGGATTTAGAGGACATTTGTAGAATCCTCCAGAAGCAAAGATTTAAGTTAGAAATGTTTGCCTTAAAAATATATATATATTCAAAGATTTGCAAACAAATTCTCGATTTTTCTAAAATAGCAGATCTACAAGCTCATAGTGAGGCACTCGGTGCCGCAATATGAGCTTGTAGATCTACTATTTTTGAACAGCCAAATACATGTAAAAATGACACAGATGCGTTCCTGGTCTTAAAGGGTTAAAGTGTGAATAGGAACAGGCTCGGTCTGGACTATGATGGATGTGTGTTGCGTAACCCTATCAGTGACATCACGCTCACCCGAGCCAATCAGGTTCATCCTGGAGCAAGCCGATTGGTCGTCGTCGGTCGTGATCCGACAGCCGTACACTCCTCCCGTTCGATTGGCCGACACGCCAGGCTCCGCCTTGTCCTTGGGCGCCCCGACCAATAGCCTACGAGGAGGAGCAAATGGTCACATGATCGCTGTATGTAATAATACTGTATGACATGACCCCATACGACCCCATTAATTGATTGATTGATTGATGTATTTATTTAGTAAGACATGAGAACATCAGTACAACCCTAACCCACAATACAAGGTCTACTAAACTACCTAACCTAACCTTACCTAAACCCTAACCTAACCTTACCTAAACCCTAACCTAACCTTACCTAACCCCTAACCCTAACTCTAACCTAACCTTACCTAACCCCTAACCCTAACCCACAATACAAGGTCTACTAAACTACCTAACCTAACCTTACCTAAACCCTAACTCTAACCCACAATACAAGGTCTACTAAACTACCTAACCTAACCTTACCTAAACCCTAACCCTAACTCTAACCTAACCTTACCTAACCCCTAACCCTAACCCACAATACAAGGTCTACTAAACTACCTAACCTAACCTTACCTAAACCCTAACCCTAACTCTAACCTAACCTTACCTTACCTAACCCCTAACCCTAACCCACAATACAAGGTCTACTAAACTACCTAACCTAACCTTACCTAAACCCTAACCTAACCTTACCTAACCCCTAACCCTAACCCACAATACAAGGTCTACTAAACTACCTAACCTAACCTTACCTAAACCCTAACCCTAACTCTAACCTAACCTAACCTAACCCCTAACCCTAACCCACAATACAAGGTCTACTAAACTACCTAACCTAACCTTACCTAAACCCTAACCCTAACTCTAACCTAACCTTACCTAACCCCTAACCCTAACCCACAATACAAGGTCTACTAAACTACCTAACCTAACCCCTAACCCTAACCCACAATACAAGGTCTACTAAACTACCTAACCTAACCTTACCTAACCCCTAACCCTAACCCACAATACAAGGTCTACTAAACTACCTAACCTAACCTTACCTAAACCCTAACTCTAACCCACAATACAAGGTCTACTAAACTACCTAACCTAACCTTACCTAAACCCTAACCCTAACTCTAACCTAACCTTACCTAACCCCTAACCCTAACCCACAATACAAGGTCTACTAAACTACCTAACCTAACCTTACCTAAACCCTAACCCTAACTCTAACCTAACCTTACCTTACCTAACCCCTAACCCTAACCCACAATACAAGGTCTACTAAACTACCTAACCTAACCTTACCTAAACCCTAACCTAACCTTACCTAACCCCTAACCCTAACCCACAATACAAGGTCTACTAAACTACCTAACCTAACCTTACCTAAACCCTAACCCTAACTCTAACCTAACCTAACCTAACCCCTAACCCTAACCCACAATACAAGGTCTACTAAACTACCTAACCTAACCTTACCTAAACCCTAACCCTAACTCTAACCTAACCTTACCTAACCCCTAACCCTAACCCACAATACAAGGTCTACTAAACTACCTAACCTAACCCCTAACCCTAACCCACAATACAAGGTCTACTAAACTACCTAACCTAACCTTACCTAACCCCTAACCCTAACCCACAATACAAGGTCTACTAAACTACCTAACCTAACCTTACCTAAACCCTAACCCTAACCCACAATACAAGGTCTACTAAACTACCTAACCTAACCTTACCTAACCCCTAACCCTAACCCACAATACAAGGTCTACTAAACTACCTAACCTAACCTTACCTAACCCCTAACCCTAACCCACAATACAAGGTCTACTAAACTACCTAACCTAACCTTACCTAAACCCTAACCCTAACTCTAACCTAACCTTACCTAACCCCTAACCCTAACCCACAATACAAGGTCTACTAAACTACCTAACCTTACCTAAACCCTAACCCTAACTCTAACCTAATTACCTAACCCCTAACCCTAACCCACAATACAAGGTCTACTAAACTACCTAACCTAACCTTACCTAAACCCTAACTACCTAACCTAACCTTACCTAAACCCTAACCCTAACTCTAACCTAATTACCTAACCCCTAACCCTAACCCACAATACAAGGTCTACTAAACTACCTAACCTAACCCCTAACCCTAACCCTAACCCACAATACAAGGTCTACTAAACTACCTAACCTAACCCCTAACCCTAACCCACAATACAAGGTCTACTAAACTACCTAACCTAACCCCTAACCCTAACCCACAATACAAGGTCTACTAAACTACCTAACCTAACCCCTAACCCTAACCCACAATACAAGGTCTACTAAACTGGAAGACTCATTAAGCACTGAGCTTGTTTAAGATGAGAACCCCATGCACACAAATCATGATGACATATAAGAGACAGACAGATATACACACTACTATACAGAATGTCATATAATCAGCTTTCAGGTTACTGGTATGAAGAGTGAAAAATATGCACAAGAGAAGAAAAAATCGGGGAGGGGTGGGGTGGGGTAGGTTAACACATTGACTGCCAGAGTTTATTCATAATGTACTCACCCCTGTGCCAGCGATCTGCGTGTATTTTTATTTTGTAATTTTTAATTCAAATAAATTGTCTGACTGCGGTTTTAAACACATACGACAGATCTACCAGCAGAGAGCAGCAAATAGACACCTTGATCACCTCGCTGACTCGCTCGCCCCCCCAAACAGGCTCAAACAGTGCATACGTCATAAACCGGATGTGACGTTTTCGCAGATTGCCGATCGGCCTAAAGTACGATGTGATACACGACGACGATGACTGTCCGTCACCCAGACTATAGAAAATAGAAGTGGAGCTCTCGGTTTGTTTTTTATACCGTGTGAAAAAACATGTTTTTCCCTATTCTGGTCGAAAATGACCGGGGGAAAAAATATGAGAACCGGAAACGGAATCTGCGTCATGAAACCGGATCCCGGTGTGTGTGAAGCAAGTGGAAAACGAAACCTATGATGAAAAATAAACAGAACAGCGCGATCACAGATTAAACAATGAAAATTCCAAAGAACGAGTTAACTCGTTCTTCACAATTGCGGCACGCAAGCGATGGATTTGAAAAACGAATTAACTTGATCTAGGCAATCAATGTGTTAAGACTTAGACAGGGGCCTTTTTGGAATTGCAGCCTCCTGAAGGTGTATCTTTAGGGCAGTTTTGAAAGTGAGTAGGGTTTTACACTCCTTTACTCCTTTTGGTAGGGCATTCCACATTTTTGATGAATAGCATGAGAACGAGTTCATTCCCTTTGTTGTGCCAAATCTGGGTTGAACATGATTCGTGGAGCTGCCTCTGGTGTTATGATCGTGGACTTCATTAACGTTTTGGAAGTATTTTGACAAATACAGGGGGATCCCAATGTTGTGGTGTATCTTGAAGACCAGGCCCATAGCAGGTTGCTGTACTCTGTCCTCAACCCTAAGCCACCCAATCCTAGCAAAATGAGCAGGGGTTAGATGGGTTCTGTGATTGAGGCCAAGAAGTAGCCTTACAAGTTTGTTTTGGGATGTTTGGAGCCTTGTTTTTAAGGCCTTGGAGGTGTTGTGATACCATGAGGAGCATGCATAATCATAATAACCTTGAATGAGGGCCCCTGCAATGACCCCATATGACCCCACATGACCCCACATGACCCCACATGACCCCACATGACCCCATATGACCCCACATGACCCCATATGACCCCATATGACCCCACATGACCCCATATGACCCCATATGACCGGGAACACATCTCTGTGTCATTTTTATATTCCTTTGGCTAGTCGAAAATAGCAGATCTACAAGCTCATATGCACGTTTGTAGATCTGCTATTTTCTGGAAAATGGTGAAAAAGGAGGGAGCTCCACTGATCTGTTCTGTTCATCTCTATAGAACCTGTTAGTGTCAGTGAAGGATGACAGAGGTAATGAATGAATCCCTGTTTGACCCCCAACACACACACACACACACACACGCACGCACGCACGCACGCACGCACGCACGCACGCACGCACGCACGCACGCACGCGCACACGCACACGCACACGCACACGCACACACACACACACACACACACACACACACACGCACACGCACACGCACACA
>NC_137615.1:985000-987500 GCF_963280865.1 Gymnoscopelus braueri
GTTCGTGAGCTTGTAGATTGGCTCTTTTTGATGCGTCACACGGCGCGCAACCAAATATAAAGTCATTATTTTATAGCAGCAATTGCTGCACGTCCCCTTCCGTTTTAACTTAACATTGTCAGATTGATATTTATATAGCCAGTGGTGACTGGTGGAAAAAGTACTCAAATTTTTTACTTAAATAAAAGTATCAATACTGCAATGTAGAAATTACTTTACTTGAATAAAAGTGCAAAAGTATTGGCATCAAATCTATTAAAAAAAGTTTGTTTGAAAATAGCCAATCTACAAGCTCACATTGTGAGCTTGTAGATCGGCTATCTTCAAATGGCCAAAATGCATAGGGCTGCAGTGGTTCATGTAGGTTTTGTGATCAACAGCTTTTGGTCATTTTATCGTCTACTCAGGCTTTTGTGAGCCCCCCAGACCGTTTTTAAGTTGCTTGATTCAGTATTTAGATATTTGATATTCATTTTTATCAGACACTCCCCCTTCCTATACAAACCCATTATAACTTCAAACTCAATTTTTAACATGATAGATTCATCAAAAACATCCGTCCTTGGTTCTGGTGACTCACTCTGCCCTCCTAATACGCGAGGGGGCCGCATTTTTTCGATAACTTTTTTCATTTATTTTTAATATTTTTTGGGAAAATTAAAAAAACTTAAATACAATAAAAAACTTAAATAAGATACAGTACTTGAGTAAATGTACTTAGTACTTAATGTACTTTTACACCACTGTATGTAGAGATATCATCTTTGATTACTTCTGAATGATAAAATAAATAACTTATTGTGAATGATTCTTGATAAGTTCAGATTACTTATGTTTACATTGTCTTTCTCTACCTCCAGTATTGGATGTTTACAAATTGCCCTGAGTGACAAGATAATAAATGTTCTTTAACAGAAATGACAGGTCAAGTGATTTCACTGTTTTTCTAGCATTTTAAGAATTTTATAAGCGACGCGCTAATATCGTGATAATATCGTATATCGTGATATTTTTGGCCACAACTATCGTGATATGAAATTTTCATATCGTCCCACCCCTAATACAGAGACAGACAGACAGACAGACAGACAGACAGACAGACAGACAGACAGACAGACAGACAGACAGACAGACAGACAGACAGACAGACAGAATTATAACTTTTAATTAGTTGAGTTGTAAACGGTTCATTTGTTTGTTCATATAATATATGTTACTCATCCAGTATGTTAACATTGTATGAATACATTATATTGTATGAATACATTATTAGGGCCTGATTACTGCACCAGTGCAAAGCCCTGCTGAAATTGCAATATTTATTATTCCCCCGAATTAATCGTGTTTTTGAGGGCCTAAACGTAGTCAAAAAGTTGCGTAACTTTTCACACACATCACAAGTGACGAAAAAGGGGCGTGGCCTGATGGCCCAATAGCGCCCCCTACAAACGTTCAACATGGAAGCTCCGCTATACGGTTTCACCTACATGTATGAACATTGGTAAAGACTTGTTACTGCCATGACCTAAACCCAACAGGAAGTCGGACATTTTGAGTTTATTGTGGTGTTTTTGTGCATTTCAAGCCATTTTCACAGGTTGTACTTTAACAAACTCCTCCTAGGAAGATGCTCAGAATCACCTCAAATTGGCTCAGCGTACACAAGAGACCTTAACGATGGGAAGCTATCAAAAGCTTGAGTTGTTGTAAAACGGCGTGACCTTGGCGAAGCATCAAACTTCGACGCCAAAACAGGAAGTGAAAATAGCCGATCTACAAGGTTTTCTACGTAGCATAACTTTTCAGCTGATTGCCATACAGACTGGTGGGTGATGTCATCGGACTCAGATCACAGTCCTTGTTCATTGGTGTTACTTAGCTCCGCCCCCTCTTCTGATTGGTCAATATTTGATTGTTCCTATTTTTTGCTATAACTTTTGAACGGTTTGTCGTACAGACTTGTGAGTCGTGTCACTTGATTCGGTTGAGAGTCCTTGACCTTGATTGGAGTCACTTAGCCCCACCCCCATACTGTTATTGGTCGATATTTCATAGTTTTCATAATTTGCCATAACTTTAGAACAGTTTGTCGTAGCCACTTGTGAGTCGCCCCATTGGACTTGGTTCAAAGTCCCTTTCCTTCATTGGTGTTACATAGCCCCACCCCCTCTTCTGATTGGTCGATATTTCCCCGTAACGTGGACAGAGGTGCGAGGCCCCGGTCATCGCTGCTTGCAGCTTTAATTATGAATTATAATGTTCTGTATGATCAGCTATCTCTGCTATTTTCTTTTATTTAGTATAAAATGATGAAATATGCCAGTAGGTTATTTACCATTATCTGCCCTGTGAAACGTTTGTAGTTTTTCTTCATTATGTTCAATGACAAAAACACAACTAAATAATTTATCACAATTATTTGTGTTACACTTAATCTCAGCATAAATATTTTAATTGTGATACTGCCCTTTATAAATATTTACTTTTTAAATATAATATA